>NC_134551.1:30501605-30820345 GCF_025594145.1 Primulina tabacum
AAATCTAGGATTTTTGGGAGCACCATGTAATTAATTACTGTTAGAACATTATCCTAGTCTAGATGAGCATGTAGAATCGGTCATTGCACCACCATAATCCCACCAAGTAGAATTGATAGCAAACCACAATTCAAAATTCAAAAAAAATGGAGACTTGGTCTTGATTCTTTCCCTATATTTTGCACCCATCTCCCTCACTCCCCTAACCATCATATCCCTTCCCTTAGTCACGAAATTCAGAGTGTTTTTGAGAGAGGAAAACCGTGGGACTCATAGCTAAGCAAAGGGAGAAAAATCGAGTAGAAGAGGAAAGGAAAGAAGCGCTCCATCTCCTCCGTGCCGCGTCGTCGTCGTTTCGTTCATTTTCTTTCGAAACGAAACCAGGCATGTCTAGATTTCTTTCAACCCTCAATCAAGTCATATTATCAATTATTTTTCAGTACATGATCATGTTTTATCATGCAAAAACCGAAATACATCATAGAATTTTCAGAAAATAATGCATGCAGATTTCGGCCCTTTCATGACAAGCTTCACGTTTTTCTGAGTTTTGTTGTTTCAGGTGATTGGTTCGATTCCAGGCTCCCAAGACGACCTATATACATGTAATAGGATGCATTAGGACCACGTTTGTCCATTGGTTTAACCCCATGCTCGCGGGAAATTCAGAATGACAGCAACTTTCCCATTGCTTCTCATGTGTTCGAAAATTTCAGTTTTTATGTCAAGGGGTTGGATCTGATCTTGGCTGCCCTAAAGGCTCTTAGCCATGGTTGGATCACTCCCCTAGCATATCTAAGACGTGACTAAGTCACCCTTTTGGTGGCTTGGTCCATGGCTCATCGGTTTTTAAGTAAACAACAAGAACAGCCCCTCCCCTCTCGGTTTCCCTTCTTTTGACAGCAACATGTTTTTCGAATTGTGTGGTTTGATGTGGATCTTGGTTGGCCTATGGCCCTTAGCCACGGTTCATACCATGCCCCTAGATGTCTAGATGGTGCCATGGTCAATCAAATGGCCACTGGAACGACACGAGACATCAATCGAAGCAACACACTACACACGCATACAAAAGCATTCTCGGTATGAGTTTTCGGTTGTTGCTGGAATGGTGCGAACTATGGCTGGCCAAAAGCCCTTAGCCATGGTTCGAATCATTCCTTGGGACGTTGTGGAGAGGATTTGGTCGGTGCTTCAAGCCCCAATGGCCAAAAGTCTCGCAAACGACGCGATGCAAGCAAGGTTGCAGCTGCTGGATAATTTCAGCAAGTTGCTGTGTCGGTTCGGTGGCTCGTTCGAGTTCTTGGTTGGCTTTTAGCCCATGGCCTTGGACTGGACAGTGCCTCATTGAGTTAGGAAGGTCATGTTTTCGACCGTTTGTCATTTGGATCATTTTTGAGGTCGTACGAGAATTTACGGTGCGATGTGCCAAATTGACTCTCGAAAGAGCGTTTCGTGTTTTGGCCTCCATTCCACCTAGATTTCGACCCTATCATTTTAGGAGCATTATTTTATGATTTTTCAGCGTATTTTAATCATGACTATACGTCGTTTTGGTGTCGGTTCAGGTTGGCTCGGAGTCATGATTAAATGCGAAGTCATTAGGCATCATAGTCGCATCTTTTGAACGTAAATTGCATAGTTGGTCAAGTTTAAGCTATTGCATATTTTTCATGGCACAGTTAGGTTGCAGCGAGCCTGGGGAGGATCCAATCCAATCCAGTTGGTAAAATTACGGGACATTTTCATTATGTCAGTTAATTATTTTACGTGCATTAAATAGAAAATGATTATTTTTGAGATTTATGCGATATGGCTTGTGGTTCATTCACTATGTGGGAGTGTTATTTTATACGGTCGCCAGTGACCAATCAGTTCAGTATGGTACCACCTGGTCGCCAGTGACCGATCAGCTCAGTTCAGTTTCAGCCTCCCCGATAGCCAGTTACCGATCAGTTCAGCTTAGTGCAGGGGCCACAGGCGTAAAACATAATCTCAACAGAAAATTTTACCAGTTATTTCAGTACAGGCTCCAAGGAGTAAACATATTTTTTTACTGTGATTATCAGTTCTGTTATGCACGTATTATAATTGCTCAGTACAGATTATTTTCAGCATGTCTCAGGACATGATATGTTATCTCATGCATATTTTAATTCGTTACCTGCGATATATGCATGCTGAGTCTTTAGGCTCACTAGACTTGATTGTTGTAGGTACTGATGAGGCCAGGGCCGAGGGCGGGGACCAGTGAGCCAGCTTGGGTCGGCAGTAGTGGCACCCGAGGACCTCAGAGCAGCAGTTGTTATTTTATTCCGCAAACATTTTATCAGTCGTTGGATATTTTTAAATTGTGATTTTTGGCAAACTTTATTTTCTTCCGCTGCAATATTTTGAAATATTAAACTTGATTCACCAGTGATTTTATGAATGAGGCTATTTAAGTTCTTTTAAAAAGAAAATTTTTAATTTTCCGCAAATTTTCGAAGCAAGAAGTTCTAGGGCCTTTTACAGGTTTGGGCAGCCCTTTGTGGCTTTTGTTTTATCTTTTGTCCTTTAAATTCTCTTCTTAAACATCTAGACCAGCCCTTGGAATCCTCGGTGTGCATCCTTCCCTCAACAATTAACAAACGTTAACAAGTTCTTAATGGAAACATGAGATACACATGCATGAGATTAAAAACAATCACGTAAAATTTTCACACAAAATCAGCATACATGCAATAACATGGATTGAATGGTACTTGAAAAAGTGTTTGAAAACATTGCTTGTTTCTTTATTCTTGCGATGTACGAGCGACGGCGTGACGGGAGACGAACGAGACGCGAAATCTCCCTTCCTTCCTTCCTATATGTCTCGGTCCTTGGGACTCTAATGTCTGTTAGTGTGTGCTGAATTGTGTGAGTGAGGAGTGAGGTTTATGGTGAGGGGTAGGGTAGGACTCTATTTAATTAGTTAGTAGTGGGCTTGAGTTTTCTTAATGGGCCCTACTTGCTTGATTAAAACTTTTCTAATCTAGGCCCTACTTAATTAATCTTCCTAAAAAGTCCCAGTAATCTTTAAAAATATTTGGTGCTACTCATTTTTAGTATCGCATGCCCGAAACTACTCATTTTCTTCATAAAAGTTCGTTACCGATTAAATTTGTATCTTACTATAAATAGGTTGTCGCTTTCCTAATTTAGATTTACTAAATAAAGAGTTTCTATTTATAACTTTATAAAAGTAGAAACCTTATCAAAGTTGTCACATGTTCTCCCGTCTTTGTCGTGCATCGCGTATTCGACTATAGACAGTTCACGTTCATAACATTCTATTAAATAATCATTAAACCATGAAAATACTTAAACATGTTTCTAGACCACTCATTTAAATAATTTCTAATAAACTTTCATGCATGCATGTGGTTAGTATGTTCGAGTTTTCGGGCGTTACAGTATTTCATCGTGCCTAGGATTTTTGGAGATGTCGACAGTGCTATTGTTTTTATTTCTTTGTCTATGTGGAATTTGTGTGGGAATTTGGGTAGCTCTGGTGTTGTTTGGCCATTCGTTAGCCTTTAGATCTTGGTTGTGGCAAGATGGTCATTGGTTGGCCTTGTTGTATATGTCAGAGGATCTTTGCTAATCTTTTCCCTCTTTGAGTTATTCATCTCTCTTGGCAGTCGTTTTCAGTTCCAATCAATCTGTTGGCTCTGAGAATAGGTATGACTTTTCTACTTCTATGTCTTTTTGTGAAGAATTGTTTTACTCTCAGTGCCTCATCTATATTTTGTTGGTTTAGAAGTAAGTGGCTAGAGAGGCTACTACTTTACCAACTCTCCTATTGGAAGTTTTACTACCACATCTATGTCTACCACCATTCACGTCAATTATTCTAGTGATATGGAGCCTGTGATTGCCTTTGCTTTGGACACTCCTCTTATCTAGTCTCCTACACCTTCGGCAAAAGGTATGTCCTTGACTCTTTTGGCTTGTCTTCTTTGCTCCAGTAATGTATTTGAGTGTTATAAGCGAGTAGTCGGCCTTCTTGCATTTGCACTTACCATTTGCGTAATGAAAGAGTTTGATGTATTACGATATTTTTGCAGCTATTTTGAGCTATGGATTAACCCAAAACTCCATAAACTTTTCCACTAGCTGTTAAACTCTTTCTTAAGATCGAAAAGTAATTGAAAACATCACACAATCAAACAAAAATTGTAGGCCTTTGACCAAAACCTTTTTCGTTGTTGGCAGGTATGCTGAGACAATTTTGATAGACCATATTTTGGCTAAACACTCCATGGCAGCTTTATAATAAGTCAATGCATCTTTAACACATGATTTTTCATCTTTATATTTGAACTTTTATTCCACATTTCACCTCGGTCACATTTTTATTCCCAAACGATCATTTGTGTACATGCATATTTTTTTGCATACTATTCTTGCAGGTTTTTTCTATGACAGCTACAGGCCAGGGGCTTGCCATACTCCCCTCTAGTATTCGATGGATTTAAGGAGGAATCCTTAATTCATATGACAATAAATGCAACATAAAATTAAGATTCAGTCTATTATTTTGTGTTGCATATCACTTGGGTCACATTTTCCTAGCCCAAGAAGTCATTTGCATGCATTGGACTTCAGTTGAACTTCTTCTCCGAATACATTTATCTGCATTGCAGTTCAGTCGGGTGCCTTACCCGCATATATTTTATTTACTACCTTTCATGTCATGGCTCAATTTTATGTTTGGTGACTGTTGTCTTGACATTGTGGTCGTTGGATGTTGGTTGTGGGGTGAAGATGTGTAACGCTCCGAAAATTTAAAGGTCCACGCGAACCACATGCATGCAATTATTAAATTCTCTTGTATTTTAATTAATTGTTTTAATTGAATTATTTAATTATGTTGTGCATATTGACATGTTTAAATTATATTTTCTATATGGTTGCATTAAAATGTATTTTTAAAGGTTATTCGAATTGCGATCGAGGAACGGAGACCGATGGCTGAAAAATAGAAAATGTATTTATTAAATAATTATTTTTAATTATTTAAAATATGATTGATGGTTTTTCTTATTTTTGAAAATAAGTGGTTTTGAGGTGATTTTATACGCTGGTACGTAAATTTTATCGTTGTTGGTTTTTTCAACAAAAATACAAACTTTTTTGGCAACCCGGCTATTTAATTCACAAACTATTTTTACCAAAACTATTTTAATATTTTAATTAAATCCTAATTAAGACTAATGTGCCTAAATTGTTGGCTTAATAGGCCTAAAGACTTGTTAGTAATTAATTAGCATATATTAGATGTTAAGTCTCCTATTACCCTACAAAACTCACGCCCACAATTCTGAAAAGCGCCCCAACCACACGGCACACACCATCATGAAAATTGAAAGAAAAATCGGTGGAAGCTTCAAGGAGAATTCAAGCCAAGGTTTTTGCTCCGTTCTTCGCCATCGTCAACAATTAATCGTGCGTTAAATACGCAAAGGCACGCCTATTCTTTCCTTCAAAACATCATCACACCATATTATTTTTTTACGCATGAAAACATGGAAAAACAAGTGTCACCTATTGGTATTTTTGTTTTTGTGTATATCATGAAATTTCAATCAAGGTTTGATTCCCAAATTCATGTTTTTTGTATGCTTTGAGGGCTGCCATGATGTAGGTATTGACCAAGCATTGTTCTACATGAATTAAGACTCCTAAAACATCACCTAAACACCACACACGAACTTGGACACAATCTGTAAGCAACATGCTGTCAAGGGAAACAAGGGGGTTCGGTTATGGGTTCTTACGGCTTGGCTTGGTCATGGCTTCTGTCCAAGGCTAGCCAAGGTCACGAAGGAGTCAAGGGAAGAGTCCAAGCCATGCTAGGACTCGAGCTAAGGGGCTGGGAGGAGTCCTTGACAGCATGGACTCCTACCCGAGAGAAGCCCAGGAGGGACACGCAAGTTCTGTATTTTGTTCAGGCTTGTGGGCTTGGTCCATGGGGCCTGGGCTGGGTCAGGTCGAGTCCTTAGGGTCCTTAGTGGGTGCACAACAGGTTGGTTCAGTGGTTGGGTTCGTTGGTAGGGTCCTGGAAGCTAGAACAAGAGTCCTTGTCCTTATGCAATTCTCGGCCAGTGTAGATACAAGAAGTATGGTTCGCTTTTGGGGGTTAGGGGTGGTTTCCATGAGTTCCAAAGTTCCAGTAGGGTATCTAAGGGTGTTGGTCAGGGTCTGGTTCATTATGGTTCGTGGGTGACTCGATAAAATCAAGAGATGGCTCGGGGTCGACGTTTATGTGTCATATTAGGGTTTCCTAAACTTAAATAATTGAAAAATGGCTCACGGGGGTCGAGTCATGGTTCATTAGGGCTAAAATAATATAAAAAGACTAAATTTAGACTTTAGGAATTTTATATTAATGTTTGGGATTTTTCGTCCAAGAAGTTGGGCGTCATTCCTAATGGAGTTGGGCGTCATTCCTAATAGAGTTGCTCTTGTCCCGGTGTTTTGTGACAACACGGGAGCCATTGCTCAAGCAAAGGAATTAAGGTCTCATCAAAAGTCCAAACATGTATTGAGAAAGTACCACATCCTCCGAGAGATTGTGGAAAGAGGAGAAGTCTCGATTGACAAAGTCGGCTCCGCAGATAATGTTGTTGATCCGCTAACTAAGCCTTTACCTGGACCATTATTCGAGAAGCATCGCGAATCGATGGGTTTGAAGCATATGGGTAGTTGGCTCTAGTGCAAGAAGGAGATTGTTAGAATAGGTGCACGTCGAGCCAAGTATTGGCCGAGTGTTCACAATGAAACTCTATGTATAAACAGTCTTTATTTTAATAGTATTTGAAATTATTGTTTTGTCACTTCTTTATCTGTATACCCATGCTAGTTGCATAGATAAAGTCCTTGAATATACAAATAGTAGAAAGAATATGAGATGCTTATATGATGAGTATCATGAAACTCATATTTGGAATACTGTATATTCTAAACAGTTCGTAGTCGATTCAGCTGCCGCTAAGAAGGATATAGGCTGCTCGAGTTCGAGACTATTATCTGCGATGTGAGTACCATGTTTCATTGGTAGGTGACATTGTGATGTCCGAACATGCAGATAGGTGCTCCTTGTAGAGTACACTGAACAACCCTCCATAAAGGACTTTCCTAAGTGGTTCTCACTTATCGAGTGGAAACGTCCTAGTTTATGGTTGTACACCATTAGTGCTTATGACCCGGGACAACATTGAGACTCTATATGCTAGCATTACACTTTGACTTGTTTAGCGACTCTCATGGGGTCATCAGGTGTCAAGGTTGGGTGTTTTGTCGAAACATATAGGAGTCGATGCATTTTAGTCGGGGATTCACCGCTTACCTTCGGGTATGGATATCCTATGTGAAATCATGTGTATGTAGTATGAAATCTCTGATGAGAGTATGGTGGTAATTATGAAAGGGGTTTCATAGATTACACCATCGATGCAACTACGACATGACACATAGTAACGATTCATTGACAACTCTCGATATACCAATGGTTGTCGAATCGGTCGGGATATATGAGTTGAAGGGACCGTACTGTACGCTTACCATAATTGAATGGTTCTTGCAGGCACTATCATTTGATGTCTAGGGAATCATGTAAGCGATGCTGCTAGGACGTTTAACATGATTGGTTGGGTACTATCATACTTGAGTTCTGATGTTCTTATTCTCAAGGAGTTGATAATTAAGAATGGAGCAATTGGGGTATGCTCGAATAAGGACATGTTTAGTCCGAATCACATGGAGATGTGAACCCACGGCTAGTTGTATCAATGAACCATTGAGGGACACAAGTGCTAGCTTTCTAGATCCCGTTGAGAAGTAAAATAGTTCAATGTGTTGAACGTCTTATAAAGGAGTTTATAAGCGTAAGGAAAAATAGAAGTATGACTTCTATAAGGAGAATGTAACTTTTTTGAGGAAGTGTTCCTAAATTAAAAGTTGGCCAAACAAATAATGTAATTGAAAATTGTGATTTTCATAAACATTTTTATGGACTAAATTAAATTAATTCAAGTGTTGAATTAATTAAACAATAGTGGGCCTAGTAGAGTCCAAATAATTAAATTAATTCAAGTGTTGAATTAATTAAATAACATTGGGTCTTGTTGAGCCCAATTAGAATTAATTATTAAACTAGTGGGCTTGAGTAAAATCAAGTAAACTTTTAAATGGACTCAAATGTGTTTGAGACATTTAAATAAAGTCCACTTAAAAAGCATGCTAGGGAGGTGAAGAGTTGGGGATTATTCTTTCATTAAAAAATTGCATGGCATGCTCATGCACCTTTAACACTTTTTCAAGGACCAAGAAAGACTTCCTTCTCTCCACACAACTCCACCTTGGCCGAAATTTCCATCACATTCTCTCCAAAATTTTGTTCTTCAATTAATGAGGAAACAATACACTTCTCTTTGAAAAATTCTCTTATTTTTCTAGTAAAAAATAAGAGGGGTTCTGGCTAGTTGGTGGTGGGCCTAATTTTGGAGCAATGAGAGCTTGAAGATTGTCTTGCCATCAAGAGCTAAAGTGTTTACACCTTAGTTGGAGCCAAACATCAATCTCAAGAGATTAAGAGGTATATTTTTCTTAACACCCTATGTATGACATTTCGTGTTTTTGTATTTGCTACACATTATAGAATTAGGGTGCTCAGTTTTCTTGTTGAAAAACAAATTTTTAAATTTCCGTTGCGCATTCGGGCACCTTAATCGATCCTCTTTCAAGTGGTATCATGAGCTAAGGATACTATTTTGTGTAGCATATACATAATATTATCTCATGAAATAAATAATTGAAGTTGGACTTTAATTATTTATAATAAATTGTGATTTACAAGAAATTCGGTTATAAATAATTAATTAGAAAGTAGACAAAGGAGTTTGTATACTTTTGTTAATTTAGTTTATAATCGTGGCGGTTAGTGATTGGATCAAGATATATAATATTGGGTCAATTAATTAGTGTGATAATTAATTGATGGTGTATGATATGTGATATTATGCATGAAGGATGATCAAAAGCCCAAGCCCAATTTGCTAGTGTATGCTAGGATATTTTGTGTTGAATGTTTGTAATAATTATCAATTTATAAAGTGGGCTTGGTTTATGGCCCGTTCTCACCCCATGAGATGTATCCCTATTTGCCATGGATATTTATTTGTAAATATTAGAATAGTGAAAGATCAAGATTGGAAGATGGTGGCCTTGATGATTATGAAGATCGAAGACATGTAAATATTGAAAGCTTATGTAATAGTTGCATTTGCATCCCATGCATTTCCCTAAGATTGGACCTAGGCCCGTGCTTAGCTCACACGGGCCATTAGTTTTGGTGCGATTGATCATCCTTGTTTTGTTTACTGTTTATAATATATGCATGATATGTTATAAATAATGAGTATGTGCGTTATTATCATGATAATAACAAAGTTGCATGAATCCGGAAAACATACGATCAAACATGGCGAGTTTTTTAAATAAAATTAATGATGAGACCTTTCAAAATTAAAAAACCTCATTTTGAATAAGATTCAAAATTAATATCAAGCCCGAAAAAGGGAAATTATAAAGTTGTTTATAATTTCCATGTCTTCCATCGACAATGGGTGCATGATGAACGCTACCCGTGCTCGGGGCTCGACTCATATTATTGGGGGGGGCCCTGGGTGCGCGAAAGCTGTGACATCCATTGACATGGTGATGTGAACTACGTGGAACTCCCATGATTTCGGCTCATATTATTGAGGGAACTCATGGCGACCATCCATTAAGGTTCAACATCGATGGGTAAGGCTTGACACGTAAAGATGAACGACGTCATATTATTGGGTCCTAATCAAACGTGAGACAAAAGTTTACGTAGAGGGTTGCATGGTGATGCAATTGGAAATTACATTTTAGGAATTGTGATTGGCTGATATTATTCGGGATCATAATTCGCTAATTGGACCTTGCGTACCTACTGAGGAAAAGAGTTTCCCGTTTTCACTAGAGGGTAGTGAAAGATGTCAAAACAGTGGGAGTAAACATTTATAAAGTAAAATTCCATACTTTATATCTTATTAAATATTTTAAAATAGTCATTAACATTTATCTGTTTTACTTTTCAGTACAAATTTAACAATGTCTTCGATTCGCAATCTGTTATCTGCTATACTCGAAAAACTTGTTTTAACCGGACCTAATTACTTCACTTGGCTAAGAAACCTAAAGATCGTCTTGAATTCGGAAAGGATAGCATGTACACTGACTGAGTCGCCTCCTGTTGAGGCTCCGACTGACAGCACTCCTGAGGAATTGCAGACTTACAAGGAATGGTGTGACCATGACTTGAAAGCCAAGTGTTATATGCAGGCTTCTATGAACGATGAGCTGCTGAGGCGTTTTGAGGATGCAAAGAGTGCTGCTGACATTCATTTGAATCTCAAGGAGCTCTTTGGTGAGCAGACGCGGCCTCTTAGGCATGCTACCGTCAAGGAGCTGATCACTTTGCGCATGCGAGATGGGGCCTCGGTCCATGACCATGGCCTAAAGATGATTGGGCTCGTGGACAAGCTCGTTGGCATGGATCTGGTGTTGCCTTCGGAGTTGACCACCGACATGTTGCTTTTGTCACTGCCTAGCTCATTTGATCCTTTTGTGGTGAATTTCAATATGAACAAGATGGAGCTGACCCTTGAGGAGTTGGTGAATATGCTTGTGACCTTTGAGTCCACTATCAAGAAAGAGAAACCGGTTTTTTATGTGGGTTCTTCATCTGGTACGAAGACCGATCCACGTGGAAAGGGAAAGAAGCGTTCTTTCCAACGTCCCAAGAAGAACGTGCCCTTGAAGAGACAGACTCCGATTCCCGCTGTGGCAGCCATACCAGTGAAGGCTGACAAGACTGCTGATATTTGTCATCACTGCAAGAAGCCTGGACATTGGAGGCGTAATTGTAGGGAATATCTTGCCTAGAAGAGTTCTAGAAATGGTATGTTCAATATTGAAGTAAACATTTCAATTAACTCTACTTCTTGGGTATTGGATACCGAATGTGGATCACATCTCTGTAATGATTTGCAGGTGATGGGAAGAAGTAGGAGGCTTAGAGAAGGTGAGACCTTCTTATGGATGGGCAATGGAGCAAGAGTTGCTGCCAAGGCTATATGAGATGTTTGTTTACTTTTGAACAATGACTTTAAGTTGATTTTAAGAGATGTTTTGTTTGTACCAGATTTGGTGAAAAACATTATTTCCATTTCTATGCTTGATAAAGATGGATTTTCTTGTTTATTTAGCAAAGGTATTTGCAACTTTTACAAGAATGAATGTTTAATTGGTACTGGAGAACTTGAAAACGATCTCTACACCTTAAAATTGAAAGATATTCCACTAAAAAATGTCCAAGCAATAACAACAAACAGGCGAAAACAAGATACTCTTAATTCGGCACAATTGTTGCATGCTCGATTAGGATATATTTCCCTAAGAAGGATGAACAAGCTAATGGGATTGAGCATGTTTGATATGTCTTATATTAATGCTCTCACGACTTGTGAAACCTGTCTAAAAGGAAAGATGACCAAAATTCCCTTTAAGGGCCATGTGGAGCGAGCCAAAGGGTTATTGGATTTGATCCATACCGATGTGTGCGGTCCGCTTAGCATCACCACTAAGCATGGACATGTCTACTTCATCACCTTTACCGATGACTTTTCGAGGTATGGGTATATGTATTTGATGAAATACAAGTCTGAAGCCTTTGAAAGGTTCAAAGAATTCAGAAGTGAAGTAGAGAAACAGTTGGGACGAAGCATCAAGATACTTCGATTGGATCGAGGTGGTGAGTACTTGAGTGCCGAGTTCCAAGAGTATCTTAGGGAGAATGAGATTCTCTCGCAGTGGACTCCGCCTGCTACACAACAGTTGAATGGTGTTTCGGAGCGTCGTAACCGAACTTTGATGAACATGGTTCGGTCTATGATGAGGTTCACGGAGTTGCCGCCAACCTTTTGGGGATATGCGCTTGAGACAGCGGCACTGTTGTTGAACAATGTCCATTCGAAGGCAGTTGATAAGACACCATATGAGATATGGATAGGTAAGCCTCCCAAGTATTCTTATCTTAGAATATGGGGGTGCCCTGCTTATGTGAAGCAGGTAGTGGGAGATAAATTGGATAGTCGATCCATTTTATGTTACTTTTTGGGATATCCAAGGAATTCTGTTGGATATTATTTCTACCATCCCCAAGAAACAAAGGTGTTTGTTTCTAGGAATGCAACCTTTTTGGAAAAGAAATTTCTATTGGATAGAAAAGGGGAGATGATAGAACTCGAAGAGGTTCGAGAGACACCCACAATTATAGAACCCACACCCGAAGAGCCAAGAGAGGAGATACAAGCTCCTAGAAGATCCGAGAGAGTCTCGAGACCACCTATGGGGTATGTTCTGCTTCTTGAAGAGGGCCATGATGAGCCTAACCATGGATGTGATCCAAGGACCTTCAAGGAAGCGTTATCTGATGCCGATTCATCCAAGTGGCTTGAAGCAATGGAATCTGAGATGAATTCCATGCATTCGAACAAATTGTGGAATCTCGTGGATCCACCTAAGGGAATTGTTACCATAGGGTGTAAATGGATTTACAAGAGGAAACTTTAGGCGGATGCGAAGGTATTGACCTTCAAGGTGCGATTGGTAGCAAAAGGATATACTTAAAGACAATGAGTTGACTTTGAGGAAACCTTTTCTCCTGTTGCAATGTTCAAGTCCATAAGGATATTGCTAGCCATAGCTGCATGGTATGACTATGAGATATGGCAGATGGATGTCAAAACAGTCTTTCTTAAGGGGGATATTAAGGAAGAGATTTACATGTCTCAACTGAAGGGTTTACATCTGTCGGAAGTGAGCATATGGTATGCAAACTTCAGAGATCTATTTATGGTCTAAAGCAGGCATCTAGGAGTCGGAACCTTAGATTCGATAGTACAATCAAAGAGTTTGGTTTTATTAAGAATCCTGAGGAACCCTGGGTGTATAAGAAGGTAAGTGGGAGTACTGTGACATTCCTGGTGCTTTATGTTGATGACATTCTACTCATTGGGAATGATGTAGGAATGTTGCAATCAACTAAGATATGGTTAGCGAGTAAGTTCTCGATGCAGGACTTGAGTGAAGCATCTTTTGTATTAGGAATACAGATCTATAGAGATGGATCAAGAAGATTGATTGGTCTCACCCAGTCCACATACATTGATACCATCGTGAAGAGGTTCTCGATGGATGAGTCCAAGAGATGACATCTACCAATGTTTCATGGCGTGTCCCTATCCAAGTCTATGTTTCCCAAGACTGATGCAGAGATAAAGGCGATGACACGCATTCCATATGCATCTGCAATTAGTAGCATCATGTATGGGATGATATCTACACGTCCTGACGTGGCTTTCGCACTAAGTGTAGTGAGTAGATATCAATCGAACCCTGGTCTTCCACATTGGAAAGCTGTGAAAGACATCCTCAAGTATTTGAGAAGGACCAATAAATTGTTCTTGGTTTATGGGGGTGGAGAACTGAAATTGTAAGGCTATACCGACTCTAGCTTCCAAAGCGATATCGATGACTCGAAGTCAACCTCTGGGTTCATATTCATGCTCAATGGTGCTGCTGTCTCTTGGAAGAGTTCCAAGCAAGACAGTACAGCTGATTCCACCACTGAGGCAGAATACAATGCTGCATCAGCTGCAACAAAGGAGGGTGTTTGGATAAGGAATTTCGTCGAAGAGTTGGGCGGCATTCCTAATGGAGTTGCTCCTGTCCCGGTGTTTTGTGACAACACGAGAGCCATTGCTCAAGCAAATGAGCCAAGGTCTCATCAGAAGTCCAAACTTGTATTGAGAAAGTACCACATCCTCCGAGAGATTGTGGAAAGAGGAGAAGTCTCGATTGACAAAGTCGGCTCCGCAGATAATGTTGCTGATCCGCTAAATAAGCCTTTACATGGACCATTATTCAAGAAGCATCGCAAATCGATGGGTTTGAAGCATATGGGTAGTTGGCTCTAGTGCAAGTGAGAGATTGTTAGAGTAGGTGCACGTCGAGCCAAGTGTTGGCCGAGAGTTCACAATGAAACTCTATGTATAAACAGTCTTTATTATAATAATATTTGAAATTATTGTTTTGGCACTTTTTTACTTGTATACACATGCTAGTTGCATAGATAAAGCCCTTGAATATACACATAGTAGAAAGAATATGAGATGCTTATATGATGAGTATCATGAAACTCATATTTGGAATACTGTATATTCTAAACAGTTCCTAGTCGATTCAGCTGCCGCTAAGAAGGATATAGGCCGCTCGAGTTCGAGACTAGTATCTGCGATGTGAGTACCATGTTTCATTGGTAGGGGACACTGTGATGTCCTAGTTTATGGTTGTACACCATTAGTCCTTATGACCCGGGACAACATTGAGACTCTATGTGCTTGCATTACACTTTGACTTGTTTACCTACTCTCTTGGCGTCATCCTATGTGAAATCATGTGTATGTAGTATGAAATATCTTATCAGAGTATGGTGGTAATTATGAAAGGGGTTTCATAGATTACACCATCGATGCAACTACGACATGACACATAATATCGATTCATTGACAACTCTCGATACACCAATGGTTGTCGAATTGGTCGGGATATATGAGTTGAAGGGACCGTACTATACGCTAACCATAATTGAATGGTTCTTGCAGGCACTATCATTTGATACCTACGGAATCATGTAAGCGATGCTGCTAGGCGTTTAACATGATTGGTGTGGTACTATCAGACTT
This sequence comes from Primulina tabacum, assembly GCF_025594145.1. Lineage (NCBI taxonomy): Eukaryota > Viridiplantae > Streptophyta > Magnoliopsida > Lamiales > Gesneriaceae > Primulina > Primulina tabacum. The sequence goes on from NC_134551.1 coordinate 30,516,473, forward strand.
GAGTTCTGACGTTCTTATTATCAAGGAGTTGATAATTAAGAATGGAGCAATTGGGGTATGCTCGAATAAGGACATGTTTAGTCCGAATCACATGGAGATGTGAACCCACGGCTAGTTGAATCAATGAACCATTGAGGGCCACACAAGTGCTAGCTTTCTAGATCCCGTTGAGAAGTAAAATAGTTCAATGTGTTGAACGGCTTATAAAGGAGTTTATAAGCGTAAGGAAAAATAGAAGTATGACTTCTATAAGGAGAATGTAATTTGAGGAAGTGTTCCTAAATTAAAAGTTGGCCAAACAAATAATGTATTTGAAAATTGTGATTTTCATAAACATTATTATGGACTAAATTAAATTAATTCAAGTGTTGATTTAATTAAATACTAGTGGGCCTAGTAGAGTCCAAATAATTAAATTTAATCAAGTGTTGAATTAATTAAATAACATTAGGGCCTTAGTTTAGCTCAATTAGAAATACTTATTAAACTAGTGGGCTTGAGTAAAATCAAGTAAACTTTTAAATGGACTCAAATGTGTTTGAGACATTTAAATAAAGTCCATGAGCTTTGTAAATGTTACAAGCCCACTAAAAAGCATGCTAGGGAGGTGAAGAGTTAGGAATTACTTTTTCATTAAAAAATTGCATGGCATGCTCATGCATCTTTAACACTTTTTCAATGACCAAGAAAGACTTCCCTTCTCTCCACACAACTCCACCTTGGCCGAAATTTCCATCACATTCTCTCCAAAATTTTGTTCTTCAATTGTTGAAGAAACAATACACTTCTCTTTGAAAAATCCTCTTATTTTTCTAGTGCAAAGTAAGAGGGGTTCTAGCTAGATGGTGGTGGGCCTAATTTTGGAGCAATGAGTGCTTGAAGATTGTCTTGCCATCAAGAACTAAGGTGTTTACACCTTAGTTGGAGCCAAACATCAATTTCAAGAGATTGATAGGTATATTTTTCTTAATACCCTATGTATGACATTTCGTGTTTTTGTATTTGCTACACATTATAGAATTAGGGTGCTCGGTTTTCTTGTTGAAAAACAAATTTTTAAATTTCCTGTTGCGCATTCGGGCACCTTAATCGATCCTCTTTCAATAGTATGGGCTATACTTTTTAAATAATGTTTTTAAGTTGGTAAAACGTTTGACGATTTTATGCTTTAAAATATTTTCCTTTGGATTTTTAAATGACAGTTGGGTGTTTTATTTTAAAATGATGTCAAAAATATTTATGGTTCAGCCGAATGCTATGTGAGGTTTGAAAAAAAATATTCTAGCACATTTTCAGAAAACGAGTAGCAGACGTTTCAAGATGACTATGTATGTGGATTTGGGTGTTTGTGGAGTTTTATTATGTCGGTACTTATATCTTGAGCTAATTAAGTCAACTTCCTTATTTCATGTTTGGAAGTATTAAAATGAATAATAGATACAGAAATATGTGTTTTAAAGCCGAAGAGTAGCATTTCCAGTTTGTGGACCACTTGGGCGGTCTTTTTCTACCTCCGTAGTGTGCCCCCTGCGGTCTCAAAGGGGTTGTCCAACTCATGAGGTGCTGGGGAGATCATATTCAATCCTCCTAGCGCTCCAATTTCTGCTCAAAAAGTTAATTTTTATTTCCGAATTTTTAAAGTAGTCAACATGAAAATTGTAGCTCTATGTTGTGGCTTTCATCTTCAATTGGCCTCAATCAATTTGAAGATTTGACCAAAATATTAAGCTCATGTTTTAAAAATATGTCAGTATAGAAACGACGTTACACACGACATACTTCGTTTGGGGAGATTTAGGATATTTTTTAAATAGATTTGGACAAAACTCAAAACATAAAAGTTGTATATCTAAACCTTAGCATTTTAGTTAAAGTGGTCTCGTATCATTTGGACTAAAATATAAATTATTATGTGAAATATCGTAATCGATGCCGCTTGTCCAGCTAGTAAAAACATGGACCTCAATTATAAAATCGCAAACAATTCTGCACCTTCTATACAACAAAATATTAATTCATTCTATATATATATTTTTGTTGCACAATATATCAAATGGTTTAGTACAGAAATAATTTAACAAAGAAAACCAGCGAAAAGTATTGTGAAGAAAAACAGTAGAGAGAGGCTTAAAATAAAGCAAACTGAGGCCTATATGAATTGCATTGTCCCTAAAAAAGATTCGTCCCCTCCGGTATATGCTTCGAGGATGAACTTCGACGTCTGTTTCCCAGGATACAACGGAACAACTAGCAATAACCTAGCACGAGGCAACACTACAGCAACTGAAAACGCACCTTTACTTTATCACCGAGATTTAACGGAGGCCAAATAGAAAGATAACAATATGAAATGCAAGAAAGTGCTTGAAAGAGATTAGATTTCATATATTTGAAATGAGGAAATGAACTCACTATTTATAAGCCCCAAAATGCACACCAAGAGTCATGCAAGATTAATTAACTCAATTAATCTTTCCATTAACTCAAGAATATCAGAAGCCAAAACTCTTCAACTAACTCAAGAATGTGGAGAGCCAAAAGACACCCACATTCATGAGACATAATTTTTATTCAAACTCTAAATTTGATTTAACTTCCAACAATCCCCCACATGAATGAAATTTGATACAAATCTTGGTGACAAAGTTCTACAGTTGAATCCTGCATAGGATAGGTAGGTGTTACCCTTTGAACCTTCCCTCATGAAATATATTTGCTTTACTAGCTGACCAGTAGACATGATGTTCTTGAAATGTTCTGCCGTTTATGTAAATTAAGATATACTTCATACAAGACTGTCCTTGGTACTATTAAGTTTTCATTATTGTGTTCGTTTTGACAATGAAAACACGCTTGGTTCTGCGAGAAGGTCTAGAATTGAGCCTTACAATTCATTCAAAGCGACTCCACTTCTCTCTCACATAGGTGATTCTATATTCTTCTCATTAGAATCATAAAAAGCCATAAGCTTATCATCAACATTCACTGTTTCATAATAGGAATGGACTAGGGATAATCCCCACAGTGATTCTCTAAATTAGTGTGATTAGGTTGTCCCATTAAACCTAGTTCTTGGGATTTCTAGTCAGCGTAGGTTGGGTTTTTGTAGATCCCAAAATAGTACACGTAAAACACATGCATTTATTTAATTGTTAAATTATTTAATCAAGTTTAAAATGATTTTTTAGATGCATGATTTATGAAATTACATTATTTAAATTATTTATGTTTATGTGATGCACGATAAAATGTTTCTTGAGTCTCATGTTTCAGGCGATTATTCGATGCGGGTTCGAGAAAAAGGGACCGGTGACGATTTTGGCAATTTTTAAAATGTGGTATTTTATTTTAAGTTGGGTTTAGGAAATTTCAAAAGGTTTATTTAATTTTGCATTTTAAAAGCCTAATTTAATTATTAGGAGATTTTATGACTTTAAAATTTTTAAATATTTTTCATTTGTACATTTTATTTTAAATTAAGAGATGTTATTTAAAGTTAGAGGAATGTAAAATATTTATTAGTTGTTAATTATTAGTTAAGCACAATTTTATCCCCTAATTATTAAGAACACACGCACACACACTTACGCACACACATACACGTTAAAACATACACACACATTTCCTTGCCTCTTCTTTTCCATTTGTTTTGAAGAAAAGCTAGGGTTCTAAGAACCAAGTGCAGCCGCCCCTCCCTCTCCACTTTTCCAGCAAGTTTTCATCACTTTTATTCAAGTTAATCGAGCCACAAATTGTTTCGAATCAACCCTCGCATCTCTCCCGCTTCGGTATCGTCGGTTCGATAATTTTACATATCAAAAGGCATGTATAATCTTTTGTTTCTGCATCGATCTTGTTATATTATATGTTCTTGTGTTTATTATGCGTAAAAATCTATGTATGTTGTAAAAAATTTGAGCAAAAAATTTGTTGGATTGGTTTTGAAACGATTTTAGATCAGAAAACTCGAAATTTGCTGTCATTTTAAATACTGCGACTATTCAGTCGATTTTCTGGAAAATCTTTCACATATAAAACGTAGAACTTTTTGATACCTTCGATTTGACGGTAAATTCAAAATATTTGGATAAGAAATAAGTGAGTTATGATCGTTTTCGTTGGACTGCTCAAACTGTGATTTTATGAAAATCTGTTCTTGACATGTTCTTGAGTTTCTTGTGTTTCAGGCTTTGCTGGAAATCTCCGAGTGTTCCTTGCTGTGTTTAGGAGTGTCCAATGGGGTGATCATGTGAATTTTGGGGTGTTATCTCGGGTTGGTGAGGTTGTGAATGCATTAGAAGTCATAGGGAACTCTTCTGCAGAATTTTGGATTGATTTACGCAGAACTAGCGCCGCAGCGCTGCCAGTACGTACCCAGAAGCACCTAGGCGCTGCTGGTACGCACATGCAGCGCCGCAGCGCCTAGTCTCCAGTCTGGCGCTGCAGCGCCTAGGCGCTGCTTCGGACGAATTTTAGGCTTCGAATTTAGGTTCTCTTGCTTCATTTTAGTGCTATTAAGTCGTTATGTCTAGTATACTAAAATTTAATTTAGATGTTATGAAGTTTGATTGGGGAACGTTGAACTATGTTCCGCACCTTCTATGGTTTGGGGAAATTCATACTTCTTGACAAGATTTGTTTCGGGGTCGAGTCAGGGGTTATCATGTTGTTTATCACGGTCAAGTCCCGAGCATTTCCAGAAGGTCATAAGTTTGTAAGTCAATGGGTGATGCATTCGGTAGGCACGATTAAGTTGTGGAAGTTAAGGTTCTTGGTAGCGCGTTAGCATGTGCAGCAAGGACTCAAGCGAGATCCAACGAATCCCACAACGCCATGCAAGTATGTTCGACGTGAAAAAAGGAAATATTTTTAAGTTTTTGAGGTATGCCAAATGTCTTGTGACCAAATTATGAATGGATTTGGAAGTCGGTGAACGTGGTCGAGGACCTCTCCACCCCGGTAAATCATGATCGGGTTTAGATCAGGATGGGAAAGCGGTAAATCATGACCAGGGACCAATCCACCCGTTAAAGCATGAACGGGGATCTCATGTATGTGGTAGTGGACTTTTCATGCCAGCCGAGTACTGTGGTTTAGTCTGATCAGGCACTTTTATGTATGAGTCACTTGCTTTGGAACATATCTCTACGCAAAATGATGAAGTTTATGCATCTTCAAGTATGTATGAAGCAAGCATGTTTATGAAAAGTTTTATGATGATGGCACGTCTACGTTTATGCTACTACGTTCTAGTTTCAAGTATGTTTATGCTATTACGTTCAAGTTTCAAGTATGTACGCTCTATTTTAAATATGCATGCGGTTTTATTACGTATTACTTGTTATTTCCAATTTAAATATGTTGAGTCTTTAGACTCACAAGACTTGATCGATTTAGGTGATGATGAATTTGAGGAGACGAGGGGTGGGGGGACCAATGAGCCGACTTGGACTGAGCAGGAGGCCAAACCCGAGGATCGCACATGTTTTAAGATTTTATGCATGACGATTTTTAATATTCTGATTTCATGAAGTGGTTTATGATGTTTAATCGATTATTACTTTTGGAGAACTTTTTTTTGGTTGTTTTTATTGCAAATTTTTTTTTGACGAGCAAGATATTTTAATGAAAATTTGAAATTTTATTTTGCATTTAAGAAAATTTTTATTTTTTCGCAAATTTTAAAATAGTTAAAAGTACGGTACATTACAGTTGATATCAGAGCGGTGTTCTTGTAAAGGGTTACGCCTACTGCCAGTTGCGAGAAGCTCACGAAGTCACATCTCAAGTCTTTAAGTTTTAAAGTTTTAAATTATTTCATGTATTGAGCATCCAGTCATGCTTTTAGCATGCATATATTTAAATTCAAAATTTTGTGCATCTTATGACATTGGTAGTATATTCGTGCATGTTGGGTAATGTTGCAACAGTATGCCTCCTAGACGTATGGTTAACCGTGAAGCAAGGGAGGAGGACAGAAAGGCTCAAGATGAAGAGAGGGTCACTCCCCCTCGCCCTTCTCCTGATATGCAGGCACAGATGCTTGCAGGTATGACTCAGTTCTTTGCACAGTTTGCGGGGAATCAGGCTGCAGTGGACACAGGGGCGAGGCCTAGGCCCGAGGCTGTGTATAAGAGGTTCAAGAGGATCGACCCAAAAGAGTTTTCGGGGACCACTGACCCGATGATAGTTGAGGGATGGATTAAATCCATCGAGGTGAATTTTGCATTTATGGAGCTGTAAGATGCAGATAGGGTCAGGTGTGCCACATTCCTTCTGACAGGGGACGCCAGACTATGGTGGGAAAGTGCATCAGTGTCAGTGAACTTGCAAACACTGACGTGGAATGGGTTTAAGGAGTTATTCTACTCGAAATACTTCACTGAGGAAGTACGTTCCAGACTAACTGGGAGTTCATGACGCTGCGGCAGTGAGACAGCAGTGTTGCAGAGTTTGTCAGGAAGTTTGAAAGGGGGTGTCACTTTGTGCCCTTGATAGCTAATGATGCCCAGAAGAAGCTGAGGAATTTTATTGATGGGCTGCGGCCGATCTTGCGCCGCGATGTGAGGGTTGCTGGTCCAAGTACTTATGCCGTTGCAGTATCTAGAGCCTTGGCGGCAGAGCAGGACCAAAAGGACATTGAGAACGACAGGCAGGGCAAGAGGCCCTATCAGGCACCGCAGCAACAGCATCAGCAGCAACCTCAGTTTAAGAGACCTTTCCAGGGTCATCAAGGAAAGAAGCCATTTCAGGGACAGCCGAAAGGCAAGGGTCCTATCCCTCAACAGAAGGCTCCACAGAAGCCCGGTGATTACCCAGTGTGCTCGAAGTGTCACCGTCAACATCCGGGGCATTGTTTAAATGGATCAGGAAATTTTTTTAAATGCGGAGCAAGTGACCACATGTTTAAGGATTGCCCACAGTGGAGGCAGCCGACCCAGGGAAGAGTGTTCGCTATGCAAGTGACCACATGTTTTGAATTTGTTTTGGGATTATTAGTGCGTTAGTTAGTATTTTGGTGACTTGTGTAGAGATTCTCTATTATGCATGAGATTAAGGTTAGAATTTCGGGATATAAGTTTTGTGTGTTGTGCTAACGTCTCTCAGAGAATATTTTCATAAAGAGAGTAACCACGAAGGCCCTGATAGATGCAGGGGCTACTCACTCCTTTATATCGGAGACATTCGCTAATCATTTGGACGTCAAGTCCATTGTGCTCGACGTGAGTTATTCAGTGACGGTCCCATCAGGAGAAGAGCTATCAGCTACTAGCGTGGTCAGAGAAATCGATCTTGAACTGCATGGCCACCTAGTGTACGCCGATCTAATTGTGTTGTCGATGCCAGAATTCGATATTAACTTCGGAATGGACTGGCTAACGAAGAATAGAGTCCTTATTGATTTTCAAAAAAGGTCAGTATTGGTTAGACCGTTGGGCATGGAGCAGTTTCTCTTTGAGCAAGATAGATGGAGAAGTATCTCTCGCATGATCTCTTGCATGCAGGCACGGAGACTTATTCAAAAGGATTGTCAGGCTTTCTTGGCCAGCATTGTTTTTGTACCTGACGTACCCACTCCGTCGATATATGATGTACCAGTATCAGAGATTTTCCTGACGTCTTTCCAGATGACGTCACAAGCCTTCCACCAGAGAGAGAGGTGGAGTTTTCCATTGACCTTGTGCCAGGCACCGTGCCAATGTCTAAGGCACCGTACCGATTAGCTCCAGCTGAGATGTTAGAACTCAAGCAGCAGATTCAGGAGCTCTTGGATAAAGAATTCATCCGCCCTAATTTCTAACCATGGGGCACACCAGTACTCTTCGTAAAGAAGAAAGATGGGAGCATGAGACTGTGTATCGATTACCGAGAGCTGAACAAGGTAAGGATCAAGAATAAATACCCACTTCCAAGGATTGAGGACTTGTTCGATCAGTTGTAAGGAGCTACAGTGTTCTCTAAGATGATCTTCGATCAGGGCATCACTAGCTGAAGGTAAAAGATACATATGTTTATAAGACAACCTTCAGGACTAGATATGGGCATTACGAGTTCTTAGTAATGCCATTCGCACTGACTAATGCTCTAGCTATATTTATGGACCTTATGAACCGAGTATTCCAGCCCTACCTAGATCAATTCGTCATAGTGTTCATCGATGAATTCTCATTTACTCGAAGAGCCAGGAGGAGCACAGTCAGCATTTGGTACAGTTTTGCAGGTCTTGTAGAGTCACAATTTGTTTGAAAAATTCAGTAAATGTGAATTTTGGTTGGAGAAGGTAGCGTTTTTGGTCACATAATTTCTAGCACTGGCATTGAGGTGGATCCAGCTAAGGTAGCAGCGGTTAAGGAAAGGGTTGAGCCAAAGAATGCATCAGAGATCCGCAGTTTCCTAGGCTTAACAGGCTACTACAGGAAATTTATTCAGGGATTTTATTCGATTGCAGTGCCACTCACCTATTTTACCAAGAAGAATTCTAAATTAATATGGAGTGATGAATGTCAGAAGAGCTTCGTAACTTTGAAGAAAGCTCTTATTTCAGTGCCAGTGTTAGCCATCCCAGCCGGGCAAGGCAATTTTGTGCTTTACACCGATGCTTCTAGTTTTGGGTTAGGAGCAGTTTTGATGCAACATGGTCGGGTCATAGCTTATGCCTCCAGGCAGTTGAAGGTGCATGAGAATAACTACCCGACTCATGATCTTGAGTTAGCTGCTGTTGTCTTTGCGTTGTGTGGGGACCCGGACGCTAATTCATCTTCTTAATCATTATTAGGATCAAATGTAACAATTCAGTAAACTGGGTCATAAATTTTATTTTTTTAAAATGTTGAACACCTTATAAAAAAGTGTACAATTTCTATAACAAAATGGGTCCCATCTCATTCACATCACAAGATCGAGTTAATATCTACAATATGATCCAAAAGTACAAGTCTAGTACAATAGAAAATCATACCAAACTACTGTTCATCGACTACATATCAAATGATGAAAATCAACTCTACTTCGGGGTCTGAATCTCCACTCTAAATTCAATCTCTCATCCTCTTCTTGACCCTGATCATGTCCCACCTGTTTTCATGCACATATACAAACACAACAACTGTCGGATAACTCCGGTGAGAATATAATTCCCAGTGTAAACAACGTAAACATGCATTTCATATAAACATATACAAAAGCATATAACTTAATAACATGTATCGTAATCTGAAAACATGAAATGATATCAAACTGTAAATAAAACTCTTTGACTCTAAAATCTCTTACTCGACTTTGATCTAGTCTAGGGATCCCGGTTCTCGGATGTTGGCACATTATATCGAATATCTGCAATAGGAGTCGATCTACTCCTAAGCATATCAATATAAACCAAACATCCAGTGTCTTGGCACCTCTACCAAAGACTCGTTCTCGATATCTATCTTCTATTATCTGCTTTTCTATAAGTCAATAGAATAAGCATACACATTCATTGAATTCAAAGGTATTAAAACAATAACGAATAAGTATGCGGTTTTGGGAAAACCCGAGTCAAATCTAACTCGAGTCGTATCTTCCCAATTTAACATTGATTTATACCTTTCTTTTGTCGATCTGACGAAGTCGAAGTCTTGAATTTGAAGCTGTCAATACTCAATCTGGCAATGACATTATTGAGGAGTACAATATCAATATACAACCCAACCAATACTGGATATAATCAGAACTCAATCTAATTCTGTTTCGACGGCATAACAGCAAAATCTCATTATACCCAGCAATACAATATCAACAGATATCAATCTCAACAACTCATAATCAATCGATAACACAATTCTAATACCAAATCTGTTTATTCTCAATTAAATTAACTCTATAATTGATAACAATTTCATACGGTGTCTGTTCTTCAATTCGATTTCGATTATACGATCACAACAATCTCAAGAACAGATAATATCAATCATATCACGATTCCTTCAATATCATATTTTCAAATCATAGCGAAACATAAGAAAACTTACGTCCTTTTTGAAGTTCTTGTTGATAGAAACACAGTACCGAACTTGAATTGAAAATCAGACGGACGGATCTTTCGCAAATCGAATTCTAGTATCAAGACAACTTGAAGCTTTCCCTGGGGTTTCTCGGTTCTTTCCCTCGACATCTGAATAGAATTGAATGAATTTGATATATATACAATGCATGGAAAGGCCAAGTGGCTTCATATTCAGGTAGCACGTCTCGCGCATATGCGCGACCATCACCGGCGCATATGCCCGAGACTCTCAGTCTCGGCATTTTTCATTTCAACTGCTCTCGCATATGCGCGCCCCATCTTCGCACATATGCGGGAGACCTACTGTCTCGGCACTTCTTCCTTGCACATGCTCGCGCATATGCGAGCCCTCTTCTCGCGCATATGCGCTAGGTCTTCTGCCATGCTCGCGCATATGCGCGGCTCGTGTCGCGTATATGCGCGAGACCTTCTGTCCTCGCACATCATAATATCACATGCTTTACCAAATCTGGTCTTGGAGTGGTCCTTCTATAATCACATAAATTCATAATCAATAATCTCAAATTAACAGAATAAAATCTCGGGCATTACACGTTGAATATTTGGAGACACTACTTGTACTACGAGAAATGCCAGATATTTACTGATCACAAGAGTCTCAAGTATTTTTTCACGTAGAAAGAACTGAATATGAGACAGAGACGGTGGTTAGAGTTAGTGAAAGACTACGATTGCGAGATTAGCTACCATCCGGGGAAAGCTAATGTTGTGGCAGATGCTTTGATTAGAAAAGTTGCACTCATAGCACAGCTGTCAGTACAGAGATCTCTTCAGTCAGAGATTCAGAAAATTGGGTTAGAGATTTATCCTAAGGGCAGAGCTCCTAAGCTGTCTAACCTGACAGTCCTAGTCTTCTTTGATAGACCGAATCCGTAGAGGTCAGACTTTGAATGAGCAGTTACAGAAATGGAGATTGAAGGATGAGGCCAATGACAGTGTACTCTACACAGTTTCTGATGATATTGTAAAATACAGAGGAAAGATGTGGGTGCCTAGTGTTGATTCGATCAGAGAGGTTATTATGACAGAGGCACATGCATCTCCGTATCCCATTCATCCAGGAGGTACCAAGATGTATAAGGATTTGCAGATTCTGTATTGGTGGTCAGGTATGAAGAGAGACATCCACCGATTTGTGTCTGAATGTCTCACTTGTCAGCAGGTGAAGGCAGAGCATTAGAGGCCAGCAGGAATGCTTAAGGCACTCCCTATCCCCGAGTGGAAGTGGGAAAATATTACCATTGACTTCGTTGTTGGTTTGTCGAGGTCAGTCAGAGGATCCAATGCCATTTGAGTTATAGTGGATCGACTTACTAAGTCGGCACAATTTTTGCCAGTGAAGACGACTTTTTCCATAACGCAGTATGCGGAGCTCTATATCAGGGAGATAGTTCGATTGCATGGGATCCCAGTTTATATTGTGTCTGACAAGGACCCGAGGTTCACGTCGTCCTTTTGGAAGAGTTCACATGCAGCCATTTGGACGAAATTTCTATTCAGTACAACATTCCACCCTCAGACAGATGGCCAGTCTGAGCGAGTCATTCAGATTTTGGAGGATTTGTTGATAGATTGTGTGATCGATTTCCATGGAAATTGGGAATCGAAGCTACCTTTTTGTGGAGTTTACATAAAACAACAGCTTCCAATCATCTATAGGTATGGCTCCCTACGAGGCATTGTATGGGAGGAAGTGCAGATCACCGATTCATTGGGATGAAGTCTGTGAGAGAGCAGAACTTGGTCCGAAGATTTTTCAGTAGACTGCAGATGTGGTGGTTAAGATCCGTGACAGGATGAAGACCGCCCAGAGTCGCCAAAAGAGTTATGCTGACAAGAGAAGAAGGGATCTTGAGTTTGTCGTATGTGGTCATGTTTTCGTAAATATAGCACCTATTAAGGCTGTTATGAAATTTGGGAAGAGAGGCAAGCTTAGTCCGAGATTTATTTGACCGTTCGAAATTCTTGACAGAGTTGGGACACTTGCTTATCGTGTAACCCTACCGCCGAATCTGGCTGGTGTACACAATGTGTTCCATGTCTCGATGCTGAGGAAGTACCTAGCTAATCCTTCGTTTGTTTTGAGCTTTGAGCCATTGCAGCTTGCTCCAGATCTGTCGTATGAGGAAAGACCTAGTCCAAATCCTAAACCAACAGGAACAAAGACTTCGGAACAAGGTGACTAAGCTGGTCAAAGTCTGGTGGTTGAATCAAGCAGTGGAGGAGGCCACTTGCGAGACCGAAGCAGATATGAGAATTCGCTACCCGGAGTTGTTTGGGAAGACTTAATTTCGAGGACGAAATTTATTTAAGTGAAGGATAAACTATAGAGCCCAAAATCAGTACACGTAAGACACATGCATTTATTTAATTGTTAAATTATTTAATCAAGTTTAAATGATTTTTGAGATGCATGATTTATGAAATAACATTATTTTAAATTATTTATGTTTATGTGAGGCACGATAAAATTTTTCTTGAGTTTCATGTTTCAGGCGATTATTCGATGCGGGACCGAGGAAAAGAGACCGGCGACGATTTTGGTAATTTTTAAAATGTGGTATTTTATTTTAAGTTGGGTTTAGGGCATTTAAAAGGTTTATTTAATTTTTAGCATTTTAAAAGCCTAATTTAATTATTAGGTGATTTTAAGACTTTAAAGCTTTTAAAGATTTATCACTTGTACATTTTATTTTAAATTAAGAGATGTTATTTAAAGTTAAAAGAATGTTAGTATTTTAATTAGTTGGTAATTATTAGTTAAGCATAATTTTATCCCTTAATTATTAAAAACACACGCACACACACAAACATACACATTAAAACATACAAAGAGATTTCCTTGCCTCTTCATTTCCATTTGTTTTGAAGAAAAGCTAGGGTTCTAAGAACCAAGTGCAGCCGCCCCTCCCTCTCCACTTTTCCAGCAAGTTTTCGTCACTTTTCTTCGAGTTAATCGAGCCACATGTCGTTCCGGATCAACCCTCGCATCTCTCCCGCTTCGGTATCGTCGATTCTGTAATTTTAAATATCAAAAGGCATATAATATTTTGTTTCTGCATCGAACTTGTTATATTATATGTTCTTTTGTTTATTATGTGTAAAAATCCATGTAAGTTGTAAAAAGTTTGAGCAAAAAATTTGTTGGATCGGTTTTGAAACAATTTTAGATCAGAAAACTCGAAATTTGCTGTCATTTTAAATACTTTGACTATTCGTTCGATTTTCTAGAAAAACTTTTAACATGTAAAATGTAGATATTTTCGATACCTTCGATGTGACATTAAATTCGAAATATTTGGATAAGAAATGAGTAAGTTATTATCGTTTTTGTGGGACTTGTAATAGCCGATCATTCATGTCTTTTATTATGAATTACGGTATTTTTATTGTGATGTTTTATGGCTTTACATTATGATATAAATTGTAATTAATGTTATAGAATGGAATAGATATCGGTTGGGTAGAATAGAAGGTTGAATTTGAGTTAAATAGGTAATGGAAGTGCTGTAACGGTATGAAACTGTGGCAGTAGTTGCGGTTTTAAGCATAATATTTTGTATATTGATCCAATTGATGTGAGGCCTCTTTCATTAGAAAGATAAGACATAAGGCTATAACTTTCATGATTTGAGTTTTGTTCAAATCATTGTGGAAAACAAGCCAAAAGCGCCCTGAAGTGTGTCGTGCGTATCGTCGATCCTACAATGACACATGTTGGGAGAATGAGCATAACTATTGACTCAAACCTGCAAATGACATGAGGCCAATTGGAGATGAAAGCCAAGACATAGGGCTACATGTTTACCAATTTTTCAAATTATGAAGAGAAGAGGCATTTCCGGAGCAATCTTTGGGGAAGTTGTGCGCAGAGCGCGCTTCGGGAAAGAAAGTGCTGCGCTAGGGCGGTAATGTTTGACCGCCCCAGTGCGCCTGGGTCTGTATTTTTGGGTTTTGGACAGTAATTTCCGCGCTAGGGCGGTAAAACTCGACCGCCCCAGTGCCCTGTACAGTTAAAAAGTGTGTTTTGAGGTTTGGATGGCATATATTAGATTGGGGAATGGTTTTTTTTATCATTTTCTTCTGATTCTTTTCCTCTCCATCGGTTTAGAGCTAAGGTTCTTCCATTTTTCTTTTTTCCCTCCTATTATCTCTTGATTTATTCCTTCAATCCAAGTTGGTATCTTCATCTAAGCTAAGAGAAGGATCAAGGTAAGCTATTACTTAGTCTTGTTCTTAGATTCCTTGGGTTGTAAGTTTGTATTGGTAAGTTTTCGACTTACAGAGGATTGAAAGCTTAAGAAAGTGATAGTAATAGATTCTATTATGGTTTTATCTTGTAGAATAATCACCAAGTGCCAAGGCTAGTGTATCTCTATTTGGTTGTAAGTAGATTCTTCCTTTGAATGAATATCAAGAACTATGTATATGATAAATGAAGTTTCTATTGATTTTATCTCCTTTAAATCATTGATTATGTATATTGTATGTATTGAAAAGAAATGGAATTGTTTGCAAGAGCAAAGGAAAGGAGCTAATTCTTTTGCACGCACACCACGTTTTTGATAAAATGTTTCAATGAATGTTCTTATGGCTTGATGGTTATATGGTATTGTGGTGTTACCTATGGTAATTCTAAACCCACTTGACTGAAGTTGATCAACATAATGACATGTACCGTGACTGATTTTGACTGAGACGTACATGTGTACCATTGACTGATGACCTATCAATGCCATATGAATGAAAAGAAATGAATTGTTCTATAGATGCCATATTATAATTGTTATATACGCATTTTATTGACTGATGGCATATTACGGTTAAGAAATGGTATGGATTCCTTCTTTACACTATGGTATATGTACTTGTTATTTAAAAGGTCTACTTGCTGAGTTTTTATAATTCATTTCAGTTGTATTCATGAGATGCAGATGCAGGTAACCGAGACTGATACGGCGTGGTGTCGAGACGGAAGAAGGAAATGTGCCAAGCTTGGAGGAAGGATGAAATGATTATTTTGTCTATGGATGGATAAGAATTTATTTTGTTTTGAAATGGTTGAAGTGGTGAATATCTTTTGTTGTAAAACATTTGATATTTTGGGAGTTTAAACTTGACTAGATTATTTTGGTAATCAAATGCAATACTTTTGATTTTGTATATCTTTATGCATTAGTTGTGGGAATTTTATGATGTATTGATTTTATTGCTTGAGGCAGCTGGTGAGTTCCTTTTTACGGGGAAACTCTGTTAAAATTTTTAAAGCACTTACTTTCCTCCAAGCCTATTTTTTTTAAAAGCTTCCGCATTATAGTGTTTATTATTTAAAAACGGGTCAGGGTGTCACATTTAGTGGTATCAGAGCCGACGTTTTTGGGACCAATGTTGGCACACGACTTCTTCTGTTGGCGACACTTCGATATGTATATTTCTGCATCTCATTGATGTACTGATATGATGATAAGTATCTTTAATGGTATGTAGATGATTTAAAATGATTTTAAACTGAGATGAAATGTAGGAGATGCCACCAAAGAGGAAAGCTGTAGAAGGAGAAGATAGTTCCTCATCACGAGTTGTTGATGAGTTTAGTAAGTTGCTCAAGGAGCAAGCCAAAGTTCATGGAGATCAGATCCAACAGTTATTGAGATTGCAGAACCCAGTACAAGGGAGAGGTAGAGGTCTTGTGAGACAGGAGCCTAGTTCAGAGGGAGCGTATGACAGATTTAAATGAATGAATCCACCTGAGTTCGTGGGAAGTGCGGACCCTCTTATAGCTATGGAATGGGTTAAAGCTATTGAAGCAATCTTTGACTACCTGCACTTTGAGGATAATGATCGAGTTAGTTTTGCAAAGTTTCTTCTGACCAAGACTGCACGCATTTGGTGGGAGGCCATGAAGGTAACTGTCAACGTTCAAACCCTCCAATGGAATGAGTTCAAGGAGCTGTTTTATGACAAATATTTCTCCACGAATGTCAAGACACAGAAAGTGAAGGAGTTCTTGGAACTAAAGCAGGACAACTTGAATTTGAATGATTATATTTTGAAGTTTGAAGAAGGTTGTTTGTTTGTTCCTTTCATTGATTCGAATGATAAAGATCGAGGGGAACACTTCATGAAAGGCTTGAGAGCTGAGATCAAGAGGGAGATCAGAATGTCTAAGGCCACAACGTACAAAGAGATCTTGGAGAAAGCTCTTTTAGCGGAACATGACGAGAAAGAGATTGAGAAAGAAAGGCAATTGAGAAGACAGAGCATTAATCAAAAGATCCAAACTTCGAGTCAAAGTTGGAAAGGGGGATACAAAGGAAAAGGAAAAGAAGAACATCGAGGTAAAGCTCCTCTGGTTAAGTCTGAGACGCATTGGCCTTTATTTCCCAAATGCAACAAGCCACACAAGGGTGAATTTCTCGTAGGGAGCAACAAATGTTACAAATGAGGAGGTGCAGGTCACATTGCCATCAATTGCACCCAATCTTTAGGACGAGGACGAATCCAAGGGCGCATCTTCTCTTTGACCAAAGAGGGTGTTAATCAATATATGTCGGTTATATCAGGTACTATTCTGATTTCAGGCAATGTAGCTCTTACTTTAATTGATACTGGAGCTACACATTCCTTTATGTCTGAAATTTTCATGAGATCGTTGGGTATTGCACCTATATTTGAACCTCTCCAGTTTAATATTGTGCTTCCTTTGGGTGATGTGATTTGTCCTACAAGTGTGATTAAAGCTTGTCCTATTCGAGTGAATGAGAAACTCTTATTTTCTTATTTAATTGTGATTCCTATGATAGAGTTTGATGTGATTTTGGGTATGGATTGGCTATCATCGTACCGTACAGTAATAGATTGTGTTGAAAAGACGGTACGATTTTCGACAGAGGAAGGTGACAACAGGGTCTTCAAGCGTTCAGGTACTTCGATTGACACTTCTTTTATTTCTTGCTTGAAGGTGAATAAGATGTTGGTTAAGGGGTGTCAGGGATTTCTGGCATCAGTAATGGATGTGAGTAAGGAATATAATGTGGATGTGAATGATATCGAAATTGTTCGTGTAATAGCCAAGCCTGGTGTACGGTACGGTTTAAGTTTTCATAAGTTTATTGACTACTTGGTCAAGTTTAGGTATAGTTTGGATGTTAAGAGTTTCGATTTATGATTTATAGTATGGTTGGTTATATATGATGTGTAGTGCTTTTGTAGCGGCGTTACGATTAAATTCATGATAAATTGTATATTGATCCAAATGAGGTGAGGCCTTTTTCATTAGAAAGATAAGACATAGAGGTGTAACTTTCTTATTTTGAGTTTTGTTCAAATCATTGTGGAAGGTAAGCCAAAAGTGCCCCGAAGTGTTTCGTGTGTTTCGACGTTCCTCCAGTGACACATGTTGGGAGAATGGGCATAACATTTTACTCAAACGTTCAAATGATCTGAAATTTTGAGGGATTCAAGATACGACATAGAACTACAACTTTGTAGTTTACCACTTTTCCAAATTATGAAGGGAAGAGGCGTTTCAGAAGCGATCTTTGGAGTGGCAGTGCGCAGAGTGCGCGCCAGAGCGGGAATATATGTCCGCTCGGGCGAACCTACTTCGAAAATTTTGGATTTCTGGCCGAGAGTTCTGCGCTCGGGCGGAAAAATATGTTCGCCCGAGCGGCCAGCAATGTTTAAAAATCGTGTTTTGGTACTTTTAGTGTTTAAATACAAGTGTTTGCCCTCATTTCTCTCATTTCCTCCATTCTTCTCGGTTCTTCACTTCAAGGGAGAGCTAGGGTTCTCATTCCTTCTTCATTTCCTTTGATTCAAGCTTCTTGTTAGTTATTTGTGTTGAGAGCAAGATTATTTTGGGATCAAGGAAGCTAAAGTAAGCTTTTGGTTTGGTTATTTCTTAGTTTCTGGTGTTGGAGATGTTATGGGTTTGTGTTGGCGTTGATTCTTTGGCTTTTATGGTATTGTTGTTGGGTTATTGGGTTATTGATGGTGCAAATTATGGTTTATTGTTGTAGGATTGCTACCAAGAGTATAGAATCAAGGTTTCAAGTGGTTGTAAGTGGAATTTCATTCTTGTGCTCACATGATTATATATGTATTGTGTTTCAAAGGTTTTATTGTGTTATTCCCTTCATTTGATTCACTATTATGTATTGATACCTTTGTTGTATATTGTGGAGGCAATTGATGTCCCAACTTTGAGAAGGGAATACAAAAGAGAAAGAATATCAAAGTGTTTGATGAAATGTCCCAAAGAAAGAGTTTAAATGTTTTATGGATTGATAGATACATAGTCAGAGATTGCATGCAATTAGTTTATCAACGACCATAGGCTTATATCCCTCAGAGTTGTCGATTTATATCGATGGGATAAGAGCACAACAGACAGAGTTACTATTGATATCAATCCACCATAGTAAAGAGAAATACCATCTCATTGTTATGCTATTGCTACGATATACATGTTTCAGAGTTGATGGTATTTTATGTTTTCAAAGCCATGTTTTACAGATTATTCTATGTATCATTGCTATGTAAGAGTTCCACTTGCTGAGTTTTATACTCATTTCAGTTATTTCATGTGATGCAGATAAGAACGACGGACCAAGACGTTGATTGTGGCCCGGAGTCATATGCATACGAAGTTGGAAGGAAGATGT
The DNA here is from genome assembly GCF_025594145.1 of Primulina tabacum. Lineage (NCBI taxonomy): Eukaryota > Viridiplantae > Streptophyta > Magnoliopsida > Lamiales > Gesneriaceae > Primulina > Primulina tabacum. Next base: position 30,535,205 of record NC_134551.1, read on the forward strand.
TATTTTGCAAGTATTTTTGGATCATGATCATAGGAATGATATTTTGTATTTTGTTATATCATTTGAATGATCATTTATTTACCTTTAAACATTTTATGGTGATGTATTTTGAAACTCCTTCCATTTGATAGAAAATTTTAAATTCCGCTGCTATTTTTATTGTAAACGGGTCGAGGTGTCACATTTAGTGGTATCAGTGCACCGTTCTTCGGACCAATGCATATGACTTCGTCTACTTTCAACTGTCCGGGTATGTTTTCTTTTGCATCTATTCATTGTTATTTATTGATATGTCTTTTGCGAGCACATTGTAGAGTATGCCTCCTAAGCGTAAGGCGTCAGAGGGTGAGGATAGTTCTTCCTCGAGAGTTGTCGACGAGTTCGGCAAGTTGCTTAAAGAGCAGGCCAAAGTCCATAGCGAGCAGATTCAGCAGCTGCTTCGATTGCAAGGAACAGGACAGGGTAGAGGCCAAGTGAGAGGCCAAGTAGCTCAGGCAGTTGGCACTGATGCCGTCTTTTCTGCTTTTAAGAGAATGGATCCACCGGAATTCGCAGGTAGCACTGATCCGTTAGTGGCTGTCGAGTGGGTCAAGGCGCTTGAAGCAATCTTCGACCATCTTCAGTATGAGGATAAAGATAGGATCAGCTGTGCAGTATTCATGTTGATAAAGGCTGCACGTATCTGGTGGAATGCCACTAAGGTTGGTGTCGATGTTTCAGCTTTGAAGTGGCAAGAGTTCACAGACCTGTTCTATGACAAGTACTTCCCAGACGCACTTCGAGCTAGGAAGGTGACAGAAGTTCTTGGAGCTTCGACAGGGAGGTATGAACGTTGATGAGTACATCTTGAAGTTCGAGGAGGGTTGTCTATTTGCTCCGTATATTGCTTCCAACGACAAGGACAAAGGTGCTCATTTCATCAGAGGTCTTCGAGCGGAGATCAGAAGAGATATCAACATGTCGAAGGCTGTGACATTCAAGGAAATTGTGTCTAAGGCTTTGTTGGCTGAGCAAGATGAGAAAGACATAGCCAGAGAGAGGCAAGCGAGACAGCAGGCCATTGCTCAGAGAGGCCAGGGATCGAACCAAAGAGGCAAAGATCATTTCAAGGGGAAAGGCAATATAGAGCCGAGTCCCAAACCACCGGCAGTTCCATTTGATCCCGAGAAGCCTTTGTGTCCCAAGTGCAGCAGGCATCATAGAGGAGAGTGCAGATTTGGCACTCATACTTGTTACCGTTGTGGCACTACGGGCCATATTGCCAAAGACTGTCCAAGAGGAGCGAGTAAGGAGAAGGTGTAGGGACGCATCTTTACCATGACAAAGGAAGGTATAAACCATGATTCTTCTGTGATCTCTAGCACCATTTTAATTTCAGGCAGAGTAGCTACGACATTGATTGATACAGGTGCTACTCATTCTTTTATGTTTGAATTGTTTTTGAGATCTTTGGGTATAGTTCCTTCTGTTCTTCCCCTCCAGTTCAATGTTGTTTTGCCTTCGGGAGATGTGTTGTGCCCGACTTCGATTGTGTATGCGTGCTCTGTTCGTATCGATGAGCGAGTGGTCTATGCTGATTTGATTGTTATCCCTATGGTTGCATTTGATGTTATTCTTGGCATGGATTGGCTATCGACCTATCGTGCAGTGATTGATTGCGTTGCTAAGACGGTGACTTTTGCAGATGATGGCAATAGGGAAGGTATGCTCGCCAGTGCAGGTACTTCGCTGGTCCTTCTTTTTATTTCTTGTCTTGAGGCTGAGAAGTTGTTGTGTAGAGGTTGTGATGGGTTTTTGGCTTCTATTGTGGATATAGATAGAATGGTTAAGTTGAATATTGATGATATTGATGTTGTGAGAGAGTTCGCTGATGTGTTTGAGGATGATGTGCCGGGTTTGCCGCCGGATAGAGATGTGGAGTTTGTGATTGATCTGGTTCCAGGTACGGTTCCTATTTCTAAGGCTCCGTACAGAATGGCCCCTACCGAGATGAAGGAGTTGAAGACGCAGTTGCAGGATCTTTTGGATAAAGGTTTCATTCGACCGAGTTCTTCACCTTGGGGAGCTCCGGTTCTTTTCGTCAAGAAGAAATATGGGTCGTTGCGTCTTTGTATTGATTACAGAGAGCTCAACAAAGTGACGATCAAGAATAAGTATCCGTTGCCACGGATAGATGACTTGTTTGATCAGCTGCAAGGGGCTAGAGTGTTCTCGAAGATTGATCTGCGATCTGGCTATTATCAGTTGAAGGTTTGGGAGTCTGATATCCCTAAGACAGCGTTCCGGACCAGATACGGTCATTATGAATTCCTTGTGATGTCTTTTGGTCTGACTAATGCTCCTTCAGTCTTTATGGATCTGATGAACCGTGTTCAAGCCTTATTTGGATAGCTTCGTCATTGTTTTCATCGATGACATTCTGATCAATTCCAAGACCAGAGAGCTTCATGCAGAGCATCTCCTTGTTGTTCTTCAGTTGTTGAGAGAGAAGAGGCTATATGCTAAGTTGAAGAAGTGTGAGTTTTGGTTGGAGCAGATTCCTTTTCTAGGCCATGTTGTTTCGAAGGATGGCATAGCTGTTGTCCAGTGAAGATCGAGGCGATTCAGAGGTGGCCTATTCCTACCACTGTATCAGAGGTACGCAGTTTCCTTGGTTTGGCGGGTTACTATCGTCGTTTCATTTCAGATTTTTCCAAGATTGCCCTGCCATTAACAAATCTGACGAAGAAGACCGTGAAGTTCGAGTGGTCCAATGATTGCCAGAGTGCATTACAAGAGTTGAAGGACAAGTTGACGACAGCTCCTGTTCTTGCTTTGCCCAGTGGTTCAGAGGATTTTGTTGTGTATACCGACGCGTCGAAGAAAGGTCTTGGTGCAGTGCTGATGCAACGTGGAAAGGTTATAGCTTATGCTTCTCGCCAGTTGAAGGATTACGAGAAGAATTATCCTACGCACGATTTGGAGCTGGCAGCTGTGGTTTTCGCCTTGAAGATTTGGAGACATTATTTGTATGGCGAAAAGTGTGAATTTTTCACGGACCACAAGAGTTTGAAGTATTTGTTCTCTCAGAAAGAGCTCAATATGCGGCAGAGTAGGTGGTTAGAGCTTGTCAAAGATTATGATGTGACGATTAGTTACCACCCAGGGAAAGCGAATGTTGTAGCAGATGCTTTGAGCCGTAAATCGAGTTCTTCTTTGAGTTCGATGATTCAGCAGCCGTTGTTGTTAGACTTGCAGCGAGAGGAGATAACTTTGGTGGTTCCGGGGACCATTGCTCGCTTTTCAGCGTTGGTCATTCGGGCTACTTTGACGAACAGGATCCGTAGAGAGCAGGCTGTTGATGTTCAGTTGTCAGAGTTGAGAGCCAGGGCTGAGGAGAGAGGTAATTCTGAGTTTGGAGTGAATGGAGACGGTTTGATGACATTCAGAGGTCGTATTTGTGTTCCTACTGGTGATGATATTCGGCAAGAAGTATTGACAGAGGCACATACCGCACCATATTCGATACATCCAGGCAGCACCAAGATGTATCAGGATCTTCGTAGACTCTATTGGTGGCCAGGTATGAAGAAAGATATTGCCATGTTTATTTCTCAGTGCCTAACATTGCTATCATTGCCGATTCCTCAGTGGAAATGGGAGCATATTACGATGGATTTCGTGACTGGTCTTCCAAGGACGCAGAAGGGTTTTAATTCTATTTGGGTTATTGTGGATCGATTGACCAAGTCAGCGCATTTTCTCCCAGTCAAGACGACGTATTCCATGAACCAGTATGCCGAGGATTATATAGCAGAGATTGTTAGACTTCACGGTGTCCCTGTGTCGATTGTGTCTGATCGTGACCCTAGATTTACCTCAGAGTTTTGGAAGAGTTTGCACAGAGCTATGGGTTCACGGTTAGCTTTCAGTACAGCATATCACCCTCAGAGCGACGGTCAATCAGAGAGAGTTATTCAGATTCTAGAGGATATGCTCAGAGCTTGCACTATTGATTATTCTGGTAGCTGGGATTCTAAATTGCCTCTTGTGGAGTTCACGTACAATAACAGTTACCAGGCGACGATTGGGATGGCACCGTACGAAGCACTTTATGGCAGGAAGTGTAGATCTCCCTTGTATTGGGATGAGATTGGTGAGAGGAAGATGTTGGGTCCAGAGTTGGTCCAACAGACTGCTGATGTAGTTGTTGTTATTAGAGAGAGGATGAAGACAGCACAGTCGAGACAGAAGAGCTATGCGGATGTACGTCGTAGACCTTTGCAGTTTGAGGATGGCGATCACGTGTTTTTGAAGATAACACCTCTCAAGGGTGTGATGCGGTTTGGCAAGAAGTGCAAGTTGAGTCCGAGATTTATTGGCCCCTTTGAGATTTTGGACAGAGTTTGTGATCGAGCCTACAGGTTAGCCCTACCGCCAGATCTTGACAGAGTCCATAATGTTTTTCACGTATCGGTGCTCAGGAACTATATTGCGAATCCTTCCCATGTTCTTCTCCACGAGCCATTGGACTTGACGCCGAATTTGACGTACCAAGAGATTCCTGTTCAGATACTGGACCGCAAATTTAAAGTTTTGAGGAACAAAGATATCTGCATCGTTAAAGTTCTTTGGAGGAACCATTTGATCGAAGAGGCCATGTGGGAACCAGAGGATGAGATGAGAGAGAAGTATCCTGAGTTTTTCGTGCAGTGACGTCAATTTCGAGGACGAAATTCCTCTAAGGAGGGGAGATTGTAATAGCCAAGACTGGTGTACGGTACGGTTTAAGTTTTCATAAGTTTATTGACTACTTGGTCAAGTTTAGGTATAGTTTGGATGTTAAGAGTTTCGATTTATGATTTATAGATGATGTGTAGTGCTTTTGTAGCGGCGTTACGATTAAATTCATGATAAATTGTATATTGATCCAAATGAGGTGAGGCCTTTTCCATTAAAAAGATAAGACATAGAGGTGTAACTTTCTTATTTTGAGTTTTGTTCAAATCATTGTGGAAGGTAAGCCAAAAGTGCCCCGAAGTGTTTCGTGTGTTTCGACGTTCCTCCAGTGAGACATGTTTGGAGAATGGGCATACCTTTTTACTCAGACGTCCAAATGATCTGAAATTTTGAGGGATTCAAGATAAGACATAGAGCTACAACTATGTAGTTTAGCACTTTTACAAATTATGAAGCGAAGAGGCATTTCAGAAGCAATCTTTGGAGTGGTAGTGCGCAGAGTGCGCGCCTAAGCGGGAATAAATGTCCGCCCGGGCGAGCCTACTTCGAAAATATTGGATTTCTGGCCGAGAGTTCTGCGCTCGGGCGGAAAAATATGTTCGCCCGAGCGGCCAGCAATGTTTAAAAATCATGTTTTGGTATTTTTAGTGTTTAAATACAAGTGTTTGCCCTCATTTCTCTCATTTCCTCCATTCTTCTCGGTTCTTCACTTCAAGGGAGAGCTAGGGTTCTCATTCCTTCTTCATTTCCTTTGATTCAAGCTTCTTGTTAGTTATTTGTGTTGAGAGCAAGATTATTTTGGGATCAAGGAAGCTAAGGTAAGCTTTTGGTTTGGTTATTTCTTAGTTTTTGGTGTTGGAGATGTTATGGGTTTGTGTTGGTGTTGATTCTTTGGCTTTTATGGTATTGTTGTTGGGTTATTGGGTTATTGATGGTGCAAATTATGGTTTATTGTTGTAGGATTGCTACCAAGAGTATAGAATCAAGGTTTCAAGTGGTTGTAAGTGGAATTTCATTCTTGTGCTCACATGATTATATATGTATTGTGTTTCAAAGGTTTTATTGTGTTATTCCCTTCATTTGATTCACTATTATGTATTGATACCTTTGTTGTATATTGTGGAGGCAATTGATGTCCCAACTTTGAGAAGGGAATACAAAAGAGAAAGAATATCAAAGTGTTTGATGAAATGTCCCAAAGAAAGAGTTTAAATGTTTTATGGATTGATAGATACATAGTCAGAGATTGCATGCAATTAGTTGATCAACGACCATAGGCTTATATCCCTCAGAGTTGTCGATTTATATCGATGGGATAAGAGCACCACAGACAGAGTTACTATTGATATCAATCCACCATAGTAAAGAGAAATACCATCTCATTGTTATGCTATTGCTACGATATACATGTTTCAGAGTTGATGGTATTTTATGTTTTCAAAGCCATGTTTTACAGATTATTCTATGTATCATTGCTATGTAAGAGTTCCACTTGCTGAGTTTTATACTCATTTCAGTTATTTCATGTGATGCAGATAAGAACGATGGACCAGGACGTTGATTGTGGCCCGGAGTCATATGCATACGAAGTTGGAAGGAAGATGTTATTTTGCAAGTATTTTTGGATCATGATCATAGGAATGATATTTTGTATTTTGTTATATCATTTGAATGATCATTTATTTACCTTTAAACATTTTATGGTGATGTATTTTGAAACTCCTTCCATTTGATAGAAAATTTTAAATTCCGCTGCTATTTTTATTGTAAACGGGTCAAGGTGTCACAGTTCGAGATTATTCGGATATCTTTGCCGATGATGTGCCGGGGTTGCCACCCGATAGAGAAGTCGAATTTTTCATTGATGTTGTACCTGGTACTGCTCAAATTTCTAAAGCCCCTTATCGAATGGCACCGACTGAAATGAAATAATTAAAGAACCAATTGCAAGAATTGTTAGATAAGGGCTTTATTAGACCGAGTTCTTCACCATGGGGGGCACCAATGTTGTTTGTGAAAAAGAATGATGGGTCACTACGTTTGTGTATTGACTACCGAGAGATCAACAAAGTTACAATTAAGAACAGGGTATCCTTTGCTACGAATTGATGATCTTTTTGATCAATTACAAGGGGCAACGGTATTTTCTAATATTGATCTGCGATCAGGATATCACCAATTGAAGGTGAAAGAAGATGACATACCTAAGACTGCTTTTCGAACTAGGTATGGTCATTATGAATTTCTGGTAATGTCTTTCGGGTTAACGAATGCGCCGTCAAGTTTTATGGATATTATGAATCGAGTCTTCAATCCTTATTTGGATAGTTTCGTCATTGTATTTATTGATGATATTCTGGTTTATTCGAAGACTCGAGAACTTCATCGAGAACATTTGAGAACCGTGTTGCAACAATTGAGGGATAACCAGTTATATCCAAGTTAAAGAAGTGCGAGTTCTGGTTGGACCAAGTGACTTTCCTAGGCCATATTGTTTCTAAAGATGGAATTACAGTGGATCCAACAAAGATAGAAGCAGTAAAGAAATGGCTTATTCCTACGATTGTTTCTGAGATACGAAGTTTTCTTGGTTTGGCAGGTTACTATCGTCGTTTTATAGCCGATTTCTCAAAGATAGCCTTGCCATTGACCGCATTGACAAGAAAGACAGTTAAATTCGAATGGACAAATGAGTGTCAACAAATTTTCAGGAGTTGAAGGATAAATTAACATCGGCTCCAGTGTTGTCACTTCCTGAAGGAGTTGAGGACTTTGTAGTGTTCACTGATGCTTCTAAGAAAGGACTCGGTGCTGTATTGATGCAGCGTGGTAAAGTAATTGCTTATGCTTCCCGTCAACTGAAGGATTATGAAAAGAATTACCCGACTCATGATCTTGAGTTGGCAGCTGTGGTTTTCGCTTTGAAGATCTGGCGACATTATTTGTATGGAGTAAAGTGTGAGATTTTCTCAGATCATAAAAGCATTAAATATCTGTTTACTCCAAAGGAATTGAACATGCGTCAGAGGAGATGGTTGGAACTTGTTAAGGATTATGATTGTACTATTAGTTACCACCCTGGGAAGGTGAATGTAGTTGCAGATGCATTGATTCGGAAATCAGGAGTTGTGTTGAGTTCTATGATTCAAAAACCTTTATTGTTGGAATTGCAAAGGAATGAGATCGCTTAGGTCGAGAAAGGTACGATAGCTCGACTTTCAGTTTTGGTGATTCGACCTACTTTGAATGACAGGATTAAAGATGGACAACAGAATGATAAGCAATTACTGGAAATGAGATCTAATGCTGAGCTGAAAGGAAATTCTGAGTTTGGTTTAAATAGTGATGGGTTGATGACCTTCAGAGGTCGAATTTGTGTTCCGATAGGTGATAATATTCGACGAGATGTTTTGATTGAGGCGCATACCGCACCATATTCGATACATCCATGTAATACCAAGATGTATCAAGATCTTCGTCGACTCTTCTGGTGGCCAGATATGAAAAGGATATTGCGTTGTATATTTCTGAATGCCTAACATGTCAGCAGGTTAAGATTGAGCACCAAAGACCTGCAAGATTGTTGCAGTCATTGCAGATACCTCAGTGGAAATGGGAACACATCACAATGGACTTTGTTGTTGGACTTCCGTAGACGCAGAAAGGTTATAATTCCATTTGGGTTATTGTTGATTGTTTAACAAATTCATCACATTTCTTCATGTCAAGACAACTTATTCGATGAATCAATATGCTGAGGCATATGTTCAAGAGATTGTTAGACTTCATGGGATACCAGTGTCAATTGTTTCTGATCGTGATCCAAGATTTACATCTGAATTATGGAAGAGTTTGCATAGAGCTTTGGGTACTAAGTTGGCCTAGCTTTTCATCCTCAGAGTGACGGACAATCAGAACGAGTTATTCAGATTCTTGAGGACATGTTAAGAGCCTGCATTATTGATTTTCCTGGAAGTTGGGATTTGAAGCTGCTTCTTGTGGAATTCACATATAATAATAGCTATCAGTCCTCGATTGGCATGGCACCTTATGAAGCTCTGTATGGGAGAAGGTGTCGTTCGCCTTTGTTTTGGGATGAAGTAGGTGAAAGAAAGATGTATGGACTAGAGTTGGTTCAACAAATGATTGATGTTGTAGCATTGATTCGAGAAAGAATGAAAACTGCCCAGTCTCAACAGAAAAGCTATGCAGATGTTCGAAGAAGGCCTTTGGCATTCCAGGTAGGTGCTCACGTGTTTGTTAAGATAGCTCCTCTCAAGGGAGTTATGAGATTTTGGAAGAAAGGGAAGTTGAGTCCTCGTTTTATTGGACCTTTCGAGATTCTCGACAAAATTGGCGAGCGAGCTTATCGAGTGGCTTTGCCTCCGAATTTGGATAGAGTGCATAATGTATTTTCATGTCTCAATGCTTCGTAAATATGTATCGAATACAACTCATGTACTTCGTCACGAACCACTAGACTTAACGCCAAATTTGAGTTATCATGAACGACCGGTACAAATACTGGATCGAAAGGTTAAAGTGCTTAGAAACAAAGATATTGGGATCGTGAAGGTGTTATGGAGTAATCATATCATCAAAGAAGCAACATGGGAACCCGAGGAAGAGATGAAGCAACGTTATCCTGACTTATTTGCGTCTTGAGGTAAATTTCGGGGACGAAATTTTTATAAGGGGAGGAGAATTGTAATAGCCGATCATTCATGTCTTTTATTATGAATTACGGTATTTTTATTGTGATGGTTTATGGCTTTATCTTATGATATGAATGGTAATGAATGTTATAGAATGGAATAGATAATGGTTGGGTAGAATAGAAGGTTGAATTTAAGTTAAATAGGTAATCGAAGTGCTGTAACAGTATGAAATTGTGGCAGTAGTTGCGGTTTTAAGCATGATGTTTTGTATATTGATCCAATTGATGTGAGTTCTCTTTCATTAGAAAGATAAGACATAAGGCTATAACTTTCATGTTTTGAGTTTTGTTCAAATTATTGTGGAAGACAAGCCAAAAGCGCCCTGAAGTGTGTCGTGCGTATCGTCGATCCTACAATGACACATGTTGGGAGAATGAGCATAACTATTTACTCAAACCTTCAAATGAAATGAGGCCAATTGGAGATGAAAGCCAAGACATAGGGCTACAACTTTCATGTTTACCACTTTTTCAAATTATGAAGGGAAGATGCATTTTCGGAGCAATCGTTGGGGAAGCTGTGCGCAGAGCGCGCTTCGGGACAGAAAGTGCCGCGCTAGGGCGGTAATGTTTGACCGCCCCAGCGCGCCTGGGTCTGTAATTTTTGGTTTTGGACAGTAAGTTCCGCGCTAGGGCGGTAAAACTCGACCGCCCCAGCGCCCTGTACAGTTAAAAAGCGTGTTTTGAGATTTGGATGGCATATATTAGATTGGGGAATGGTTTTTTTATCATTTTCTTCTCATTCTTTTCCTCTCCATCGGTTTAGAGCTAGGGTTCTTCCATTTTTCTTTTTTCCCTCCTATTATCTCTTGATTTATTCCTTCAATCCAAGTTGGTATCTTCATCTAAGCTAAGAGAAGGATCAAGGCAAGCTATTACTTAGTCTTGTTCTTAGATTCCTTGGGTTGTAAGTTTGTATTGGTAAGTTTTCGACTTACAGAGGATTGAAAGCTTAAGAAAGTGATAGTAATAGATTCTATTATGGTTTTATCTTGTAGAATAATCACCAAGTGCCAAGGCTAGTATATCTCTATTTGGTTGTAAGTAGATTCTTCCTTTGAATGAATATCAAGAACTATGTATATGATAAATGAAGTTTCTATTGATTTTAGCTCCTTTAAATCATTGATTATGTATATTGTATGTATTGAAAAGAAATGGAATTGTTGGCAAGAGCAAAGGAAAGGAGCTAATTCTTTTGCACGCACACCACGTTTTTGATAAAATGTTTCAATGAATCTTATGGCTTGATGGTTATATGGTATTGTGGTGTTACCTATGGTAATTCTAAACCCACTTGACTGAAGTTGATCAATATAATGACATGTACCGTGACTGATTTTGACTGAGACGTACATGTGTACCATTGACTGATGACCTATCAATGCCATATGAATGAAAAGAAATGAATTGTTCTATAGATGCCATCTTATAATTGTTATATACGCATTTTATTGACTGATGGCATATTACGGTTAAGAAATGGTATGGATTCCTTCTTTACACTATGGTATATGTACTTGTTATTTAAAGGTTTACTTGCTGAGTTTTTATAACTCATTTCAGTTATGTTCATGAGATGCAGATGCAGGTAACCGAGACTTATACGGCGTGGTGTCGAGACGGAAGAAGGAAATGTGCCAAGCTTGGAGGAAGGATTAAATGTTTATTTTGTCTATGGATGGATAAGAATTTATTTTGTTTTGAAATGGTTGAAGTGGTGAATATCTTTTGTTGTAAAACATTTGATATTTTGGGAGTTTAACCTTGACTAGATTATTTTGGTAATCAAATGCAATACTTTTGATTTTGTATATCTTTATGCATTAGTTGTGGGAATTTTATGATGTATTGGTTTTATTGCTTGAGGTAGGTGGTGGGTTCCTTTTTACGGGAAAACTCTGCCAAAATTTTTAAAGCACTTACTTTCCTCTAAGTCTATTTTTTTTAAAAGCAACAGCATTATAGAGTTTATTATTTTAAAACGGGTCAGGGTGTCACAGGACTGCTCAAACTGTGATTTTATGAAAACCTGTTCTTGACATGTTCTTGAGTTTCTTGTGTTGCAGGCTTCGTTGGAAATCGCCGAGTGTTCCTTGCTTTGTTTAGGAGTGTCCAATGGGGTGATCATGTTAATTTTGGGGTGTTATCTCGGGTTGGTGAGGTTGTGCATGCATTAGAAGTCATAGGGAACTCTTGTGCAGAATTTTGGGTTGATTTGCACAGAACTAGCGCCGCATCGCCGCACTGCAAGCGCCGCTGGCCGCACTGCAAGCGCCGCTGGCCGCACTGCAGCGCTGCCAGTATGTACCAAGAAGCAACTACGCGCTACAGAGCAGCACCGCAACGCTGCTGGTACGCCCAGGCAGCGCCTAGGCGCCAGTCTGGCGCTGTGGCACTGCCCTGCAGCGCCTAGGTGCTGCTTCAGATGAATTTTAGCCTTCGAATTTAGGTGCTCTTGCTTCCTTTTGGTGCTATTAAGTCGTTATGTCCTAGTATACTAAAAGTTAATTTATATGTTATGAAGTTTGATTGGGGAACGTTGAACTATGTTTTAAGCAAGGTCCGCACCTTCTATTGTTTGGGGAAATTCTTACTTCTTGACAAGATTTGTTTCGGGGTCGAGTCGGGGGTTATCAAGTTGTTTATCATGGTCAAGTCCCAAGTATTTCCAGAAGGTCATAAGTTAGTAAGTCATTGGGTGATTCATTCGGTAGGCATGATTAAATTGTGGAAGTTAAGGTTCTTGGTAGCGCGTTAGCATGTGCAGCAAGGACTCGAGCGAGATCCAACGAATCCCTCAACGCCATGTAGGTATGTTCGACGTGCAAAAAGAAAATATTTGTGTAATGCCCGGAGAATTGTAGGTGATAAAACGAAATTATGAAATGTTGCATGGACATAGGACCGCACCCGCACAGCAACACCTATCGCACCCGCGATTATTTACCCTGAATTTTGGAATGTGTTGCCAAAGAGACACCGCACCCGCGGTGTAAACAAGACCGCACCCGCGATTTTGACTCATGAAATGTGGAAGATTTACAGTAGCAAGACCGCACCCGCGGTCGATGATTCTAGAAAATTGGAAGGGGATGGCGTGGGCTAACCGCACCCGTGGTCAAGAAGGAACGCACCCGCGGTCTTGCGTGTTGAATAAAGAATGAAACATGTGTCCTTAACCATGCATATATCAAGTGTTGTCTTCATTTCAGCACAGCAATTTCAGAAACCCACCGAGAGCATACATGAAATATTCTTCAAGTCCTTCAAGCTTAGAGTGTTGATTTTAAAGAATCCAACCAACCGAATTTAGATCCGAGATAAGATTCTTGTTCCTCTTGACAAGGACTTCAAAAAGGGTATATTTTTATATCTTTCCAGCATGTTTTGATATTTATGTGTTGGAAGAATTATGATGTGAGTTCTATGATATGTGCTTAAGATTCTAGCCATTGTAGAAATGCAAGCGGATCGAAGAAATGATATCGTATTGTGATTATTGTGAATTCCAGCATATGTTGAGTTAAGAATATGCAGATTTTGAGAGTATGATGTGTATATGGTGTTTCTTATTCATTGTGAGAGTTGATTATTGTTGTGGAATTGATCGGTATCGAGAAATTACGCCGTTATGCCGTCAAATGTATCAAGACTGATTATTGATACATACATGTGTTGAATTGAGTTGTGGATTGATATTGTACATTCCAACATAGTTGTTTCAGAGTTGATCTTGACAGATTTGGCATTGAGACTTCGATTACGACAAAGATTGTACGACAAGAAGGTATAATTCATGTGAATTCGGGAAGATACAACTCAAATGAGATTCGATTTGAGTTTCCCAAAATCACATACTTGTTATGTTTGTACTTTATATTGATTTATATATATGTACTGGGATAGGAGAGTCATTGGTAGATACGCCAATTTTTTAAATGTTCGGTGATATCGAAGCATAGGGGAAGATTCACTCCGATTGTAGAATTCGATACAGACAAGATCGAAGTTTAAGAATAAGATGTAACGCCACCCCGATTGGGAGAGTAAGTGGGAGACCTGTTACATCTTATTCACACTTGGATCCCTAGAATTAGATATGAATTGAGTCAAAAATATGAGTTGAATTACATAGCTTGACTTATTCTAATTATGTTTTATAGTCTATAAGATGTATTGTTGTTGATTACATCCATGATAGTATGTTCATGAATTATATTGTGTATATGCATGTATACATGTTTTATACTGGGATTTGTTCTCACCGGAGTTTCCGGCTGTTGTTGTGTCTGTATGTGTGCATAACGACAGGTGGGACAGGATCTGGGTCGCGACAGAGATGAGAGATCGTAAGAAGACTACTAATGGTTTCTTACTAGACATGTACTACGTGTGGTGTGTAGTTAGTATTGAATACTAGTTTGTATACCTTTGAAATGAAACAAGACATGTATTTATGTTTGTGGAAATAAAAGAGAGAAAGTTATTGTGCTTGATTTTATACATTTGATTTAATGTTAAAAGCAAAATTTTGACCCACATTTTCGAGCAAATATCCAATTAATCCCAAAAAGAATTGAGTTAGAGCCCGGGTCCCCACAACAGGTGGTATTAGAGCAGTAGGTTCTGTAGACTGAAATAGAAGTGAATGAGCGGGGTAGATCGAGTCGTCTTCCTTGCTTTCCTTGTGTTAGCATGATTTATTGCTTTCCCTATTACATGTTGTCTCGTTATCTGAGTTAATTTACAGCATGTATTCGCAAAGACTGAATCAAAACCGATTCTGGATCAGAGGTATATGATCAGAGGAGGGCTGAGACAGATTGTATAGATTGTGTATTAATCTGTTTGATATTCAGATATGCCGCCTCGACGAGTACCGCAACCAGCAGCAGGCCGGGTACCAGAACAGGGTAGTACATCCAATGATCCGATGGATGTGAGTGCTACACCGATGGAAACTTTGCTGAAAAGGTTTCAGTCATTTCGACCACCGACACTGAAGGGCACAGAAAATTCAGTTGAGTGTGAAAGTTGGCTCGATGATATAGAGATGTTATTTGAATCTATTGACTACCCCGACGAGCGACGAGTGAAATTAGTTGGACATCAACTGCAAGAAGTGGCAAAGAATTGGTGGTTGACTACGAAAAGAGCATTGGAGCACCGTGGCACACAGATTACTTGGAAGGTGTTCAAGACTGAGTTTTATCAGCGATTTTTACCCGTGTCCTACCGAAAAGACAAAGGTGCTGAATTTGCCAATTTGAGACAGGGACAGCTGAATAATGAGGAGTATGTTTCTAAGTTCTCTGCATTGCTCCGATTTGCTCCTCATGTCGCAGACAATGACGAAGACGTTGCGGATCAGTTTATCAATAGCCTGAATCCAGAAATCTTTACCTAGGTGAATACCGGTAGGCCCAATAATTTTGCTGAAGCATTGAACCGTGCCAAGGGGGCAGAAGCTGGATTGCTTAGGCAACGAAGCACTTCCTATGTCGCTCCTACTTCGAAACCGCCACAACCTTCAGTTCAACCCCTTCCCAGATTGGGAGCGGTGGTAGCAGCAGCGGAAGGAAAAGATCAGCTGAAAGCAAAGGGAAAACAGTTCAAGAGATCAGGGAGCAGTTCGTCAAGCTCCAGTGGGTCACGACAGAGAGGTCCTGGCCAGAGTACAGAGTATACATGTGTGTATTGCAGTTCTTGTGGAGGTAGACATGCCACCGAGCAGTGTCAGGGTGTGATGGGCAGATGTAACATATGTAGGCAGCAGGGACATTTCGCCAAAGTCTGTCCACAGAAAGGTTCACAGAGATTTCAGGGTGCAGGGTCATCTGCATCAGTAGCTCAGCCTGAGAGACAAGCTTCGTCTGTGCATTCCTTCCAACCAAACCCTACACAGACCCAGCCCTGAGCCAGAGGTAGCCAAACAGTGAGCCAGCCTCCCAAACAACAGGCTCAGGTCTTTGCACTGACAGAGGAGCAGGCCCAAGATGCACCGGACAATGTGATCACAGGTAACTGTTTTCTTTGCGGTTATCCTGCCTATGTTTTGATAGATACAGGTGCATCTCATACATTCATATCAGAACGTTTTCCATTATTACATTCATTGCCTGTCGAAGCATTAGCTACTGTAGTGTCTATTTCTTCTCCGATGGGAAATGGTCTTATATCTGTGACTTCAGTTAGACATTGTATACTACAGTTTGAAAATCATGAGATTGATTTAGATTGTATTATGCTTGGGATAGCTGATTTTGATTGTATTGTTGGGATTGATATGTTAACCAAGTACCGAGCCACTGTAGACTGTTTCCAGAAGATTGTCAGGTTCAGACCAGAGATGGCTGACGAGTAGAAATTCTACGGTAAGGGTTCCAGATCTCGGATTCCCTTAGTATCTGCTTTGACGATGAGTAAATTGTTGCAGAAAGGAGCAGAGGGGTTCCTTATATATTCAGTAGATTTACTGAAACCGAGTCCGTCATTGGCAGATCTGCCAGTGGTACGTGAGTTTACGGATGTATTCCCAGACGAGATTCCAGGGTTACCCCTAGCCCGAGAGGTAGATTTTAGCATCGATCTCATTCCAGGTACTGTCCCTATATCTCGAGCTCCCTATAGAATGGCGCCTATTGAATTGAAAGAATTGAAAGAACAGCTCGAAGATTTATTGGCCAAGGGTTACATCAGACCGAGTGTATCTCCTTGGGGTGCTCCGGTATTATTTGTTCGAAAGAAAGACGGTTTCGATGAGATTGTGTATTGATTACCGACAACTGAACAAGGCAATAGTGAAGAACAAATATCCATTGCCTCGTATCGACGACTTATTTGATCAGTTGCAGGGATCCTCTGTCTATTCCAAGATCGATCTGAGATCTGGATATCACCAGCTGAGAGTCCGAGATGTTGATATACCGAAGACAGCGTTCCGAACTAGGTATGGACATTACGAATTTATTGTCATGCCTTTTGGTTTAACGAATGCGCTAGCGGTGTTTATGAGTTTGATGAACTGTATCTTTCAGAAGTATCTAGATGAGTTTGTTCTTGTTTTTATTGATGATATTTTTGTATATTCCAAGAGTGAGACTGATCATGCCGAGCATTTAAAAATTTTGTTGCAGACATTGAGAATAGAGGAATTGTATGCTAAACTGTCAAAGTGTGATTTTTGGTTGAGACAGGTTGTCTTTTTGGGGCATATCATATCTAGAGACGGTATTTCTGTCGATCCAAATAAAGTTGAAGATGTGATTAGTTGGCCTAGACCGACATCAGTACCAGAAATACGTAGTTTCATGGGTTTTGCAGGGTACTATCGACGATTTATTAAAGATTTTTCCAGTATTGCGAAGCCGATTACCGAGTTAACACAGAAAAATGCACCATTTGTGTGATCTGAAGCCTGTGAGTCTAGCTTCTTGGAGTTAAAGAAACGACTGACCAGTGCTCTTGTGTTGACGATACCTTCAGGTACGGGTGAGTTCGTTGTATATTGTGATGCATCTCACAGAGGGCTAGGATGTATTCTTATGCAGCGAGGACATGTGATTGCATATGCCTCGAGACAGTTGAAACCCCACGAAACTCGCTACCCAATTCATGATCTTGAATTGGCGGCCATTGTGTTTGCACTGAAGATATGGCGACACTACCTCTACGGCGAGAAGTTTGAAATCTACTCTGATCACAAAAGCTTGAAATATCTGGTTTCTCAGTCAGATTTAAACATGAGACAGCGTAGATGGCTCGGTTTGTTAAAGGATTTTGATTGCGAGATCAAATACTATCCAGGAAAGTCAAATGCAGCAGCGGATGCCTTGAGTCGAAAGATATGTTCCCTATCCTTATCAACGATAGGTGTTTCGAATATGGTTGAAGATTGCTGTTTGTCTAGACTAGCGTTTGATACATATAGTAGACCACTACCACTTGCTACGATTCCAGTTGAGCCAGATTTGATTTTGAGAATTAAAGCAGCACAAAGAACTGATCAGAATATTTAGAAGTCGATTCAAATGGTCAGATCAGGACATCAGTCAGAATATCAGGTACACAATCATATTCTGTATGTGAATAGTCATCTTGTAGTGCCAGATGTTTCAGATTTGAAACAACAGATATTGTCAGAAGCGCACTGTAGTCGGTTCAGTATTCATCCTGGTGGCAGGAAGATGTATAACGATTTGAAGACACAATTTTGGTGGAAACAGATGAAGTCAGATATTGCAGAGTTTGTGTCTAAGTGCTTGAATTGCCAACAGGTGAAGGCCGAGAGGAAGAAGCCTGGAGGTTTACTTCAAAGTTTATCTATTCCTGAATGGAAATGGGATCACATTTCCATGGATTTCGTTACGAAGTTACCACGATCATCCCTGGGCTGTGATGCGATTTAGGTCATTATTGACAGATTGATCAAATCAGCTTGTTTTATTTCGTACAGAATGACGTATCGACATGATCAGTTGGCCGAGATATATATCAGAGAGGTAGTCAGACTGCATGGTGTGCCGAAGTCGATCGTATCAGATCGTGATCCAAGATTCACTTCTCATTTCTGGCACAGTCTGCAGCAGGCTTTAGGTACGACATTGCATCTAAGCACTGCTTATCATCCCCAGACAAACGGACAGTCAGAGCGGACTATCCAAACATTAGATGATATGTTGAGAGCTGTAGTGCTAGATTTTGGCACTAGTTGGCAAGATTCACTACCACTTTGTGAATTCTTGTACAACAACAGCTATCAGACGAGCATCGAGATGGCACCGTTTGAGGCGTTATATGGCAAGAAGTGCAGATCTCCTCTGTATTGGGATGATGTATCTGAGGTACCAGAACTTGGGCCTGATATGATTCGTGAAATGACTGAGAAGGTGAAGATCATTCAGAAGAGAATGAAAACGGCACAGGATAGACAAGCCAAGTATGCGAACATCAGACGTAGACCGTTAGTATTTGAACAGGGAGACAGAGTATTCTTGAAGATTTCTCCGTTCAGAGGCGTTGTCAGATTTGGCAAACGCGGGAAATTGTCTCCTAGATACATTGGTCCGTACGAGATTCTTGAAAAGATTGGCGATCGAGCATATCGACTTGCTCTTCCTCCTTCTTTATATGGGATACATGACGTTTTTCATGTATCGATGCTGCATAGATACATGCCTGATGCTTCTCATGTCATTCAGCCTGATGAGGCCGAGCTTGACGATACACTGAGTTATTTTGAGCAACCATTACAAATTTTGGATAGAAAAAAAAAGCAACTCAGAACAAAGACTATTCCGCTAGTGAAAGTCCAGTGGAGTTGTGGGGACCCGGACGCTAATCAAGTTCATAATCGTCATTGGGATAATTTAATCAATTATACTAAACAGGGTCTAAATTTTTTTTTTTAAATGTGGAACGTAATGAAAATCATACTCATACTATTATACATATCGGTATAAAATAAGGTACAAGTCCTGTACAGCATATAATCAATATAGACTAAGGTTCAACAACTAGCTATCTAGTGTTCAAACCCTATCTACAGCAACATCAATTACAAATCATAACTCATATCCGATAAAATCTGTGATTCATTCATAATCCAAATCTGTCCGATTTCAGATCCATATAATCAGAAATTCAAAACAATCCCATAATCAGTCTGTTTTTTAATCTGACTTCGATTCTACGATATCTAACATGTCCAGAACATCATATATGAATTATATCAAATTCCTACAACATCATATTTTCAAATGATACCAAAAATCAATAAAACTTACGTCCGATTGTAGCTGTCGATATGAGGATCACAGAACTGTATCCGGATTCAATTTCTGATATACGGTTGTAACAAAATCACAAATCTAAGATCACAAGAATTTGAGGAAATCTTCTCTGGAATCTCGGTTGTTGCTCTGAATTCGTGAATTGCAAAAAGTTTATATATCACATGCATGTCCAAGGGCAAGACAAGTGTCCTCAAACCCAATAATTGCACTTTAGTCCCTCAACTTTTCACTATTTGCAAATCGGCCCCCGCTCAATCTTTTAATTCAATTTCAATCCTATGGAATTGTAAAACCATGGAATATGACTCAACATTCCAAAATTCATCAATTAACTAATCTCGGATTAAAATGATAAAATCTCAGGCCTTACAATTCTCCCCCTCTGAGACATGATTTCGTCCTCGAAATCTCAAGCAATCATATCACAGGCAATCAAATCAGAAATAACAGAAACTGAAATAAATACTCACATCAGAGAACTAAGTCTGGGAATTCTTGTCTCATGTCTGATTCAGTCTCCCAAGTAGCTTCTTCAGTGCCATGACGACTCCACTGAACTTTTACAAGTGGAATAGTCTTTGTTCTGAGCTTCTTTTCTTTTCGATCAATAATCTGAACTGGTTCTCAACATAGCTAGTGTCTCATCAAGCTCGGCCTCGTCTAGCTGAATAACATGCGAATCATCAGGGAGATACTTCCGCAACATCGATACATGAAAGACATCATGTATCCCAGATAGAGAAGATGGTAATGCGAGTCGATGTGCACGATCTCCTATCTTCTCGAGAATCTCATACGGCCCTACATAAGGTGGAGACAGCTTCCCTCTCTTGCCAAATCTGACAACTCCTCTGAAAGGTGAAATCTTCAGAAATACTCGGTCTCCGGCCTCAAATACCAACAGTCTTCGTCGAACATTGGCATATTTGGCCTGTCTGTCCTGCGCTGTCCTCATTCTTTTCTGAATCAGTTTTACCTTCTCTGTCATCTCTATGATCATATCTGGTCCAATCTCAGGAACCTCAGAGATATCATCCCAATAAAGAGGGGATCGGCACTTCTTTCCGTACAACGCTTCAAAAGGTGCCATCTCAATACTCGTCTGATAGCTATTATTGTACGAAAATTCACAGAGAGGCAATGCATCCTGCCAACTAGTGCTAAAATCAAGCACTACAGCTCTCAGCATATCTTCTAATATCTGAATCGTCCGTTCTGACTGTCCATCAGTCT
Organism: Primulina tabacum; assembly: GCF_025594145.1. Classification (NCBI taxonomy): domain Eukaryota; kingdom Viridiplantae; phylum Streptophyta; class Magnoliopsida; order Lamiales; family Gesneriaceae; genus Primulina; species Primulina tabacum. The sequence continues at coordinate 30,555,671 of NC_134551.1, forward strand.
GTGGATGATATGCGGTACTCAGATGTAACTTCGTACCGAGAGCTTGCTGCAGGCTCTGCCAGAAGTGCGAAGTAAACCGAGGATCACGGTCTGAAACAATCGACTTCGGCACTCCGTGCAATCTAACAACTTCTTTGACATAAATCTCAGCCATTTGATCATAGCGGTACGTCATCTTGTATAGAATAAAGCATGCCGATTTGATCAGTCTATCAATCATCACCCAAATCGCATCAGAACCTTTGGAGGAACGCGGTAACTGCGTCACAAAATCCATGGAAATGTGATCTCATTTCCATTCAGGAATAGACAAACTCTGTAACAGTCCTCCGGGTTTCTTTCTTTCCGCTTTCACCTGTTGGCAATTCAGACATCTTGAAATAAGTTCTGCAATGTCAGTCTTCATCTGTTTCCACCAAAACTGTCCTTTCAGATCGTTATACATTTTTCTGCCACCAGGTTGAATGCTAAATCGACTGTTATACGCTTCTGTCAATATCTGCTGTCTCAACTCTGAAACATTCGGCACAACAAGACGATTATTCACATACAGTACATCATCATGTACCTGAAACTCTGGTCGATGACCTGATCTGACCATCTCAATTGATTTCTGTACTTTCTGATCAACTTTCTGAGCTGCTTTAATCCTCAAAATCAGCTCTGGTTCAGCTTGCACAGTATATAATCTCATCGGTTTACAATCTGTCTCAAATACCAATCCGGACAAACAGCAGTCCTCTATCAAATGTGAAACACCAATAGTCGAAAAGGACAAAGAACATACCTTTCGACTCAGTGCATCAGCCGCTGCATTGGACTTTCCAGGATAGTATTTGATTTCACAATCGAAATCCTTCAGCAAATCAAGCCATCTCATCTGTCTCATATTCAACTCTGACTGTGAAAACAGATATTTCAAGCTTTTGTGATCAGAATATATCTCAAATTTCTCACCGTAGAGGTAGTGTCGCCATATCTTCAGGGCAAACACGATAGCAGCCAATTCAAGATCATGAATCGGGTATCGAGTCTCATGTGGCTTTAACTGTCTCGAAGCATAAGCAATCACATGTCCTCGCTGCATCAGAATACAACCCAAAACTCTGTGAGAAGCATCACAATAAACAACAAATCCACCAGTACCTGAGGGGATAGTCAATATCGGTGCACTGGTCAATCTCTTCTTCAACTCCAGAAAACTGGACTCGCAGTCTTCTGACCAAACTAATGGAGCATTCTTCTAAGTCAACTGAGTAATCGGTTTAGCAATGCTCGAGAAATCTTTAATAAATCGGTGATAATATCCTGCCAAACCCATAAAACTGCGAATCTCTGGCACTGATGTCGGTCTCGGCCAAGAAATCACAGCCGCAACCTTGCTGTGATCAACTGATATACCATCTCCGGGGATATGATATGACCCAGAAATACTACCTGTCTCAACCAGAACTCACATTTTGACAGTTTAGCATACAATTTCTCAGTTCTCAGAATTTTCAACACAGTTCTCAAATGTTCTGCATGCTCAATCTTATTCTTCAAATAAATCAAAATATCATCAATAAAAATAATCAAGAAATCATCGAGATATTTCTGAAATACACGGTTCATCAGACCCATAAACACAGTTGGAGCGTTGGTCAAACCAAACGGGCTGACAATAAACTCATAGTGTCCATACCTGGTTCTGAACGCTGTCTTCGAGATATCAGAATCCCTGACTCTCAGCTGATGATATCCAGATCTCAGATTGATCTTGGAATAAATAGAAGAACCCTGCAACTGGTCAAACAAATCATCTATACGGGGCAATGGATATTTATTCTTTACCGTTGCTTTGTTCAGTTGTCGGTAATCAATGCAGAGTCTCATTGAACCGTCTTTCTTCCTCACAAACAACACGGGAGCACCCCAAGGAGATACACTCGGTCGAATGTATCCCTTGGCCAATAAATCCTCCAACTGATCCTTCAACTCTTTCAGTTCAATCGGTGCCATTCTGTACGGAGCTCTAGAAATCGGAACTGTACCTGGCATCAACTCAATGCTGAAGTCTATCTCTCGAATCGGAGGCAATACAGGAATCTCGTCTGGGAAGACATCAGCAAACTCACACACCACTGACAAGTCCTCCAATGATGGACTCGACTTCAGTAAATCAACTGAATATACAAGGAATCCTTCCGCTCCTTTCTGCAATAATCGAGTCATAGATAATACGGATATCAAAGGAATTCTGGCTCGAGAACCCTTACCGTAAAATTTCCACTCCTCAGCCATCTCAGGTCTGAATCTCACAATCTTGTGGAAACAATCAACTGTAGCTCTGTACTTGGTCAACATATCAATTCCGATAGTACAGTCAAAATCAGACAACCCAAGCACAATACAGTCTAACTCAACCTCATGCCCGTCATATCGTAGTATACAAGATCTAACAGAAGTCACTGATACAAGACCTTTTCCCAACGGAGAAGAAACAGATACTACAGTAAACAATGACTCAACAGGCAATGAATGCATCGAAGCAAATCTCTCAGAAATAAATGTGTGTGATGCACCAGTATCAATCAATACATATGCATGATAACCAGAAATAAAATAGTTACCTGCAACATCATCATCTGGTGCCTGCTCCTCAGTCAAAGCAAAAACTCTGGCCTGCTGTCTCGGAGGCTGGCTCACTGTCTGGCTTCCTCCTGGCCTCTGCGGTGACTGTGTAGATGGTGCTGGCTGAAAGGAATGAACAGTAGATGGTCGTCTCACTGTCTGAGCCACTGATCCAGATGACTCTGCAGCCTGGGATCCCTGGGCACCTCTCTGGGGACATACTCTCGCGAAATGTCCCTGCTACCTACAAATACGACAAGTGCCAAACACTCCTCGGCACTGCTCGGTGGAATGCTTCCCTCCACAAGTGCTACAATAAGGTCCTGTATAGCTCTGGCTCTGGGCAGTCTGTCGTTAGCCACTAGAACTAGAAGAACTACTGCCAGACTTCTTAAACTGTCTTCCTCTGGCTTTCAGATATTCCTTCTTTCCACCACTGCTGCTGCCACTCTCAAATCTGGGAGGGGGTTGCTGTGGTATCGGTGCTGGGACAACATACGAAGCTCTTCTCTGCCTAATCAGGCCGGCTTCTGCTCCCTTTGCTCTGTTCAGGGCGTCAGCAAAGTTGTTTGGTCGCCCGGTGTTCACCAAGGTAAATATTTCAGGATTCAGGCCATTGATGAACTGATCAGCCACCGCTTCTTCATTCTCGGCCACATGTGGATCAAATCTCAGTAATGTAGAGAATTTGGACACATACTCCTCAATATTCAGCTGTCCCTGTCTCAAATTCGCAAACTCGGCCCCCTTGTCCTTCCTGTATGAAACTGGAAAGAACCGCTGATAAAATTCGGTCTTAAACACATTCCAGGTAATAGTCGTACCTCTATGCTCCAATGCCTTCTTCGTTGTAATCCACCAGTTCTTTGCAACGTCATGCAACTGGTGCCCTATCAGTTTCACTCTTCGCTCATCTGTATAGTCCAATGAGTCAAACATAATCTCTATGTCATCTAGCCAACTCTCACAATCCACTGCAGTCTCAGTACCCTTCAGAGTCGGTGGATGGAATGACTGAAATCTCTTCAGAAGTGTTTCCATCGGATTTGCTGTGACATCCATCGGAGGATTTGAAGTACTACCCTGTTCTAGTATTCTTCTGGGAGGCATATCTGATTATCAAAAAGATTATTAATCCCAAACAATAATTATGTTTCAGTGCTCCTCCGATCATCTTACTGCTAATTCAGAATCGGTGCTGATTCATACTCATTAATACACATTAACATATCAATTCAGATAAATCAAGTAACATGTATTAAAGCAGTAACGCATGCTAGCATATCAAAAGCAAGGAAAGATAACTCAATCTACCCCGCTCACTAGCTTCTTCTATCTCAGTCTAAAGGATCTATCGCTCTGATACCACCTGTTGTGGGGACCCGGACGCTAATCAAGTTCGTAATCGTCATTGGGATAATTTAATCAATTATACTAAACAGGATCTAAATTTTTTTTTTAAATGCTGAACGTAATGGAAATCATACTCATACTATTATACATATCAGTATAAAATAAGGTACAAGTCCTGTACAGCATATAATCAATATAGACTAAGGTTCAACAACTAGCTATCAAGTGTTCAAACCCTATCTACAGCAACATCAATTACAAATCATAACTCATATCCGATACAATCTGTGATTCTTTCATAATCCAAATCTGTCTGATTTCAGATCCATATAATCAGAAATTCATAACAATCCCATAATCAGTCTGTTTTTTAATCTGACTTCGATTCTACGATGTCTAACATGTCCAGAACATCATATGTGAATTATATCAAATTCCTACAACATCATATTTTCAAATGATACCAGAAATTAGTAAAACTTACGTCCGGTTGTAGCAGTCGATACGAGGATCACAGAACTGTATCCGGATTCAATTTCTGATATACGGTTGTAACAAAATCACAAGTCTAAGATCACAAGAATTTGAGGAAATCTTCTCTGGAATCTCGGTTGTTGCTCTGAATTCGTGAATTGCAATTTACAAGTTTATATATCACATGCATGTCCAAGGGCAAGACAAGTGTCCTCAAACCCAATAATTGCACTTTAGTCCTTCAACTTTTCACTATTTGCAAATCGGCCCCCGCTCAATCTTTTAATTCAATTTCAATCCTATGGAATTGTAAAACCATGGAATATGACTCAACATTCCAAAATTCATCAATTAAATAATCTCGGATTAAAATGATAAAATCTCAGGCCTTACTGGAGTCGTCATGGCATTGAAGAAGCGACTTGGGAGACAGAATTAGAGATGAGACAGAGATATCCCGAGCTATTTTCGTGATGGGAATATTTATTAAGTTTTGATGATATTGTTTCTGTTATATACTTTGTATAGATTGCCTGCGAGTTCGAGGACGAACTCTTATCTAAGAGGGGGAGAAATGTAATGTCCGAGAATTGTAGGTGATAAAACGAAATTATGAAATGTTGCATGGACATAGGACCGCAACCGCACAGCAACACCTATCGCACCCGCGATTATTTACCCTGAATTTTGGAATGTGTTGCCGAAGAGACACCGCACCCGCGGTTTTGACTCATGAAATGTGGAAGATTTACAGTAGCAAGACCATACCCGCGGTATATAACTGAGCGCACCCGCGGTCGATGATTCTAGAAAATTGGAAGGGGATGCCGTGAGCTAACAGCACCCGCGGTCAAGAAGGAGCGCACCCGCGGTCTTGCGTGTTGAACAAAGAATGAAACATGTGTCCTTAACCATGCATATATCAAGTGTTGTCTTCATTTCAGCACAGCAATTTCGGAAACCCACCGAGAGCATACATGAAATATTCTTCAAGTCCTTCAAGCTTAGAATGTTGATTTTGAAGAATCCAACCAACCGAATTTAGATCCGAGATAAGATTCTTGTTCCTCTTGACAAGGACTTCAAAAAGGGTATATTTTTATATCTTTCCAGCATGTTTTGATATTTATGTGTTGGAAGAATTATGATGTGAGTTCTATGATATGTGCTTAAGATTCTAGCCATTGTAGAAATGCAAGCGGATCGAAGAAATGATATCGTATTGTGATTATTGTGAATTCCAGCATATGTTGAGTTAAGAATATGCAGATTTTGAGAGTATGATGTGTATATGGTGTTTCTTATTCATTGTGAGAGTTGATTATTGTTGTGGAATTGATCGGTATCGAGAAATTACGCCGTTATGCCGTCAAATGTATCAAGACTGATTATTGATACATACATGTGTTGAATTGAGTTGTGGATTGATATTGTACATTCCAACATAGTTGTTTCAGAGTTGATCTTGACAGATTTGGCATTGAGACTTCGATTACGACAAAGATTGTACGACAAGAAGGTATAATTCATGTGAATTCGGGAAGATACAACTCAAATGAGATTCGATTTGAGTTTCCCAAAATCACATACTTGTTATGTTTGTACTTTATATTGATTTATATATATGTACTGAGATAGGAGAGTCATTGGTAGATACGCCAATTTTCTAAACGTTCGGTGATATCGAAGCATAGGGGAAGATTCACTCTGATTGTAGAATTCGATACAGACAGGACCGAAGTTTAGGAATAAGATGTAACGCCACCCCGATTGGGAGATTAGGTGGGAGACCTGTTACATTTTATTCACACTGAGATCCCTAGAATTAGATATTAATTGAGTCAAAAATATGAGTTGAATTACATTGCTTGACTTATTCTGATTATGTTTTATAGTCTATAAGATGTATTGTTGTTGATTACATCCATGATATTATGTTCATGATTTATATTGTGTATAGCATGTATACATGTTTTATACTGGGATTTGTTCTCACCGGAGTTTCCGGCTGTTGTTGTGTCTGTATGTGTGCATAACGACAGGTGGGACAGGATCTGGATCGCGACAGAGATGAGAGATCGAGATAGCGTGGAGATTACGGGCATAGAAGAAGACTACTAGTGGTTTCTTACTAGGACATGTACTACGTGTGGTGTGTAGTTAATATTGAATACTAGTTTGTATACCTTTGAAATGAAACAAGACATGTATTTATGTTTGTGGAAATAAAAGAGAGAAAGTTATTGTGCTTGATTTATATATATTTGATTTAATGTTAAAAGAAAAATTTTGACCCACATTTTCGAGCAAATATCCAATTAATCCCAAAAAAAATTGAGTTAGAGCCCGGGTCCCCTACAATTTGTAAGTTTTTGAGGTATGCCAAATGTCTTGTAACCAAATTATGAATGAGTTTGGAAGTCGGTGAACGTGGCCGAGGACCTCTCCACCCCGGTAAAGCATGACCAGGTTTTGATCAGGATTGGAAAGCGGTAAAGCATGACCAAAGACCAATCCACCAATTAAAGCATGAACGGGGATCTCTTGTATGTGGTAGTGGACTTTCCCTGCCATCCCAGTACTGTAGTTTAGTTTGATCAGGCACTTTAATATATGGGTCACTTGCTTTGAAACATATCTCTACGCAAAATGATGAAGTTTATGCATGTTCAAGCATTTATGAAAAGTTTTATGATGATGGCACGTCTACGTTTATGCTAATACGTTCTAGTTTCAAGTATGTTTATGCTATTACGTTCAAGTTTCAAGTATATACGCTCTATTTTAAAGATGCATGCGGTTTCATTACGTATTACTTGTTATTTCCAGTTTATACATGTTGAGTCTTTAGACTCACAAGACTTGATCGATACAGGTGATGATGACTTTGAGAAGACGAGGGGTGGGGACCAATGAGCCAACTTGGAGTGAGCAGGAAACCAAACCCGAGGACCGCCTATGTTTTAAGATTTTATGCATGACGATTTTTAATATTCTGATTTCATGAAGTGGTTAATGATGTTTAATCGATTATTACTTTTGGCAAACTTTGTTTTTGTTGTTTTTATTGCAAATGTTTTTTTTTTTTTGACGAGCAAGATATTTTAATACAAATTTGAAATTTTATTTTGCATTTAAAGATAATTTTTATTTTTCCGCAAATTTTAATATAGTTAAAAATACGGTACGTTACAGTTTTCCTTCAGACCAATTTATTGTATAGGCTTGAGCCCCTTTCCCCTTGACATTTTCGCAACTAACTCTCTGTTTAATCCCTTGGTTAATGGATCCGCTATATTGTCCTTTGACTTTACATAATCAACAGAGATAACTCCAATTGAGAGTAGTTGCCTAATGGTATTGTGTCTACGACGTATATGCCTACTTACAATTATACATTTTATTTTGTGCCCTTCCAATCGCAGATCGGCTATAACAATGTATGAATATAGCCGGCACTAGTTTTTACCATCCTGGAACATCTTCTAAAAAGTGACGCAGCCATTCAGCCTCTTCAGAACACTTGTCAAGAGCTATAAACTTAGATTCCATCGTGGATCTAGCTATTACAGTTTGTTTAGAAGATTTCCACGCAATTGCTGCACCTCCTAAAGTGAATACAAATTCACTTGTAGATTTTGAATCTTTCATATCAGATACTAAATTTGCATCGATGTATCCTTCAATAACAGCAGGATATCTAGGTATAGTGCGGGTCATGATCACGGGTGTATCTTAAGTATCTTAGCAATCTGATAATTGCTTTCTAGTTTTCAACTCCTGGATTACTCGTGAATCTACTCAATTCAATCACTGCATAAGCTATGTCTTGTCTTGTACAACTCATTATGTACATCAGACTTCCGAGGACTCGAGAGTATTCTAATTGAGACATACTCTCACATCGATTCTTTGATGTATCTATCGGGGTTCTAGCCAATGCAGAGTCATCCTTATCGAATTTCTTAATTATTTTGTCAACATAATGTGACTGACTTAGAACTAGCCATTCTGATGTTCTATGAATTTTAATTTCAAGGATTACATCGGCTAAGCCCAAATCTTTCATTGTCAAATCTTGAGTTCAATAACTTCTTGGTAGATTTGATCATCTTATCATTACTACCAATGATAAGTATGTCATCACGTAAAAACATAAAATGACATATCCATTTTCAGTGATTTTTAGGTATACACATTTGTCACATTCACTGAATTTAAATCTACTTTCTATCATGGCTTTATCAAATTTTTTGTATCATTGCTTTGATTCTTGTTTTAAGCTATATAGAGACTTCACCAGTTTACAAACCTTGTTTTCTTGCCCTAGTCGCAAAAAATCCTTCAGGGTTGTTCCATGTAAATTTCCTCTTCTAAATCTTCATTTAGAAAAGATGTCTTTACATCCATTTGGTGTACTTCAAGATTTCGCAAGGCGACAATCGCGAGTATCACACGAATGGAGGTTATTCTCGATACTGGAGAATATGTGTCAAAGTAATCAAGCCCTTCACGTTGATGGTAACATTTGATTACCAATCTGGCTTTATACTTATATGGTTCCATCTGATTTCATTTTCCTTTTGAAAACCTATTTAAAGCCTAGTGTTTTGCTTACCGGAGGAAGATTTACTAATTCCCGCGTATGGTTTTGTAAAATGGATTTCATTTCGGAATTGATAGCCTCTTTCCATAGAGGTGCCTCAGATGAACTCATTGCTTCCTTGAAGCTTTGAGGTTCACTTTCTGTCATTAAGTGATGAAATCCGGATCAAAAGATTTCTCAATCCTAGCTCTCATGCTACGTCTTGGTTCAATATCTTAATCAAGCTCTTGTTCTTTATCAATTGGACCCGGACACCAAGTTCTTGCGGATCTCAGGTACATACAACACATTGTTTAGAGTCAGTTCTTTCCCAGATGTCATCTTTAGAACAACTTTTCCTTGACCCTTGATCTCAGAAGTAACGAAATTTCCCATGAATAGCTTTTCTCCATTCACAGATTCCTCAAGAGTAGCAAACATCTCTTTGTCCGAGCAAACATGGCGAGTGGCACCAGTGTCGATCCACCACTCCCTTGGGTTCGAACCCAGAATGATTAACTTCTGATATTACAGCACAGAGATTAATGTTTGAAACCTCTTGAGAAATATTATCTACCACATTCGCCTCTCGGTTCCTCTTCGGCTTCTTATATTCAGAGGCCTTGTGACCCATATCATCACAATTGTAGCATTTTCCAGAGAACTTTTACTTCGAAATGCCTCCTTTGGATCCCATGTTCAACCTTTTGTTGGAGGTTGAAAAGGTTCTCTATTTCGAGCTTTGACCATGCTCGACAACATTTGCTTTAGCAGCAACAGGAGAAAACAATCTTCTTTTCGAACTCTTGTTGTCTTCCTCGATGCGAAGTCGAACAATGAGCTCTTCAACATTCATCTCCTTGTGCTTGTGCTTCAAATAATTTTTGAAATCCTTCCAAGCTGGTGGTCGCTTCTCAACAATAGCAGCCACTTGGAATGATTCGCTCAAAGTCATCCCCTCGCCGTGAATCTCGTGAAGAATCACTTGGAGTTCTTGAACTTGGCCGATAACTGGCTTTGAATCCACCATTTTAAATTCCAGAAAGTGGCCAACAAGAAACTTCTTGGCCCCGACATCCTAGGTTTTGTACTTTCTGTCAAGGGATTCCCACAGCTCTTTAGCCATTTTCTTTTCGCAAAACACATTGTAGAGCGAATCGACCAATCCGTTTAGTACATAGTTTCGGCATAAGAAATTAGAATGATTCCTTGCCTCCACCGCACTAACATATTCAACATCTCCTTACCCCCTGTGAGTTTTCAGAGCATCCTCAGACATGAATATGGCCAGATTCAGCATTGTCAAGTAGAACATCATCTTCTGCTGCCACCTTTTGAAGTCCACACTAGTTAACTTTTCAAGTTTTTCATCGTGATTGGCTAGGGACAGCAACTGCAGCAGCCATGGTTCGCCAGAACGGTTGCGGTGATTGGAACGGCAACTACCGTTCCAGTTCCAATGTTATGTTGCGGAACGGTTGCGGAACGCTTGTATAAAAAAATTAATAAATTCAAAAAATTAGTAAAAAAATTTAAATATAAATTACGTCATACTAAAAAATGAAATATATGAAGTTATTACAAATTAATATATCAATACAAAACTATTTTACAATAATAGTACAATAAAAAATACACAATAAAAATTATAACATACCAAAGCTAATACCATGAAGAGTGACGCGGAGGAGCGAAATCATTGTTATATTCTTGATCAGTATCTCGTAGATTAAATTGATTTCGAAAATTTGGATATTAACATGATTGTCAATAAGGATATTGATTAGATTGAGATGACGAAAGATTATTAGAATGGGATGACTGATTTTGTAATAGTGTTTAGTCACGACGATTATAGTATCCGAATCCACGATACACAGTAGAACTATCAGCTGTACTTGAAGATCTATACTCGGGACCATGACGTCCAACACCACGCCATATAGATGATGAAGATTCATTGTATCTATCACCAATATATTGAGACGACCCATAATAAAATCCACGATGTCTAATTCCATGTGTACCAGATATTGAAAAATCAAATGATCTATCAAAAGAATCGTGTCTAGAATTATAATTACCCTGATATCCATATCCACCTGATTGATATCCAGTCGGATCATACCCAACATGCTGAGAGTTCCAATTGTAACTCATCGATCCATAATTATCTGTCATTTGAATTTGTCGATTTCCCCCCAATCCAAGACATCTTATATGTTCTTCGACACCCATGTATGGTTGAGTATAATCAGCTGAATGTTCTTTATCACTAGCACTAGAGAATTCTGATAAACTTTCCAAGAAACGACGTTGTTCCTCAATTCCAGGACGGTAACCATGATCAGTATATTGGTTGCATAATAATTTTCATCTCCTTTTGCCCATGTCATACCTCCTATATGTATGTCATGTTGATGACTTTGATCATTTGTTGTATCTTGTGATTTGTGATATTTTCAACGTCCTTGTTGATTATTTCCGTCATCTGTATCATCATCTATCACCACTCTTATCATTATCTTCAGTATCATCTCTCGATATAACTTCTTTTCCTTTCAACTTTGATGACATTTGGGCCTGTTTCTTCTTTTTTCCACGACTCTAAACACTAGCGGTTGTGTTGGTTTCTTCAGCATCTATATTTTGAATTCCTTCATCTAGCCATGCCAAATCGTCATCTTGTAAACCAGGCTTGTTCATTATCCCTTATCCATTCGCTTAAGATATCATCATCATGAAAAATGTGGTTGAGGTCTATAGGGCTATAATAATCGTCATCTTCTTTTCCACACATCAAGTTTCGTACCCTGAGCCGCATGTTATAATGAACATAAACTAATTTGTGTAGCTTTTTTACAGGCAAATGATTACGAAGCTTTGTGTGTATGAGAGACCATGTACTCCAATTTCCCTCACACCCAGAAGATGAGCATGTTTGGCTTAAAACTGTTGTTGCAATTTTTTTAAGGTGTGGAGCGTCGTCACCATAGTCATTCCACCATTTCAGCTGATACAAATAAAATAATAAGATATATATTTTTCAATTTACGATTTGTATTAAAATCTAAATTCAAATAAAAAACAATAAACCGGGGAGACTTTTTTTTACTGCCAATTTTGCGAGTGATGATCCAAATTCACCTATCTGCTCCGTGAACAATTTAATCTAAAAGAAAAAATGAAAAGTTTATTACGATTTATATATGAAATATATAGTAGGAAAAATTAATACATAATATATATGTGTATGTATATGTTTGTATGTATACATATATATGTATGTATATGTTTATACTTCACTAATCGCCGAAGCTTGAGCACTCAAGTCTGGTTCAAGTTTCTGGATTACAACTTTTATTCCTTGTCTGACCTCATCATTATAAACACAAGTTCCAGAATACTGAAGTAATGGATTTAAAAAATACGCTGAAATATCATAAAAAAAATCACAAATTAGAATATGGAAGATATAAATGATTTTGATGACATGCTCTGTATTTTATATTTAATCATATAAATTATATTATTACCTGCAATCATGCAAATGTTGGTGTAATTGATTGTACCATCGATTATCAATAACATCCCAATATGATTTCCAGTATTTAGTATTTTATTTTATTGCCAATTGCGCTCTATCCATTGCTTCATAAATAATTGACATTGTTGGCTTTTTGTCTTGATCAACCAACTTTAAAACTTTTACAAGTGGTTCTATTGCAGCACAAATATCACGAGCTCTCTTCCAAAATCTTGTTTCCATTATAATCCCTGTAATTTTTTCGGTTTCTTTTCTTCTTCTACTGGTATTATTGATTTCTTCCCACTCAGTTGAATTGCACATTCTCTTCAAATCTGAAGCATGCCGAACAAGACTTTCAATTAAGATAAATTTTGTAACAAAGCGGGTTATTCCTGGTCTCAACAATTCACGATCGCTGGTAAATGTTTTCATCAACATATTCAAAAAGCTATCATTCCTTGGCTTTAATCATAGGAACCTCATTGAAGCAATAAAACAAACACTTGATAGGCACAATAGATTATTAGCCCCTTGATCAATGAATTCAATAAAAATCCTTGAACAATGAACATATAACAATATATAGATCATATATATACCAATGAAAGGAACTAATTATCAATAAACATGGCTTATATACATTTATTCATCATGTAAGCACAAGGAGAAGTTTATACTTAGTACTTACTACCCAACCAAATGATTGCTTTGATGTTCTTGAAGAGAATCCTACAACAAAAGACATGAATTCAACCATTAATCCTCCCCAACAATCAAAGAACTCAACCAAACCATCAATTACCTTCAATTTCTTAAACCCTCTATCAACTCAAGAATATAGAATTCTTATCTTGATGCTTGGAAATTGAGATAGGAAAATCTAAACAATAAACTAAAATCCTTGAGCTTGAGGTAGAAGATGAGGGAGAGAAAACATTGGAGAGAAGAAGGCTTGAATCGATGGAATGATAAGGGAAAGAAGAAAATGATTAGAAAGCCCAAGCCAACGCAATATATAATTCTTTAGTGCCTGAAAACGTGTTTCTTTTTTTTACAGATTGCTAGGCGCATATGCGCGACTTTACGGGCGCATATGCGCCCCGTTTTTCCCAACACGCGCAATGGCGCGAGATCTGGCGCATATGCATGCCACATTCTGCCAAAAAATTAATTTTTAACTTTCGAATTAGCAAAAGTGGTCAACATAAAAGTTGTAGCCCTATGTGTTTTCTTGCATCTCCAATTAGCCTCATGTCATTTGAAGGTATGAGTAAAAAGTTATGCTCATTTTCCTAACATGTGTCAGTGCAAGAACAACGATACACACGACAAACTTCGGGCCACTTTTGGCTCGTCTTCCCTAATGATTTGAACAAAACTCAACACATGAAAGTTATAGCCTTATATCTTATCTTTCTAATGGAAGTGGCCTCACAACAATTGGATCAATATAAAAGACATTATACTAAAAATCACAACTACTGCCACATTTCACGTTCCGCTCAGCCGTTCCGTTCCGCATCGCCGTTTAATCGCCTCTAAAAAGTCGAAGAACAGCGCTACAAAACAATCACCGCTTTGCCCTGGAACTTTGGAACGGCGGTCACCGTTTTCCGTTCCGCAACGGCCGTTCCGACGAACCATGGCAGCAACACGTGGGGTAACATGAGGGACAACTTGAGTCGGCACGGTAGGGAGAACATGACCAGTTTCCCTTTGCATGCTGGTTTCAGTTGTCATATCTGAAACAAACCACGTAATGAGTGAATCTGTTTTAATTTTGTTGCACAATAAATCGAATGGTTTAGTACAGAAATATTTTGGCAAAGAAAGCCAGCGAAAAGTATAGTGAAGTAAAACAGTAGATAAAGGCTTAAATAAAGCAAACCGAGGCTTGTATGAAACACAGTGTCCTTAAAACATATTCGTCCCATCCGGTATATGCTTCGAGAATGTACTTGAACGTCTGTTTCCCAGGATACAACGGAACAACTAGCAATAACCTAGCACGAGGCACCACTACAGCGAACTGAAAACGTACCTTTACTTTATCAACGAGATTTAACGGAGGCAAAATAGAAAGATAACAATTTGAAATGCAAGAAAGTGCTTGAAACAGATTAGATTTTCATATATTTCAAATGAAGAAATGTACTCACTATTTATAAGCCCCAAAATGCACACCAAGAGTCATGCAAGATTAATTAACTCAATTAATCTTCCCATTAACTCAAGAATATGAAGAACCAAAACTCTTCAACTAACTCAAAAATGTGGTGAGCCAAAAGACACTCCCATATTCACGAGACATAATTTTTATTCAAACTTCTAAATTTGATTAAATTTCAAACAATTTTCACTTCTAACAACCAAACCAATTATCTCAAACTTTCAAGTTACGGGAATACCGAGTTCATTATCAATTCAATATTACATGCATTCAAACCTGTTATGTTCATCGTTTCTCATCAATATCACAATACATAAGGAAGTACAACATAAAGGCAACTTAAACCCAATATAATGAATCACATAATATAACTATAAAATCATAATTAGAATGATACGTGTAAATCATTTGTAGGGATGATCGGTCTTACAATTCCTCACTCTTTTAAAAATATTTCGTCCTCGAAATTTTATTAATAAAATAAATCATGACATCGTCTGCTTAACTGATTTATTCAAAACATTTTTTAATCTACACGCTATCTGAATTATTCAAATCATTTTTAATCACTGATGAACTTCTTCTAATCTTCTTGCTAGTCTCAAATTTTGGGTTGAGCCTAATTAATTTGGGTTAAAATTTTTTTTTATGTGCAAACACTAGGATTGTAATATGTTGTTGGAAACTAAATTCTGGAGTTTGACAAAACATGAATCAATCGATTAACAAAATATGAATCAACTGATACAGCGCAAGCAAATTCGGCAACTGAACTTATCAACTTAAATCAGCTGATACAATGATACAGAGTAAACTGATCAGTTGGAACTGATCAGTTAAAACATTCAGCCGAATGCCTCAAAGTCTCTCAACTGAAGATGTCTCGGGAAAGAACAAAGAAGACATAACAGATTACAAGAGCACCGCACAACAACCAAGACTACTTAAAACAACGCATTCCGGACAAAGCAATTAAGACGCCGAATTACAATAAATGAAGCAAACAATATCGAAGGAATAATCAAGTGGAAACCAACGGATACAAAGATTCAAATTTATCTCAAGATTACCGTTGGAAAAGAAGAGTATAAATATGGCAGAAGAAAAAGAAGAAGTGACGATACATCATTCAAAACTTGCTATTACTCTGTCAAAGTCTCAGCTCACTCTTACTTGATTTATTCGTAGCAATCAAGGCTACAAGTTGAGCAAACTAGCACTCTGTAATATTTGTTAATTCAATAGTGCTAAGATCAGTTACGCACAGAGTTCATTTTGTAATACTAAGAGTTTCAGTTTAGGCAGTGGGTAAGTCCTAACTGAAGTGGGTCTGTACAAGTGTTGTATTGGATCAAAGTCTTTTAGTGGAAATCATATCCTTGTGATAGAAGGGGTGACGTAGGAGTAATTGAATTCTCTGAACATCCAGAAACAATCCTTGTGTATTTTATTTCAGTTCTGTATTCTATCTGTCAGTCAGTTACCTTCCGCAACTACCTCAGTTTAACTGATTGATATTGACCAACAAGATTCCGAGAATCAGTTTGTCACCAAACTGAACTCAAAAATTCGATAAGACCAATATTAATTGAGAGTGTTTCTTCAACCCCCCCTTCTAAACACACTTGACACGTCAATCGATCCTATCAAGTGGTATCAGAGCGGTTGAATCTTGTTCTTGAATACTTCTGATCTATAAATCTGCTAGCATGACTTCATTCAATAAAATTCCTATGTTCTCAAGAGAAGATTTCGATGACTGAAAAATCAGAATGCAGGCTCACTTAGCTGCACAAGATGATGACATGTGGTATGTCATAACAGACGGACCCATGAAGATTCTAAAAGCAAATACAGCAATTGCCATAACTGAAGGGGCACCACAGAGAATTCAAAAGCCCAGAGAAGAGTGAACAACTGAGGACAAAAGAAAAGCCAATCTTGACAATGTGGCCAAAGATACTCTATACAAAACACTGGACAAAGCAACATTCAACAAAATAAAGATGTACAAAACAGCAAAAGAAATTTGGGAAAAGTTGATTTCAGTTATATGAAGGAAATGACCAAACAAAAGAAAATAAACTCTCTGTTGCTGTTCAGAAATTTTACAATATCAAAATGAAGGTTGGAGAATCAATGAATGAGTATGATGAAAGGGTGAGCAGTATTGTAAATGAATTAAATGCACTCGGAAAGGTGTATACTAACAAAGAGGTTGCACTAAAAGTGATGAGAGGTCTTCCAAAGGAATGGGATGTCAAAACTATGGCTATGAGAGAATCTAAAGACTTGAACCAGATCGAACTTCATGAACTATTTGCTGATTTAAAGGCTTATGAATTTGAATTGCAGAGCAGAGAAGGAGAACCATTTACTCCTACAGCTACAACTGCTCTAGCAGCTCTAAGAACTGAATCAACCAGTTCAGTCGAGAAATCTGCCGATCAGTTAAGCAATGATGCTATGTCATTGTTCATCAAAAAGTTTGGGAGGTTCATGAGAAAGAACCAAGGAAACTTTCAGAAGCAATACCAGAGAAACAATTCCAAAGAAGAAATAAATGCTTGCTACAATTGTGGCAAAACAGGTCATTATATTGCTGAGTGTCCTAAACCTAAAAAGGACAGTCAAGGATCAACTGACAGAAGAAAGAAATCATATGAGCATAAAAGAAGATCCAGAGATGATAAGAAAACCTACAAAAAGAAACATGAGGTTCTATTAGCTGAAGAGAACAAATCCAAATGGGCAGAAACTGATAGTGACGAATCAGAACCAGAAAGCTCATATAGCTCAAGTGATGAAGAGGAAGTCAAATGTCTAATGGCCAATGATACAGAAGCAGAATCTACAAGTCACTAGGTATTTGATTTTAGTTCAACTGATTTTACACGAGAAGAACTCATTTTAACATTGCATGAAATGGTAAATGAGTACCAGAAACTTGCATCATCATTTGAGGAAATAAAGTCAAAGCAAAATGATCCCATGGACAATAAAACCAAAACTGATGAATCAGTTGACGGGTTGAGTTTAAAAAGAGAAATTGCTGAGTTAAAAGCAGAGAGAAAGAAAGATCAGTCACTTATCCAGAAATTGATCCATGAAAATTCAAAACAGACTGAACTCATTCAATCTTGGAATAAGTCGTCTACTGCACTGAATGAGATGCAGAATTCACAAAAATCAGTTTCTGATAAAACTGGTTTATGGTTCAGTAATCAAGGAGAAACGTTTTCAAATGATACTCAACCAAAGCTGACAATGAACAAAGGGAAGTACATTCACTTTGTCAAATCAGCAGTGGTATAAGAACAAATTGAGCCCAGTAAACTGATTGAACAACCTACTGAGAAGTTGAACAAGGCTAGAAGATATGGGATTGGCTATAGCCAAAAGCTTTCAACTGATTCACAAAGCGGGTCATCAAAAAGATTTCACAAAAACTATTCGAATGGCTATGTCAATTACTATAACTGCAAGCCAGTTCAGAAGAGATACAGATTGAACAATCAGTTGAATAAGACTAAAACACATACTTTATCAACTGTACACTACTCACCAAGCACACAAAAGCCGAGAAAAACCATTTGGAATACAGCTACTGGAAAGTCAGTTAGACTATGGAAAGTCAGTTAGACTAATCCAAGTATGGGTTCCAAAGGGACTAATAAGTTTTGGACCCAAATAGATATGGGTACCAAATCATATTATGTGTGTGCTTGCAGGTAACAGGTACAGATAAAAATTCAATATGGTATTTGGACAGCGGTTGCTCACGACATATGACAGGAGATGCAAGTATGCTATCTCAACTGACCAAATATAGTGGTCCAAACATCAGTTTCGGAGATAATTCAAAAGGTAAAACCGTGGGTAAGGGTAAGATTATCCATGGTAACTTTACTATTAAAGATGTTTTATTAGTAGAGAATCTGAAGTATAACTTGATTAGCATCAGTCAGTTATGCGACAATGGATTCTCGGTACAATTTGATAAAAACTCATGCTCAGTTAAAACATCAACTGATGAAATCATACTAACTGGCAAACGATGTGGAAACACATATAAAGTCAGTTGGAATGAACAGCCTCATGCACCAGTCTGCTTTATTGCTTCAAAATCATCTCAAAACTGGTTGTGGCATAAAAGGTTAATCATTTAAACTTTAAATCTATTGCCTATCTGAGTAAACATGAACTTGTAACTGGTTTGCCCAAAATAAATTTTTCAAAAGAAAAACTTTGCTCAGCATGTCAGTATGGAAAACAAGTACGATCTTCTTTCAAAAACAAGGGCTGTAAGTCTTCATCCCGATGCTTAGAACTATTGCACATGGATCTCTTCGGTCCAATACCAGTCATGAGCTTAGGGGGAATGAAATACACCTTGGTGGTCGTAGATGATTTTTCAAGATTTACTTGGGTTATCTTTCTCAAATCCAAAGACCATACGGCTGCACAACTGATTAAACTCTTTAAAAGACTTTTAAATGAAAAATCAGTTGGGATTGATCGAATCAGATCTGATCGAGGAACTGAATTCATCAATCAAACACTTTCAAGCTTTTTAGAAAATGCTGGAATCAAGCATGAGCTCTCAGCAGCAAGAACTCCTCTGCAAAACGGTGTAGCTGAGAGAAGAAATCGAACCCTTAAATAAGCTGCTAGAACAATGCTTGCTGATTCTGGTATTTCTCAAAGATTTTGGGCAGAGGCAGTAAACACTGCATGTTTTACTCAGAACAGATCAATGATTAATAAGAATCATATGAAAACACCATATGAGATCTGGCATGGAAGAAAAAGTATAATCACTTATTTCAAAATATTCGGCTGTAGATGTTTTATTCATGATAATAGTAAAAATTACTTAAAAGCATTCGATGCCAAATCTGCAGAAGGAATATTCCTTGGATATTCATCAGTTAGTATAGCTTATAGAGTCTTTAATAAGAAAACTTTAAATGTTGAAGAATCTGCGCATGTTGATTTTGATGACACTGCACTAACTGATAAGCCAACTGATCAAGTTGAGCTAGCTGATCGATTTTCAGATATCAGTTTGGAAGATGATGACAAAGATGAAAATCATAATAATCAAAACATCCTTCAAACACCAGAACCAGAGATATTGGATCAATTAAATGAGCAGGAAGTCAATGCTGACAATCAGTTATTAAAGGAAAATGATAATATTCAAATATCAGCTGACGAGGCATCAACTGAAGCTGAAAAATGCATTCAGTTACCAACTGAAGAAGTTGCAGATGCAACGAATGCTGAGTACAGATGGAGAAAATCACATCCACCAGAACTGGTAATAGGAAATACATCTGATCCAGTAAGAACTCGCAATCAAATGTTAAATTTATTTATTCATTCAGCCTTTGTCTCACAAATGGAACCAAAGAAAACTGATGAAGCTCTTGCTGATCCTAACTGGGTAAATGCTATGCAAGAAGAGCTGAATCAGTTCACTCACAATAACGTCTGGAACTTAGTTCCAAGACCAACTTCAAAAACCATTATAGGTACAAAATGGGTGTACAGGAATAAACTAAACGAGGACAGGTTCAGTTATACGCAACAAAGCAAGACTAGTAGCACAAGATTGGAATTGACTACGATGAGACGTATGCTCCAGTTGCAAGATTGGAAGCAATCATAATATTTCTTGCTTATGCATCTCACAAAAACTTCAAAGTTTACCAGATGGATGTGAAGAGTGCATTCCTAAACGGTCAGTTACAAGAAGAAGTATATGTTGAACAACCTCCTGGTTTTGTAAATCACAAACTTCCTGATCATGTATACTATTTGAACAAAGCATTATATGGTCTTAAACAAGCTCCCAGGGCTTGGTACGAAACTCTTTCAAAATTCCTAACTGATCATGACTTTACAGTCGGATCAGTTGATAAGACCTTGTTCAAATTTACTAAAAATAATCATATTCTATTAGTTCAAATTTATGTTGATGATATAATATTTGGGTCAACTAACCCCAAATTGTGCGAAAAGTTTGATAAGTTAATGCAGGAAAAGTTTGAAATGAGCATGATGGGTGAACTGACATTTTTTCTTGGACTGCAAGTGAAGCAACTGGAAACTGGTATATTCATTAGTCAAACAAAATATACAAAGGAGTTGCTAAAGAAATTTGGTATGGAATCATGCTCAGCTGCAACTACTCCCATGAGCTCATCAGTTAAACTAGATACTGACGAAGGGGGAATATCAGTAGAGGCGACATTATATAGAGGATTAATAAGTTCATTGTTGTACCTAACAGCCAGTCGACCTGATATTGTTTTTGCTGTCAGTATGTGTGCCAGATTTCAAGCAAATCCTAAGCAATCACATTTCTCAGCTGCTAAAAGAATTCTGAGATATCTTAAGGACATGCAAAATGTTGGGCTATGGTATTCCAAAGACTCCACCTTCAATTTAGTTTGATATTCAGACGCAGATTATGCAGGATGTAAGCTTGATCGCAAAAGTACAAGTGGATCTTGTCAGTTCTTAGGAGACAGACTGATCTCTTGGTTCAGCAAGAAGCAGACATCTATAGCTACCTCAACAGCAGAAGCAGAATATCTTGCTGCTGGTAGCTGTTGTGCAAAACTGATCTGGATTCAGCAACAACTGAAGGATTATGGAGTAACGTCAACTGAATCGCCCATATTTTGTGATAATACCAGCACAATTGCCATCACTTATAATCCAGTTCTTCACTCAAGGACCAAGCATATAGATGTCAGGCATCACTTCA
The DNA here is from genome assembly GCF_025594145.1 of Primulina tabacum. Lineage (NCBI taxonomy): Eukaryota > Viridiplantae > Streptophyta > Magnoliopsida > Lamiales > Gesneriaceae > Primulina > Primulina tabacum. The sequence continues at coordinate 30,577,173 of NC_134551.1, forward strand.
TTAGGGATCATGCGTTAAAGAAGGATATTCGACTAGAATATATTTCAACTGAACAGCAAGCAGCTGACATCTTCACAAAACCATTACCCGAGGCTAAGTTTTCTTACTTTCTAAATATTCATGGTTTAATTGATTTATCTTAGAAATTATTAGTAATATTGCTTCACTAACAGAATTATATGCAGAAAATAAGAACACAACAAATTGAAAATAACACTTCATTAAGAATACCAACGTTCCCATTTTACAGAAGATATCATGGAATCAACTGAATCTAGCCACGCCCTAACCAAATCATTTAACTCATAAATTCGAACTCTAGCAAATGCCCTAGATTTCGAAATCTTATCAACAACATGCCACTCCTTCCATAGCATCGCCTCCAAAAGACATTTGTCTTCAACCAAATCCCTAACATGCCTCACTTCAAAACGTTCAAGGTATTTTAGTGCTCTTGCCTCCTGAGCACGAGTAGGAATAGCACCACTGTCACTCACCCTCTTCAACTCATGAATATTTTCCCATGTTAACATCACCTTCTGAAAAACATATATCTCCATCTTTCTCTTGATATCTTTTAAACGAGGGGTTGACTGCTCAGTAACATGAACATGAGTGCTGCTGCATGCATCAGAATCAGACATATTGAAATATTTTTGAACTGATATTGCATCACATTTTTATCACTATCATCTTATTTATAGGAAAATGACGTTGGAGAAGCTGAAGAGCCTCAAGTTAATCAATGCGTCTTTCACATTTACCAAGGACTTTAAGTTATCAGTTGTTCATTGTCAACTGACACCGGTTTGAATTCTATTAATAGTTGTTTAAATAGTCCCAGTTCATGATCAACTTATGAAAGTTAGTCTCTCATCAGTTCATTTGTTTACATATCACAGCTGATGAAATATATCATTTGCAGAAAAACAGAGTTAAAACCAGATAAATATTTCATTACTTATAAATGTTGGTCTGGATTACATCATCATACTTCTCCTCCACAACAATTATCCAAAATTTCATCCAAACAGATAGAGAAGAAGGAGCAGTCATGAGAAAGCTGTGAGAATGAGCTATGCGCCTCAGGATCTTCAATTCCTTGCGGAGCATCAGCTGATACATGTGACCGTCCTTGAAGACGTCCACCCACACAGCAATATTCAAGTGCTTTCGCACTTGATTCAGTTCTGCCACCAATTCAGGAGTGGTGGCCTCCCCAGAGTTGTATAAGAGCTCAAGCTCCTGCAATCGCTCGCAGTAATGCAGACTTTCATAGAAGACTTCGTCTTCTATCTCAGCCTTCCTGGCCTCCACAGAAAAGGGAGAAAGACTTGAGTCACCCGTATCAGACATTTTTTATCTTGAATATTTTGGATGATATGTCTAAAACTAATTGAGCCATTTCTATTTATAGCAGAATATCAAGAAAGCTGAAGAGTCGTCAATATTTCAGCAAAACCAATAACCTCTCTGACTCTTAAAATTATTTTGTAGCACTACTTTAATTATTATATGCATCAATTTAGGGGGAATGTCAGTTTTTAAGACGTTAACTGAGAAGACAATCGTTTGTGAATTCTCAACTGACTTGAATCAGTTTCCCAACTGATCGTTCAGCTTGAAAATTTTACAAATCTTCTCACATAAGTTAACCAATTAAAACTTATTATATTCCAAATCAAATGAGGTGACTAAATTTTTAAGACGTGGCATATTTTAAAACCGCTCATTATTATATACACACGATTACAGCACACCTGCACACATTTTTATTCAAAATTTTTCCCGGGCTGACACGTGTCCAAAATTTGAACAGTCACGAACAAAAGCATTTTACCCGCTTCACTTCAGTTCTATTCTTCACAATTACAATCAGTTTCTAAGAGTATACAAATTTCAGAACTTATTCTCTTCAATTTGCATATCACTACACTTTCCGAAATGGCAAACCAGATCCCAGCCCATATCTTGAATGCGATGGTCATCGATTTTAACTCGGTTCTATCGATTCAAGAAGCAGACGTTAAGAATGTATTTCTAAAGCTTGAGTCGGCAGGTCTTAGGATGTTCTTGGGACAATCTTCTCAGAAGATATACCTCAAGGAGGTCAATGAATTCTATCGGAAGGGATTTATCACTGCTAATGACACTATCTCTGTGACTATCAATGATCAGTTGCTACTCCTTTCTGAAGAAGCTTTCGGAGAAATCTTCTCTTTGCCAACTGATGGTTATGCCAGCTTTTCTGAAGTAAAAACTCATGACATTGAAGAAATGCAGTCTCGACTATCTGCTGATGGACGGAAAATCAAGGTTTCCGATCCAAAGAAGGAACTAAAACCAGAAATTCAGTTGTTAGCTGATATCGTGGCAAAGGGAATATTAGCAAAAGCCGGTTCTTATGCTGCTCTTACACTAGAAAAATTCCAAGTAATGACCATAATCATGGGTGAAAAGAAAGCAAATTGGAGATATATTCTTTTTAACATCTTGAAGAATATGCTCAAGTCATCCAAACAGTCATGTGGCTTCGCCATCCAAATCAGTTATCTGTTAAAACTGAAGGGTTTGGTAGCTGAAAATGCTGAAACATCATCAAAATTCAAGGTATTTACTGCCAAAAACACCTTGCCATCAAAAACCAAAATAGAGGTTGAGCCATCACCAGTCAAGAAGGTCAAAACAGCAAAAAGGAAACTGATTCTCAGTTAATCAGATTCAGAGAAAACTCCTTCCCCTAAGCTTGTCAAGAGACCAAGGACTCAAAGAACCAAACCAATAACCATAGTGGAAGTCATTCCACCTGAGAAAATTATTCAATCAGCTGCTCAACAGCCCATTCAGGCTATCCCTTTGCAAGTAGTCTCACCTGATGATTCAGTTACCAAAGCAAAGACACCAGCTAAGGTAAGAGCTCCCTTGACTCTTGTAAATCGCCCTACCATCCTGCCTCGAGCCAGATCTAAAGGTGTAATATTAAGGGAACCAGTGCACTCCACACATTCTGGAATGGATCTTCCTCACATTCTCTCAACTGACAAAGGAAAAGGCAAGCTGGTTGAAGAACCCCGGCCATCCAATGTCATTCAAACACACATTGACCTAGTTTGGGAACAGGTCAATGCATTTGCCACATCACAATTAAAATCTTTTGATTGTTGGAAAAGTTTCAGAACAGAAATCTTTGCCAAAGAACTTAAGCATAGATCTCAACTGAAAAAGTTTATCAAGCTAGAAGCAATTGTGATGAAAGTAGTCAAAGCTGCTACAATTCCACAGGCATTAGAAAGGCAGAAATATTTCTTTAATCAGATTCGCGTCAAAAAGCTAACAAGAATGGTAGCAAAGCTGAAGTCCAACTACAATCCCACAAGTTCAACTGCATACAATGATAGAGCTGTGTTCACTCAACTGGACACAGATCTTAGTAGTCTGCAGAGTGAAATCAGATTTTGGGAAGAAGATTAGGAACTAGTTCTTCATGACAAACCCCCAAACTCAAATATTGAAAAAGATTTATCCTCCTCTCCACAAAAAGAACCATCTCCACAACAGGCAACTGAAAAGCCAGTTCAGGGAATACCTCGATCCTCTCAGACAGAACATCAACTATATTCTGAAGCAGAACTATCCTTGGCAAACATTGATGAAATCATTCAAGCTGTTACCTTGGAAGCTCAGCTAGAGGAAATACAATATGACTCAATTACCCATTCAGCTGAACAACCAGAGCAAGACATTAAGATATCATCTGAAGCACCAGCTGAGTCACTTATTGCTGAAAAATTTATATATGCTCAAACTGAAGATCAAACTGAAGTGTCAAACCAAACTTCAGAAAAAAAAATAACTGAATCGGAAAAAGCTCAAACTGAAGCACCAGTTCAGCCAGAAACTTCTGCTGAACAAGATATTCAAACTGATGAACAAGAAAAACCCTCAGAACAAGAAACTGCTGAACATGTAGAAGGTCAGTTGCTCACTGAATCAAAGGAGCAAGAACAAATTTCAGTTAATTCTCCACACGAGGCCCCCATGTATGAACCATCCATCTCCATCATTTAGCCAGACAGTACATTTCTTGATCAAAACCAACGTTCATCATCTCAAATTCAAGAAAACATTCCAGCTCAGCCTATGGCTGGAACAATGGAAACTAATCAAGCATTAGTTCTTTTTGGGCAAACATCGAAGCATTCAGAAACGCCCAGCCAGCGACCTCCAATTCAATCCACAGAAATGGATGTTGTTCTTGAAGAAATCCAGAACATACAGTACAATATGCAGCAGATGCTCGCTGAAATCAAGAAAATTCAATTCGAACAACTGTCTCATACTGTCAAATTAGATTCTTCGACTGAATTTGACTCGGCGAAACTAAACGCTCTTCAAGCCAACATGGACTCTCTTAGCAGAACTGTGCATGAAATAAAGAAGGGGCTAGTTAACTCACTCTTTACAACTCAGGATGTAATCAGTCAGAGAGTTGAGCGACTGGAAACCTCTGTTTCAAATAAAATAGAATTGCTACAGACCTCCCTCACAACTGTTGCCACAAGTATCTCATCAGATGTAAAAATTCTTTCCATTAACGTTCGAAAGTTATCAGACAAAATGGAGTTGTTTGACAAAAAGGGGGAAGAACAGCAGCTGAAGAAGAATTAATCAGATTATTAGAATCAACTGATATAATATTCTCAGATTTTATGTTATCTACAAGGAATCCAGTTATTTTATGATTCAGTTGCGTAATCTATTATCTACAAAGAGCTCAGTTATTCGATCTTAAATCACTTGGTTTTGTCAAACACTATAAAGGGGGAAATTGTTGGAAACTAAATTCTGGAGTTTGACAAAACATGAATCAATCGATTAACAAAATATGAATCAACTGATACGCGCAAGCAAATTCGGCAACTGAACTTATCAACTGAAATCAGCTGATACAATGATACAGAGTAAACTGATCAGTTGGAAATGATCAGTTAAAACATTCAGCCGAATGCCTCAAAGTCTCTCAACTGAAGATGTCTCGGGAAAGAACAAAGAAGACATAACAGATTACAAGAGCACCGCACAACAACCAAGACTATTTAAAACAACGCATTCCGGACAAAGCAATTAAGACGCCGAATTACAATAAATGAAGCAAACAATATCGAAGGAATAATCAAGTGGAAACCAACGGATACAAAGATTCAAATTTATCTCAAGATTACCGTTGGAAAAGAAGAGTATAAATATGACAGAAGAAAAAGAAGAAGTGACGATACATCATTCAAAACTTGCTATTACTCTGTCAAAGTCTCAGCTCACTCTTACTTGATTTATTCGTAGCAATCAAGGCTACAAGTTGAGCAAACTAGCACTCTGTAATATTTGTTAATTCAATAGTGCTAAGATCAGTTACGCACAGAGTTCATTTTGTAATACTAAGAGTTTCAGTTTAGGCAGTGGGTAAGTCCTAACTGAAGTGGGTCTGTACAAGTGTTGTATTGGATCAAAGTCTTTTAGTGGAAATCCTATCCTTGTGATAGAAGGGGTGACGTAGGAGTAATTGAATTCTCTGAACATCCAGAAACAATCCTTGTGTATTTTATTTCAGTTCTGTATTCTATCTGTCAGTCAGTTACCTTCCGCAACTACCTCAGTTTAACTGATTGATATTGACCAACAAGATTCCGAGAATCAGTTTGTCACCAAACTGAACTCAAAAATTCGATAAGACCAATATTAATTGAGAGTGTTTCTTCAACCCCCCCTTCTAAACACTCTTGACACGTCAATCGATCCTATCATATGTAATACAAATTATAATCCTCGATCCTATCCAAATGGATTTCCTATCCACGATCTGAGTTTAGGAATGACAATTATTCGAGTTTAAACCCGCCACTGCATGAACAGGGTAAATCTAAAACAAGTCAAACGGATGCAGAGCGGGTTCCATAAGTCTAGAACCAGGTATGGGTGGGTAATGGGTTTTAATTGACCCGTCATATATATATATATATATATATTTTTTTAATATTAATTAATAAATTTCCTAATCTCTATCCCTAATTCACAATATTTTCGTCTCTTGTTGCCAAATTATTATAAAAATTTATTATTTGGATATAGATTTGATTAATGCATTAATTGTTGGATATTTTTAATTATAAATTTGTTAGAACTAAAAATATTTTTAATATTTAATGGGCTTGCGGGTTCAAGGTCGGACTCTCCTGGTTTTGGGTGGGGCGGGCACAAGTCCGAGTAGGGGTCCAAATTTTTCGTGGGTCTGGGTTTGAAGGGTCAAGAGTAGGGGCGGAAAAAAATACCTAATTTTCGGTATATTGAAGTTACCGTACCTAAAAATACCGAATTTATTGAAATTTTCGGTACACCGAAATTTTCGGTATGGTAACAATATAGAATTTGAAATTTTCGATATACACCTAAATACTGAAATAATATATATAAATTAAAAAATACATAATATTTTAAAATAAGAAAGTTAAATTTTAAAAAAAATATAATGTATTTTTTGGGTATAAAACAATATATATCGATATTGTATCAAATTAAAGAATTTAACTTCTGTTTGGACTCATCATTTTGGAATAGTTCAAATCAAAGTTGAGTGAAGCAACTCAATTCATAGTTGAGAATTTAAAATGTTGAGAAGTTTTATATCTGTCGTCTAACCTTACAGTCAGCTAGAGGACTCGATGTTGGGCCCAACTTGTTAAAAAGCTGACATGCTTTAGAAATCACAGGACCTCGGACATTGTTGCAAATATAGCGGATGAAGAAGTCACACATGTCGTTGTTGAAGTTTATTGGTGTTCATTGATGTCTTGGATCTCTAGACACTTGTTGCAGTTAGTGTTTATTGTCTTGGTGGATTTGTTTTTTTATATATTTTTCCTGGTCTCTTGGACTGTCTTGAGATTTTGTTTAGTATTGGTGATAACTGCCTTTGGAATTACAAGAGAATGAATAGTTTTATATATACTTTCAATATGATGGTATTTTACCGAAATCGTACCGAAATTTCAGCATACCGACTTTTCGGTACGGTAACGGTATCATTTTCTCATAACGATATTTTTAATACGATATATGATATCCGAAATTTCGGTACGATATTCCTTACCGACCACCTCTAGTCAAGAGATTGATTAAACCCCTCTTGATTAAACCCATCCAGTGACTATTCCTAAACTCGACATGATTTACAATTGGACAGTTTGTTACTAAGCAATATTTTAAATTGCGTGAAATATGAATAAGGAGTTATTATCCACGATCCATATGACGAAGGGTTACGATCTTCCATCCAAATGGGTTTTTCATGACAACCCGACATGATTTATAATTGGATAGTGCCTAGCACTTTTTTGATGTATTTTTTTTAACATTCATCATCTATTTTTTTTTAAAAAATAACATTCACAAATTTCAAATGCACTTGAAAATGTCATTTTCTTAAAAAATATAATTGATATTACAATTTTTCTTCTTCTTTTTTCGATGGGAACAAAAACTTGTGTGAGATGATTTCACGAGTCATATTTTATGAAACGGATCTCTATTTGGATCATCCATGAAAAAGTATAATTTTTATGCTAAGAGTATTTTTTTTTTATCGCTAAGATTAACGCGTTTCATGAATAAAAATTCGTGAAACTGTCTCACAAAAATCCTACTCTTTGGTGGGTGAATAACTTTGGATAATCTCTTTGTTAACCCACGTTACATTAGTGTCTGTGTAGCTCAATTTCACATATTAATTCACTAGTTTATCAATGATGAGAGTTGTGTGAAACTAACAAATTTTAATGGTTTGAGTTTGTCGTAAACCAGACGAATAGAAGAAGCATCTTCGCATGCCCACTTTTGAAGAAAACAACATCGGCTGAAGAACGTACATTTTCAGCAATTTGATGAACGTACACACTTAATCGTCAAATTGCTGAAGAGTCCTACAACTTCCTCCTACCAACACCTTGGGGACAAGTTATCCATAAACAAGCTACTAATATCACCTTAGGACTACACAACCACCAAGTATCACGAACCATCCGAAACTCCCATCTGCAAGGGAGAAAGACCCGCACAAAATATCACAATAACGAATAGGTGCGACAAGCCAAAAATACAGAAGGGGTTATATGCCACGTCTTCCCATGACAGAGTAGAGCAGTAATCCATAGCACAAAAAGCCACAGAAGAAAGAGTCGTTATGTAAGGCATCTTTCAAGATTTTAATTCAAAAATCAGTATTTGCGCTTAGAACCATGTGCCTTAGATGTTAGAGGGAGTTTCTTGGCCTTCATACTCTTGGAGCCATGTGTACCACCGCCAAACTCGTCATCACTGTCGTCTTCAAACTTCCCTTTACGTTTATTTTCATTCTTTCGGCAAAGAACAAATTTTCTTTCATCATCTGGATGCTTTGACTCGAACTTTTCTTTGGGCCTCCAAATGAATATAGACCTGACAAAGTAAGAAAAAGGATGCTCAGGAATCAACTAAGAGAACGGATAATAGTAATAGTGGGTGTACTCATAGTTGTAACAATGAAAAACTAAAATACAACAGCCAATATGCAGATAGCTAAAATGCTGCTAAATTGACAGATACACGTATAGTGAACAGAAAAACAGGTCATTTGTAGGGAGATGAATTCACCCTCCTCTAGGCACATAATCCTCTTGGTAATTAAATGAAGTTCACAGCAAAAAAAGTTCTGTGAGATAGTAACAAACCAAGTGCCCCGAAATGCATTTCTTCAAAGGTCAACGATCATATAATACATTTTTTCCGATTATTTCGGATACTTTTTGCTCAACGAATTGAAATTTATAACCCGTTGATCCTCATGGGAGTCCGGTTAATGCAACTTTGGGTATAAATATACTTACTTTGCAGATCCAGAAGCAGTAAAACATCATCGAAAATATGTTTAATATGTTTCAATCAAACTGCATACTGCTGGTCTCATGTTTCAACTGGTATTTTCTAATGGAGAGATGGGACAAGAACCTTGCCTCTGATTAAAAGTCTAGATGCCTTAGATTGTGTATAGAGCTGATATGAAATATGTTTTTGAGTTGGGGGAGGGGAACCCAAGACCTAGCCCCAAACTTGAAACCTTATTGCCAGATGACCATCGGCTGATACAAAATATGTTGTTTATGCTTGTTCATTCATGACCTATGGAGAAGATCTACTCCATTCAACACACAATGATCTGTCAAAATATGAGTCCTACATATTATTGGCAACACTCAAGGGTATGACAAGGATCTATTATTCAATAACTCCAGATTCAATCAATCAAACTAAACATATTATTTTTTATTCATAACTATTCCACATAATCCACAAATTTTTTTATCACATCTGATCCCATAAATCCAAGTAAACGGGCCCTTAAGATTTTCAAAAGACTACTTTCGTGTGAAGGTGAAAAATATACATCCAACATAAAAAAAAAATCAGTACCATGTAGATAACGAAAAATGTTAGTTTATACAAACCTTGAACTACCAGAGGCCAGAACATCATCATGTGGATGAAGCTTGTTCACAGGACTGATTGTTGTAATGTTTGGATCCATCACTTCAGCAACTAACTGACCCGTGGTAATGTCGATAAAATCAATCGGATGCAAGGCGATTCCATCATAATTTTCACTTATATAACGCCCAACGACTACAAGGGACTCTGATGTGTCCTGCACAAAATGGTATTTTCCATGGACAACAATATTTTTAAATATAAAAGTCTTTCGACAGTAAAAATTTCAGATATTCCACATACAAAAAAATTTCACCTTTGGATCCCATTCTGCTCGAAAAGGGGTCAAATGGCGATTAAAATCATGACTGTGCACAATTTCTCGGCTTGGAGAATCCAAATTGCCAAAGATGGAATCCCATACACGAAGTCGGTTGTCTTGTGATGTGGTAAGTATTTTGCTGCCACTTCGCGGTGAAAAATAGGCAGAGTTAACAACACGATTGTGTGACATATCATAAATAGACGATTTAGCCTCTATCATTCGCATGTCCCAAACACGGGCCTGAAGTATTTACATTTTAAGGTAAGAGGGCCATGAAAACCAATAATCAAGAAGTATGAAAAAAAGTTCGAATGTGAATTTATTCTTTTGAACACCGACCATTTTATTTAAATAAATATTAATATCATCAGCATTTAGAGAAGAAAAATTATATGATGACATGTGCAATCTACAAGGAGTATAACAAACATATCAACAAGCTTACAAAGTGATCATTTCCACAACTCAACAAAAGATCTGGTTGAAGTGGATGACAATGTAAACCAGTGACCTTGCTTCCTCTCTTATGAATCAAAATAGGCTTTCCTATCACATTATTGGAGCGTGTATCTGCCCTGCGCATGCAAACATGAAAAATAAAAGCCAATTTAATGTAATTTTGTCGAGAAATGTCGCATATATAATGTCCCGCATCAAATTTTGATCATTAACTTCTAAAATGTTTCAGAAAAATGCCTAGTAAAAAATATAGTACATTTAACCAAACAGAAGTTCAGAGAAGAAAGGCTTGAACTATATAAATAACAAAAATATATAAATACCCCAAAAATGACACCAAATAAATGTTAGAGAAAGTACAATTAGGATTCTAAATATTCAGAAACTTTAATTACTATAGACTGGCATGGGTAAAATTCTTTAAATAGGCGAATGGCGGTACGAAAACAGTCTCTAAGGAGAATACTCAAGTGAACCAGGAATCAGAAGATAAATTAAAAATATTTGTTCACGACAAATTTTCGACAAAGATCACACAAGAAAGTAAAAAAATGGAATGCACATACACGTAGAGAAATCCAAAATTATCTGCAGCAAGCAAAATTCCTCTGTCAAAATTTACATCCAGACCATAGATCATCCTCCAATTGCTTGGCCCCTAAAGGAAGACCATGAAAACTAGTAAAGTGAAACTCAATAATTTTGTTATGCATTAAAACACAGGATAACTCAACTCAGTACCAAGAAAATGAAAACTAACAACAAAGACAACCTCCTGACAGACAAAAAAGCAGAGAAATCAAGAAAGCTAAAAGGATGACCAGACAAGGTAAAAAAATTGAAAGCAATCATGTTTCCACTTTTCTTATGGTTCATACCATATAAATAAGCTAATAAATTCGAGACCGAGGGTAAGCCTTGCTGGTGGTGCGCATTGGGTAAAATGGGAGCGGGAGTATAGGGTTTGTGGTTGAGAGATAGGAACTGTTACAAAGCAATGATTGCTAAAAGTTAATCTTACTTTTGAGTACTTCATAAATGACCTACATATTTTTCCTTTTTCTTGAATATAATGGCTATCAAACACATTTTAAGTTTTCAAACATCAATAAGTATGAGCCTAATCTTCGAATGAATGTCATAAATAAATACTCTCCTTTTCAAAACTAAATCATTGTTTTCAGAACAGAACACAAAACCACTACTTTTCAGATCATAAACAACTAAACAAGCAAGCCATGCATGAAGTCTCCAGAAATTGGTCATAGTCACTATCTTCTTTCACACTATGACAGTGAAGTACCTGCCACCCATTAGGATTTAGATTTACCAACGAAAATGAAATCCCAGTATCCAACTCAGTGCAGCTTATAGTTCCATCAGAGGAAGCGCTGTAAACTGTTCCATCATTTGATGGACTAAACCTACAGTTTTGTAATGGATGACAATAATATCATAAGTGATACATTTATTGTCATGGAAACGCAACAGAGACAACAAAATCTCACTTCATGCTATTAAGTATACAGCTGTGAATGTTCCCATATACCGTCCTCTCATGTACTTTTCTGAAATCCCAAACTCCAAGTTGTCCTTTCTTCAACACAAGATGGGATTAGCTCATCAATCAGAAAATGTCCCAGAAATATATGAATGCTGAAAGCTGATGAGCATAGCAAGAGAGAGATCTAACCTTGTCACCGGATAAAAGAATATGATTATTTGTGGGATGGAACTCCAAGCATGTAACACGTCTACTGTGATATCTAATTACAGCACAAGTCACTTGATTTGGGATCACAAATGATGTCTTCATCTGTTCAAAATAGGACAATAACCCATTATGAGATGGCACATAATGTCTCCATTGTTTAATAAGACAAAAAAAAAACATGATTGGTAAAAGGACAAGTAGCAACATGAAAAAACGACTGTTATACACAACCCAAAGACAAATTCAATTTTGAAAACATGAAATTGAAAAGAATTTCCGAATGACTCAAGCTATAATAATACATATCAATAAATGAATTAAGATTGAAAGGGCTTATCATTAGGTATAATGACACTTAATTTTCAAAATGAGAAAAAAAGATGCACACAAATTTCCACAAGGAAAATTGAGAAATCTTACGGCAGGAACACGACATCCAAGCTGGCGTTCAAAAACGTAGTCCAGTGAACTACTATTGCCTCTAAAGGATGCTGGAATGACCCCAAACTCCATAGCCACTCGATGTGGACAAGTCAGAGTAGTGTGCCCTTCATATTAGAACAGAACTGATAAAAAGAATTACTGGTGAAAAAGCACATCATGAAATACGACCATATGGCACATGACTACAAAACGATCAAAAACAGGATACCACTTTTAGAGTATTAAAACCAGACAATTACATATGTATAGATGACCAGCTTCGAGGCACTCAAAGTCACCAGCAACCCAGAATTTAATAAAAAGTTAAAAGAAAACGAACTATAAAACATATTGCTTTTCCAACAGGTAGGACGAATGGTATTGGTACCAGGCATTTTACAGAGAAAACATGGCTTCATTGGGCAATCAATATAAGTTGCACCCCTGAACCCGGCTTCATGACCCGGCCTCTTACACACCTAAATTACACAAAAACAATCTTTAAACTCAAAGAACAACAAAAATAGCAACAAGTTAACTGTAATCACTGCAGTTTTGGGAGAGAAAAAAAAACCAGAGTGATGAAGGGTGGTCGTGTGGCTTACTTTGCAGACTTTCTTAATACTAATGGTGATGGGCTTCTTAGTCGAAGTCGACGCCTCTTCCGCCATGTTTTCATCATCCTTCTCCTTTACTTGTGAACATTCTTCTTCTTCTTCTTCTTCTTCTGATGAAGTCGCCTCCGACTCCGAATCATTCTCGATCACCACTTGCGGGAGCAACATGCCTCTCCTCTGCGGCGCCATTTGCAATAAACTACCAATTCTTTTGATCAAAATCTATAAATCACTGGAGGTAACGGGATAAATGAGCAAATAAAAGTTAATACTATATTTTGTTAAATCATTATTATTTCGGATATTAAAATAATTAAAATAAAAGTAAAATATTAACGATCTGACTTAATAACTCTTCGTTTTATTTCAAAAAAAAAATAAAAACTCTTCGTTTCTTACATTAAAAACGTTACACGTCGCTTCCATGTCTTCAAAACTGAACCGACTTTAGCATATTTTTAATTTAATAATAATAATAATAATAATAATATACTAGGCCGGGGAATGATTTTACCACATTTAATTATTTTTATTGACTTTTGTAGAATTTAAAAGTCTTAAGATATTGAACATAGACTTTTATAAACTCTATAAAAGTTTTGTGGTATCCAAATTAGATTTTTAAAGAGTTTTAAAAAGTATAGTAGTATTCAAACTTGAATTTTTAAAAATCTATAAAAATTTATAGGTATCCAATATTTCCATAGATTTACAATGATTCTAATATAATTCTCTATGTACAAACCTTAAAACTCTAGGCACAACTAAAAAAACTCAAAAATTGTTCTTCTACTCACCTTAGAGATTTTGGTAGACTTTTAATCAAATAAAATATCTTTCTCACTCATATATCTATCTGCCTCATTCAAATTGTCCTCGAGATTATCACTACACTTATAAATTATAACCTAAGAAAACAATAACAAGATAAAAAAATTCCGCGAGGACAAGCTAAAAAATCCAGCTGTAAAAATACCCTAGAAAACAGGACGGGGCATCCATTGTTACTACTATCTCATTATTATTTATTATCTCATGTCTCACCATTTTGTAATATTAAATTTTATTGTTTTTATTAACAAAAAAAGGAGAAAAAATTTGAAGAAGTTAGGCACGGTATGAATCTAATTTATTGATAACCTTATAATAATAATCAATTGAATTTGAAAATATTATTATACTTAAATAATTATATTTTACTCAAATTTAGTAAGTTTATCCATCAGTAGTGTACATGAAGGCTTCGGTCTATCAGTTTCCTAAAAAAAACAATAATTTTCAATTTTTATATTTCATTCTGTTAAAGTTAAGAAATTATCAACAGTGGGTCAACATATATTGTACCGAGATGAACAAATTGGAGATAATTTAACAAAATATGTTAAAAAAATGTACATGCTTGTTAGCTTCTTATGAAAGTTTTTGTAGGATTTTGATGCATATCTGTTGTGCCAAAAATTAAACAATATCACTATTCATTGATTTTATTTTGTGTCGGAGACTTATTTGTTATTTGCTTCTTTTGGGGCTATTGATGACACTCATATTCCAACAGTGTATGGGTAAAATACTAACAATTATCTATCAAAATCTTGCAAAAAGTCTGTCAAAATCTTGCAAAAAGTCTACAAAAGTCCATGGATTTCTGATTACAAATATGTGAGATTCTACAAGAGTCAATAAAAATCTACCAAATTCACGAAAATCTATCATTTAAAAAAAGTTATTGAAAGTCATTAAATCTCTGCATTGAATACACCCCACTATAATTAATTATTAAACTTAATAATTATTAATGTTTAATATTATTAAAGTTATTTATATAATATAATAAATTTATTTAAATATCAAAAATATTTATATCATTTGAGATAACGTTTTAAAAAGACGATAACAATTTTTTGTCATTATTTGATTTTTTATCTTATTTGAATGAAATTTTTATTAAAAAAATTTTTAAAAAATATCATAAAATAATATATTTTTTTATTTATATAATTCTCAAAATATCAAAAATTTGGTCATTTTGTTGAAACATTTTATGTTCTCAATCTTGATTTTGATGATTAACAAAACTTGTTATTTTGTTTCTAATTATTTACCGAAGTGCGCAAGAAGCTGGAACTGATCAGGCTTCGAGCCTGATTAGTTAAACGAGCCAAAACTGAAGTTAACAGATTTGAACTAGAAGTGCCAGCTGATTGCCCAAACTAAATCGGCTCAACTGATATATTAAAGAACAGTTCAACTAATTGTCCAATTGAGAGGCAGTTCAGCAGAATACCTTCAAAAGCTCGGCCAGCTGATGAGAGCCCAGCTGACCAGTTCAACTGAAAGAGTGAAATCAGTTCCACTGACGAGTCAACTGATTTCACCAACCCAACTGAATATCAGTTTAGATGAATAGTTAAGTGCATCAGTTAGGATTCAATCATTTGCAGATCAAGACAAGCTTACCTAAGTGGATTCCAGCTACGCACAACGATACGAAAACTATTATACGATCAAGGTACAATAATGGACGTTGTTGAAGAAAATATTATTCCAAGAATTTTGGCGTATGACAAAAACAAGACAAGTCTGCGGTTCATATGTATATCAGTTCAATCGTCCAGCTCAAATAATGGTGTATCTTTCTAACCGGCCAAAGCTAAAAGGAGTTTCAATCGCTTATCAGAACCGGATCATTTAAAGGACCATTTATTACTCAATGACATTCTCTGACCGGTTTAATACATTCGAAGTATTACACCATCTTGAAGTCAACGTATATACATCTGCTCCAAGATTGATCCGCATTTATGATCATCTCCCAAAGAAGAGGAATCAAGTATAGACTGCATGTTCTGATGCTAAATACAGTTACTATAAAAGAAACTCCTCAGGAAATGGACTTCAGAAACTGTGCTGAGCAAAAGGAAGATTAAATGCATTCATTTAATGCTCATAGAGATGAAACGACTCATCTGTTCAGAGATTCAGGTTAACGTTGCTATGTCCTTCCCGACCGTTAAGAAAATCATATATATTAACGGAATAGTGTGCCAAGAAAAATAGTCCTTTCAGCTCACAATTAAATCATAATAGCTTGCTTGCATACTTAAAAAGATCTCCGAATGTTCCTAAAAGTTCACATACTTCTCCGCTCAAATCAGCACGCTTTCAACAGAAAATCATTTGATCATCTTAGGACCATTTTCGTGCTATTCACACCAAACCGTTTATTCTCATCAGTAACCTGTTGGTTATTAGATCAAATCTTGTTATCTGGTGAACTGAGTATTCTTAATATCCAGAAGTATAAAGTGATCACTAAGAGTTCCAATATAGGCAGTGTGATAAGTCCTGATTGGAGTGGGCTGTTGCAAATACGTTGTAAAGCCAAAGTCTTTTAGTGGAATCCTTCCTGAAAAAGGAAGAAGGGGTGACGTAGGAGTATTCAATCTCCGAACATCTATAAAAATCTTGTGTTATTTACTTATCGCAAGCTCTTACCTTTTTAGCCACAATTTGTTAAGTTTGCTAAAAGTGTTTGAACTGTCATTGGAAATTATGAACCGTTTTCCACACTAATCAGTGGTTCAAGTTTCCAACCGTTTGAGAAAAAATTTTCAACCGCCTAAAAACGTTGGAAAACTTATTTTAAATAAGAAAATTTGAAAGAGTTCATTCACTCCCCCTCTAAACTCTTTCCCGATCCCAACAAGTGGTATCAGAGCGGGGTTTTCTCAAACACAGACATCTTTTCAATCACTTATGGCTTCTTTTAATAAAATTCCAATGTTCTCTAAAGAAGATTATGACGATTGGAAAATTCGCATGCAGGCACATTTAGCAGCCCAAGATGACGATATGTGGTATGTCATCACTGATGGGCCAATGAGAATTCTGAAGGTGAATACAGCTGCAACAATAACTGGAGGTGCTCCTCAGATGGTTGAAAAGCACAGATCTGAATGGACAGCTGAGGATAAAAAGAAGGCAAATTTGGATAACGTTGTGAAAGATATTCTCTATAAAACTCTGGACAAGAATATGTTCGCCAAGATCAAGACATGCACTACTGCGAAGGAAATATGGGAAAAACTTACTCAACTATGCGAAAGCAATGATCAGACTATGGAAAACAAGTTGACTGTGGCTATCCAGAAGTTTGAAAACGCAAAGATGAAGCCAGGAGAAACTCTTGCAGAATTTGACAAACAGTTCAGCAGTATCATCATCGAACTCACCTCACTCGGGAAAGAATATTCCAACAGAGAAATTGCTTTAAAGGTTATGAGAGCTCTTCCCAGAGAATGGGATGTAAAGACTATAGCAATGCGAGAATCAAAAGATCTGAACAAACTGGAACTTCATGATCTCTTCGCCGACCTTAAAGCGTATGAGTTCGAGCTAGGAATACGAATTGAAGAGGATCCATCCACATCGCAACAAACAAAGGCACTGCCAGCTACCATAGTGACTCTTTCTGTCGAAGAGTCCTCAAAATGCAACAAGCCAAGAAAAGATGAAAAGAAATCAGATGACAGATGAAGAGTTAAAGACAACAAAAGATTCATAAAAAAGAAGAGTCAGCGAGTCCTAGTTGCAGATGAAGACAAAGGCAAATGGGCAGAATCAGAATCTGAAAAATCTATTTCTGAAGAATCTTCAAGTGAAAGCGAAGATGAGAAAGAGTGTCTCATGGCCAAAGAAGATCAAGAATCTACTGATGAAATGGTATTTGAATTTAACTCTGATGAATTCACACGAGTAGATCTTGTCACCGCACTTCACGACATAGTAGATGAGTTTAAGAGGCTATCAGAGCAGTTCAATGAAGCCAAAATAGAAAAACAAAACTTGGAAAACAAGTTAACTCTCTCTAGCTGTTCGCAGCAAAAAGAGGTTAACAGTTTGAAAGTAAAGTTAAGTCTGCTAACGGCTGAAGATGATGATCTGCAAAGATTGTTTCATGCTACTTTGAAAGAAAACAAATGGTTGATAAATACAGTTAACACTTGGAACAAGTCCTCTGTTTCTCTGAATAGGATGCAGGAAATGCAGAAGCCAGCCGGAGATAGAACCAGGCTAGGTTATAGCATTAATGAATGCAGCACCTCAGGAGCACAAACTCAACCGCTACTAGAAAAAGGCAATTTAAAACTAATTAAATTTGTCAGATCTAGTACGGTATATGAACATGATAAACCTGAAGATCAAGGCACTCAGAATGTAAATCTTGAAAATAGCAGAAGGCGATGTGGTTTAGGATACGTCGAAATTGAGAATGCTAAAACCAACCGATCATGGCTCAGACGCAGGACTAATACAACCGTTCACAACGGTTCAGGTTGGGCTAGCAGAAAGTCAGGATCAACCGGAAATCATTCAAAAACTAGACCGAACCATTACCCTAATAGCCGACCTGTTCAAAAGAGATACCGGTTGAGTGAGAATGACAGATGGTCTAAACAACATACTGGAAAGAAAAAGACACTGCATACACCACCTGATTATGCACATAACAGCTCTTTCCTTAGGACACATCATGAAAAATCCTTCAGGATAATTCAAGTGTGGGTTCCTAAGGGTCTAACAAGCTCAGGACCCAAATAGGAAAGGGTACCAATATCTCTTTTCAATAATGTTAGGTGTCAAAGAAAAGGAACTTGGAGGAATCAATCTGGTTCTTGGATTGTGGCTGTTCTAGACACATGACTGGAAGCAAAGATCTCCTGTTAGATGTAATCAACTACAAAGGTCCAACAATCACCTTCGGTGATAATTGTAAAGGTAAAGCTGTTGGTAAGGGTAAGATTATCCACGGCAAAATCATTATTAGAGATGTACTTCTTGTAGAGAATCTATGTTATAACCTGATAAGCATAAGCCAACTATGTGACAGTGGTTACACTGTAGAATTTCAAAAACTCATTTGTACTGTCAAAACCACGGCAGGTAATATCATGTTAACTGGTCATAGAGAGCAAAATACATACAAAGTTAAATGGAATGATGACTGTCTTAGTGCACCTACCTGCTTTGTCGCCTTAAATGGAAATAAAAATTGGCTTTGGCATAAACGGCTCAATCATCTTAATTTCAAATCTATTGCCACTATCAGCAAACTTAAATTAGTATCTGGATTGCCTAACATTGATTTTGCCAAAGATAGAATCTGCAATGCTTGTCAGTTAGGTAAACAAGTCCGGTCAACATTCAAGAGCAAAGGAAAAAACTCATCAGCAAGATGTCTGGAACTTCTTCATATGGACTTGTTCGGACCAATACCCGTAACAAGCTTAAGGGGAAAGAAATACACTCTCGTAGTAATTGATGATTTCCCCATATTTACATGGGTAACATTTCTAAACTCCAAAGACCAAACCACTGATCAACTAATCAAGCTGCCCAAAAGACTTCAAAACGAGAAAAGTGAAGCAGTTGACAGAATCAAGAGTGACAGAGGAACTGAATTTCTAAACCGATTCCTGTCATCCTATCTTGAAGATCATGGCATAAAACATGAATTATCAGCAGCAAGATCACCTCAACAAAATGGAGTAGCTGAAAGAAGAAACCGCACATTGAAGGAAGCAGCTAGAACCATGCTAGCCGAATCTGGTATCTCACAAAAGTTTTGGGCTGAAGCCATCAACACAGCCTGTTATACTCAAAACCGGTCCATGATCAATAAGAATCATGAGAAAACTCCATATGAAATTTGGACCGGCAAGCAGCCAGAAGTTGGATACTTTCGCATCTTTGGTTGTAAGTGTTTCATTCACATTAATGGCAAAACACATCTCACCGCTTTTGATGTTAAAGCTGATAATGGCACCTTTTTAGGATATTCAGCAGTGAGCAAAGCATACAGAGTTTTTAACCAAAGAACTCTCACTGTTGAAGAATCTATACACATCGTATTTGATGAATCATCTATATGTCATGACAACAATAGTAACAGTATACATGATTTAATAAATAATCTTGATGCTACTAACCTTGAAGCTAGCACTGATGATGAGGTAGATCTGAGAAAAATAGGGGGAATCACATCAAAAGAAAAATCAACCGCTCAAGAACAAACTCAACAGGTGAACGAACCAGAGGACATCCAACAAACGCAGATGGAAGTAGCACTGGAGCAAGAAGAAGAAATTACTCAACCTACCGAGCTAAATCCATATGGACCATGTCTCCAGTGGAAAAAGGATAATCCACTTGAGCTGGTCATCGGTAACCCTACTGTTCCTCTTAGAACTAGAAATCAAATGATAAATGAAATTATGCATGCTGCATTTGTTTCTCAGATAGAACCTAAGAAAATTGATGATGCATTACTTGACTCAAATTGGATTGAGGCCATGCAAGAAGAACTTAATCAGTTTGAAAGAAGTAAAGTTTGGCATCTAGTCCCTCAGCCTAATAACAGTCACGTGATTGGAACTAGATGGGTATTCAGAAACAAAATGGATGAAAACGGTTTTATTATAAGAAACAAAGCTAGACTTGTAGCTCAGGGCTATAGACAAGAAGAATGTATAGACTTTGATGAATCTTATGCTCATGTCGCCAGGTTAAAAGCTATAAGATTATTTCTGGCTTTTACAGCATTTAAGGATTTCAAAGTATATCAAATGGATGTTAAATCTGCATTTTTGAATGGACTATTAAATGAGGAAGTTCATGTAGAACAACCACCTGGTTTTATAAATCACACTTTTCCCGATTATGTTTACAAACTGGACAAAGCTCTGTATGGACTGAAGCAGGCACCAAGAGCATGGTATGATACATTAACCAAATTCTTGCTTGAACATGGTTTCTCAATTGGAACGGTTGATAAAACATGGTTTACATTCTCAAAAAATGATCATTCATTGTTTGTACAAATATATGTGGACGATATTAGTTTTGGATCAACTAACCCTAAGCTATGTGAAAGATTCTCTAAGATGATGCAGGAGCAATTTGAGATGAACATGATGGGCGAATTAAATTACTTTTTAGGACTGCAAGTCAAGCAGTCCGAAAATGGAATATTTATCAATCAAGCCAAATACACTCGAGATATGCTAAAGAAATTCGGCATGGAAAATTTCTCTCAAGCTTCCACCCCAATGAGCTCATCAATTAAACTGGATAAAGATGAAGGGGGAATCTTTGTGGACACAAAAATGTACAAAGGGTTAATAGGTTCTTTGCTATACTTGACTGCCAGCCGACTGGACATTATGTTTGTGGTTGGTTTATGCGCACGGTTTCAAGCTAAACCTATGCAATCTCATTTTATTACCTCTAAACGTATCCTTAAATATCTTAAAGAAACTGCTAATGTGAGTATTTGGTATCCCAAAGATTCAAGTCTTAATCTTGTAGGGTACTCAGACGTAGATTACGCTGGGTGCAAGGTCGACGGAAAAAGTACGAGCGGTTCATGTCAATTTTTAGGCGAACGATTGATATCATGGCTCAGTAAGAAACAAACGTCAATTGCTACATCAATCGCTGAAGCGGAATACCTTGCGGCTGAAAGTTTTTGTGCTCAGATGCTTTGGATACAACAACAATTGAAAGATTATGGCATCCAAGCTGCTGAATCACCCATTTTCTGCGATAACACCAGCGCAATAGCAATCACATACAACCCAGTTATGCACTCTAGGACAAAACATATTGATATCAGACATCACTTCATCCGAGAACACATCATGAAGAAAGAAATACGGCTTGAATATGTTCATACGGATTAACAAACTGCCGATATTTTCACAAAACCATTACCAGAGGCTAAGTTCTCTCATTTTCGCAATATGATTGGATTAATTGATTTATCTTGATATATTTAGTTCTTGTGTGTGTTTAGTTTGCATTGCAGGAAATAAATGGAAATATAAAGAGACAGTCGGTAATACAAAATAAAAATTTTATTGAACAAATAGACGGCATCGTACATCCCTAACTTCATCTTCTATCGCCCTCAACCAGTTGCGCAACCAAGCGGTCAGATTACCGGTGGAGGTACGTAAAAAGTCATATGAGGAAGCAATCTTCCTCAGAGTCCTCTGCTCTTTTAAGAACATGAGGAGGTAAACGCCATCATCAGAGAAGGTGTATGATGCATCAGCGACATAAAGGAGTCCCCGATATTTCTTCAGAGAGACATCTCCTTAGCAGTAACGCCTCGTCCTCCATCAATGGATGACCGAAGCTCTTCGACCTTTGACCAGACTGCCAGCGTCTTCTCAAAAACGCAATCTTCATAAGCAGCCTTGCGGGCAACTATCATTGACTCCATAGATTCTTTCACTAGATCTGGCTCACTTGAACTGCCTGCTTTCACCATTTTGATATTTGGTGTGTGTAAAACTAACCCCTCTACCTGTTTTTATAGATAAGGTGATTGAAGGGTCTTTCTCTCGTATTGACAGACAATAGGATTTAAAGAGGCTTTCTGTCTAAGCCATCGACGGTTCATTATCCAGGATTAGTCTTCAATCCATATGTTTAGGGGGAAAATTGGTTAAGTCATTAATTAAATAGACTTCTCAACCGTTTCCTCCTAACTACATTACGCATACGGTTCATTTTACTTGGGCGACATACTTCCACGTCATTGCGTAAAAATTACTCAAACTTTTCAACTGCTTCTGACTGATGTGACTGTTTTTATTTTTGAAATTTCAAAATTAATTTTTTATCGCCGCCCAAAATTTTTTAAAATATTACAAAATTCTCTCCACTAACAGTCTTCCACGTGGACTGACTGGTGAATATCTGAACCGCACATACATACTCTACATTTGCAACCTCGCTGAGCTTACCTTGATATTGCAACTCCATCGCACTCTCATTTAACTTGCAGGTGCTGACATTCAAATTCTCTCGATAAATCAAAATATGGCTGCTTCTATCGCTCAGAACACAATCGCTGTTAACTTCGCGTCGATATTCGCTATGCCCAACAAATCGATGCAAGCTATGTTTCGCAAATTAGAAAATTCCGCGCTACGTTCCTTTCTAGGCTGCAGCTACAAATACTCAGACACAGTACTGAAGGAATTCTTCGAGTCTGCGCACATGAAGAACGGCGAAATTATTTGTGTCGTCCAAAACAAAAAACTTTTGTTCACATAGAAGATGTTTGCTGAATTGTTCAGTCTACCAACGGAAGGAGTAACTGATTTCTCTACACTATCTAATGGAAATATTGATATCTGGCGTAGTGATTTCTCAGACACAAACTCTCCAATTTCACATCCCACTTGTCAGAAACGCAACTTAAAGATTGAATACAGACTGCTAGCAGATATCGTCGCCAAAGGACTGCTTGCTAAAGCCGGAGCTTATGATAAAATCACTTTGGAGAAATTTCTGGTTATGGCCACTATCTCATCCAAATTGCAAGTTAACTGGTCTGACGTTCTCTTCAGAATATTGGTGGCCATGATCAACAAAAAAACCAATCACAAGGGTTTGCGGTTCCAATCTGCCACATGCTGATCGACGTCGGGGTTCAACCGGTTGATATGATAGAAGTTGGCAAAACGAAGCTCTTCAACTGGATATTGGTTGAAAAATTTATCCAAAAGAATCGACCGGCTGAGGAAATAGTCTCCATCAAGACTGAAACCGGGGAAGAGTTTGTCAAACAAAAGAAATCATCCAAAACCGTTTCAACCGCCTAGGAAATCAAGAGAAAGTTGGTTCTAAAGACAAGCTCCGATGATGAGTCCAAAGATGATGTTCCAGTTGCTCAAGTTTTTAAGAAAAAGAGAACTGCACAACCAACGAAGATAAGATTGGTCAAACATCTTTCGGCTCCACTTGTTCCTACCCATATCCCTGTGATCTCAGTCACAAAACAAAATGGGATTCGTATTGCTGAAAAAGATATTGAATCGTCTTACTCTGGAGTCCCTATCATTCTCTCTTCAGATAAGGGCAAACAAGTGATGATTGAAAATCCACATCAAAACAATGTAGTTCATACTGCCATAGTACTCGCAAGCGAGCGTGTAAATGAGGCTGTCCAGAAAAAGATAAAAATGTTTGACAGATGGGTTAAACATCGAACTGCTGTAACGTTTGGTGAGCTACTTGAAACCGGCAAAATTAAAGCAGCTGCTAAGCTAGAGCGGTCCATTTTGGAATGGACGGAAACGACTGATATTCAAACCGCTCTTCA
This sequence comes from Primulina tabacum, assembly GCF_025594145.1. Lineage (NCBI taxonomy): Eukaryota > Viridiplantae > Streptophyta > Magnoliopsida > Lamiales > Gesneriaceae > Primulina > Primulina tabacum. Next base: position 30,601,400 of record NC_134551.1, read on the forward strand.
ACGACGAGACTTTCTAGAACTTCAAATGAAGGAAATCACTCTCCGAATCATCATCCGGTTGAAAAGAAATAATTTTGACCCTTTTGTCCTACTGCCAAGGATGATTCGGCAGTCATCTCTCAACGTGAAATGGACGCATTGTCACTGGCTATGAGAGTCGCTCAGATGCGACAAGATCTTAATCTCCCAATTGTTACAGATCAAACCAAGTTGGACTCTCTGATGGACATTTATGAATATCTGAGCTTCGAACAGTGTCAAGTCATCCCTACTGAAAAGGATTCCTCATCCATCTCTCCTGGTAAAATCTGATAGGATCGATTAACGTATCAAGAGTGTTTAGAAGGGGGGTTGAATAAACACTCACAATTAAAACTGATCTTTTCGAATTTTGAGTTTAGTTTGGTGACAAACTGATTCTCGGAATCTTGCTGGTCAATGACAATCAGTTAAACTAAAGTAGTTGCGAAAAGTAACTAACTGAAAGATAGAATACAAAATTGAAATAAAATACACAAGGATTGTTTCTGGATGTTCGGAGATTTCAATTACTCCTACGTCACCCCTTCTATCTCAAGGATAGGATTTCCACTAAAAGACTTTGATCGAATACAAGATTTGTACTGACCCACTGCAGTTTGGACTTATCACTGCCAAAAGCTGAAACTCTTAGTATTACAAATTGTTCTCAGTGCGTAACTGATCTTAGCACTATCGAATTTAACGATTATTACAAAGTGCTAGTGAGCTCGAATTGTAGCCTTGACTGCTACGAATAAACCAAGTAAGAGTGAGCTAAGATTTTGGCAGAGTAACAGCAAGCTTTGAATAGAGTGATCTTCTTTTTTCTTTGGCTGTTCTTCTGTCATATTTATAAGATTCCCTTCCATCGGTAACTTGAGATATATTTGAATCTTTGTATCCGTTGATTGCCACTTCATTATTTCTTGGGCATTGTTTGCTTCATTTATTGTAATGCGGCGTCTTAACTGCTTTAGCCGAAATGCATTGTTCTAAGCTGTATTGATTGAAGTGCGGCGTTTCATATTCAGTTGCAGTCTTCTATGTCTCTTTGTCGGTTGAATGTTCTTTCCCGAGACATGTTCAGTTGAAGGATGCTTAGCTTAAAAGCATACGGCTGAATGTATCAACTGGTCGGTTTCCAACTGATCAGTTTTCTTTATTAGATCAGTTGATTTCAGTTGTTAAGTCCAGTTGCTGAATATAATTGCGCGTATCAGTTGGTTCATATTTAGTCAAACGCCGGAATTTAGTTTCCAACAAAATCACTAAACCTTCTTCACCAGCACTTACCATGACAGCTCAACCGGGTGATGAAGAAACCATTATGCCTCTTTCTACAACAAAAATCACGGCTGAAGACCTTCTAGGTGCTTAAACACAAAGTCATCAGCTTACCACCGACATTCCATTTGAGTCTCGAACAATATCTGCAACTGTTTCTGTTGATGTGGCAGAGAAATTTTTATCTGACTTTGATAAAGCTGTCACCTTTCAAGATCAAACAGTTTTTTCACCAGTATATCCCACCAAAGATGATTCAACAGCTCCTTCAGAATAGCTGTTGACATCCCCCAAGGAATTGCTTACAACGCCAGCTCAGCCTGAAGCACAAAATGAAACCGGCTCTAAAAAATCTGCCTCCATTGAGGTTATTTATAATGGCACGAAAATTCATGTTTGAAAATTTTCGGAAAAATTAAAAATTTTCTCTTTAAAATAATCAAAATTTGCCTGATTCACCAAATCAACTGATAAATCAAGTTTAAATGTTCAAAATAGTAGTGGAAGAAATTATTACTCGCCAAAATAACAAGTTAAAGTATCCAACAACTGATAAAATGTTTGTGCATAAAAAAATTGGCAAGTTTAATTTAATTTCGCCAAAATAACAAGTTAAAGTATCCACCAACTGATAAAATGTTTGTGCATAAAAAAATTGGCAAGTGCTGTAAATGAGGTCCTCGGGTGCCACTACTGCCAACCCAAGCTAGCTCACTGGTCCCCGCCCTCGGCCCCGACATCATCAGTACCTACAACAATTAAGTCTAGAGAGCCTAAAGACTCAGCATGCATATATCGTAAATAACGAGTAAATAACATAGTAAAATTTGCATGGGATATAAATATCATGTCATGAGGCATAATGTGAAAATAAATTGTCATGAGCAATTATAATACGTGCATAACTGAACTGAAAATCATAGTGAAAATGTTTGCTCCTTGGAGCCCTGTACTGAAATAGCAGGTAATAATTTTCTGTTGAGATTATGGTCTACGCAATGGCCCCTGCACTGAACTGAACTGACCGGTAACTGGCGACCGGATAATACAATGCTCCCATGATCGGTAACTGGCGACCGGGTGAAGTAATGAACGTCTGATCAGACTAATGCAACAGTATACTAGGTGGTACATAACTGAACTGACCGGTAACTGGCGACCGGGTGAAATAATGCTCCCATGATAGTAAGATGGCCACAAGCAATATCGCATAAATCTCAAAAATGAATATTTTCTATGCACGTAATATAATTAACCAACATAATTAAATATGAACAATTTCGATCTTCTTGCATTAAAATCATGTACACTTGCGATATTTAAAAATACCTATATGGCTTGATTGAAGAGTGAAAGAAGATATAAACATGCCTTGGTTTGTTTTGACAGAAAACAAACGAAATAACGACGCGGCGCGGCGGAGACGGAGTGCTCTTCACTTTCTCACTTTTTCTCTCTTAATTCCTTTAAACCAAGCATGCACCATAATTATCATAATATCGTAAAAATCGTAAACATGATGCATAATCATTTAAAATCTTATAATTTTTTGTGCTCAGGGCGCTGCTAGGACTAAAATCTTACCCTGGGTGCAAAATGACCATTTTGCCCTTGGAAACCCAAAAATTATCGTTTCAACCCTGGACCTCTAAAATTGACCCGAAGCTTACCAAACTCTTTAAAATATCCCAAAACATATTTAAAAGTATTCTTAGACGTAAACTCGATCCCATAGTACAACTTAACCGATTCGTTTTAAAGCTTGAACCGGAGTCCCGGTTTTCACCCGAATCGACTCAAAATTTACCCAAATCTTCTCCAACCTTTTACCATATCTTAAAAACACGTAATAGCTCCTAAAATTATAACACCCAGCCCAACACTCTCGGCTAATAATCCAGACCCTGCACAAAAGCTCTCGGCCCCATCCAAAATTCACACCTTCGATCACCTCCTCTCCCAAAACACACACTGCCAGCCTCAACCGACGTACCAGCAATGAACCAACCTACCATGGACCTAGACCAGACTCTAAAGAACCTCTTAGAACCGAGCCACCAGCCCCATGCAATAAACATCACAGCTAGGAACCGATAATCACCAACAAGCTTACTACCGAGACCAACTCGACGCTACATGGCCCGATCGATTGTCCCTTTGCTCCAGCGTGATTCGAGCCGTTCCAGACCCCAATAAAGACCCACCAGGGTCTGGTCCAGGGATGTGGAAGGCCCTTGCACCGCTGGTGTGGCAGGACACTTGGATCGAACCCTCCCACCATCTCACGTTCGATCGGCCATCAGCCTTTCACCAAAACCCGACCAAGTTCCACCCTCCAGCGCCTAAACCTCAACAACCACTATCTGTACAGCCCTTTACCATCATAATACAGCAGCCCTTGCACAAAAATCAGAATGGAACGTGAGCAGCAACATAAGAATGCAAGAACACATGAAAATTCGATAATCCTTCCTACACATGCTTAGATCGAGAGTTTTTCATTGATAAATACATATACATCAGTAATATGACGTGGATGATGCGAGAAAGATGTTACAAAGCGTGCCTGATGATTTGTTTGTGAATGAACAAAGCAATATGACACACGGCCGAATGAAAGAAATGGAGGCACCGAGTTTTTCTGCTGCAATTCACGAGGTAGATAGCTGATAGGGGAGGTGTCGGCTAAGCAAGTGATTAGGTTTAGGTTAAAATGGTTTAGGTGCTCAATTATATAATAAACACAACGTTAATGGGCCTTAATTTGGTTTAAATTAAAAGCTTAAAATATTTTAAGCCCAAAAAGCTCAAAAGTAGGCCTATTAAATCCAAACACACTCTCGAAAAATATTTCGTGTTGAAAAGATTTTGAAAATATTAGCCGAACCCTTAAAAAGTCCCCTGAATCGATAAAATTTGCGTACCGTTAAAAATTAAAATCATGCGGGTAAAAATACCCAAAAATTCCCATTTTTTTAAAACGCACTTAAAAACGCTCTAAATTAATTTATAAAAATAAATCGTGTAATAAAATAACTTTCCTGAAAATTCTCCGGTCTTCGTTACTCGATCGAATGCAACTTAAAAATCTTAATGCACGAACTTTTAAAGTTTCATGAAACAAATCCTATCTTGCATGAATTATGCCTAAAATGCATAAAAATAATTAAACATAAATTAGTGAAATAAACATGCATTTAATACTTTAAAACATTTAAATAAAATACCAAAGGAGTTTAATAACTTGCATGCATGCCAACTTTTTAAATTATATTTACTAACATGCTAAATTACGACTACTTAAATAAGTCTTTATTAACTTATCTCAATACTCCATCTCCAGTCCGGCCTCACTTATTTAACTGAAAAGTAACAATTAAACTACTGCGTAAAATAAATAAATTTAAAGAAAAGAATTTAAATACTAATGCAATAAAAATCATTTTAATTTAAATACTAGAAATTATGCATGGCTTATACGCAGTCCAATTTACAGGTTCTACAATCCTTCTCCCTTAAAAAATTTCTTCCTCGAAATTAAAACTCACTAAATAATTCGGGATACCGACTCCTCATCTCTGGCTCAGACTCCCACGTAGCTTCCTCCTCTGAATGGTTGAGCCATTTGACCTTCACTCTCTTAACCAGCTTGTTCCGAAGCTTCTTCTCCTGTCTGTCTAAGATCTGCACTGGTCTCTCCTCATAAGATAGGTTCGGAGTAAGCTGCAACGGCTCAAATTTCTAGACATGCGAAGGATTCGCCATATACTTCCTCAGCATAGAGACGTGGAACACATTGTGTACTCCGGCCAGATGCGGCGGAAGAGCCACACGATAAGCTGGCGTCCAAACTCTGTCGAGGATCTCAAATGGTCCAATGAATCTCGGACTGAGCTTTCCTTTCTTCCCGAATCGCATGACACCCTTCATAGGTGCTACCTTCACAAAGACATGGTCGCCAACGGCAAACTCTAGGTCTCTCCTCCTGTGATCTGCATAACTCTTCTGTCGACTCTGAGCAGTCCTCATCCTATCGCGGATCTTGACTACTACATCGGCAGCCTGCTGAATAATCTCCGGAACCAACTCTGCTCTCTCTCCTACTTCGTCCCAATGAACAGGAGATCTACACCTACGGCCATATAGTGCCTCATATGGAGCCATACCAATAGACGACTGGAAGCTGTTGTTGTAGGTGAAATCTACCAATGGCAAGTTCGACTCCCAACTCCCAGAGAAATCAATCACACAAGCACGGAGAAGATCCTCCAAGATCTGAATAACTCGCTCTGACTGCCCATCTGTCTGCGGATGGAAAGCTGTGCTAAACAGCAACTTCGTACCCATAGTCGAATGCAAACTCTTTCAAAACGAGTAAGTGAATCTGGGATTTCTGTCAGATACGATAGAAACTAGAATACCATGAAGTCGGACTATCTCCCGAATATACAACTCTGCATACTGAATCATGGTGAAAGTCGTCTTAATAGGCAAGAACTGCGCTGATTTGGTAAGACGATCTAAAATCACCCAGATGGCATTTGATCCTCTGACTGACTTCGGCAAACCGGTCACAAAGTCCATGGTGACATTCTCCCACTTTCACTCGGGAATAGGAAGAGGCTTGAGCAAAACTGCTGGTCTCTGATGCTCCGCTTTCACTAACTGGCAAGTCAGACACTCGGATACAAATCGTCTGATGTCTTTCTTCATCCCTGGCCACCAATACAATAACTGCAGGTCTTTGTACATCTTCGTACTCCCAGGGTGAATGAAGTACGGGGACATGTGGGCCTCTGATAGGATATCTGCTCGAATAGAATCGCTGCTAGGAACCCATATCCTGTCTCGGTATCTCACAATACCGTCACTAACTGAATACAAGACACTGCCCTTGGCCTCATCTCTCTGTTTTCACTTTGCTAACTGCTCATCTGCTGACTGCCCACTACGAATACGATCAAGGAGAGAGGACTAAATAGTCAAGGTAGATAGATGGGGAACTCTACCTTGAGGATAAGTCTCTATACCAAACCTCTGCATCTCAGTCTGAAGAGGTCTCTGAATCGTCAAATGAGCCATTACTGCGACTTTTCTGCTCAATGCATCCGCAACTACATTAGCTTTACCCGGGTGGTAGCTAATTTCACAGTCATAATCTTTCACAAGCTCCAACCAACGCCTCTGACGCATGTTCAGCTCCTTCTGCGTAAAGAAATACTTGAGGCTCTTGTGGTCGGTAAAGATCTGGCACTTCTTTCCATACAAATTATGCCTCCAGATCTTCAAAGAAAAAACAACGGCGGCCAACTCTAGATCGTGGGTAGGGTAATTCTTCTCATGAGTCTTCAACTGACGGGAAGCATATTCTATCACCTTCCCATGCTGCATCAATACTGCGCCGAGACCGAGCTTCGAAGCATCGGTATACAGAACAAACTCACCGGGTCCTGACGGCATGGCCAAAACTGGTGTTGACATAAGATCTTGCTTCAAAGTATCGAAGCTCTTCTGACACTCCTCGCTCCACACAAATTTAGCATTCTTTTTGGTCAATGATGTGAGTGAAACGGCAATAGAGGAGAATCTCTTAATGAACTTCAGATAATATCCTGCTAGCCCAAGAAAACTGCGGATCTCTGATGCATTCTGCGGCACAACCCAATCTCTGACTGCTACAACTTTCGCTGGGTCTACCTCGATACCACTGCTAGAAACAATGTGGTCTAAGAACGCCACCTTCTCTAACCAGAATTCGCACTTACTGAACTTTGCGAATAACTTGTGCTTTTGCAAGGTCTGCAACACTGTGGCCAGATGTCTGCTGTGATCCTCCTGATTCTTGGAGTAGACGAGAATGTCGTCTATGAATACTATCACAAACTGATCAAGATACGGCTGAAATACGCGATTCATGAGACCCATGAAGATCGCTGGCACATTTTTTAGACCGAACGGCATCACAAGGAACTCATAGTGGCCATAACGAGTCCTGAAGGCAGTCTTGGAAACATCAGCATCTCTCACCCTCAACTGGTGATAATCGGAACGCAGATCTATCTTGGAGAATATCGAAGCTCCATGCAACTGGTCAAACAAATCCTCAATCCTCGAAAGTGGGTATTTGTTCTTCACTGTAACCCTGTTCAGTTCCCGGTAGTCAATACAAAGTCTCATAGAGCCATCCTTCTTCTTCACAAATAAGACTGGCGCGCCCCATGGTGAAAAACTCGGGCGAATGAACTCCTTATCAAGAAGTTCCTGAATCTGCTTCTTAAGCTCTGCCATCTCTGTCGGTGCTAGTCGGTACGGTGCTTTGGAGATTGGAGCCGTACCTGGCATAAGCTCAATAGAAAACTCCACCTCTCGCTCGGGTTGTATACCAGAGACGTCTTCCGGAAAAACGTCTAGAAAATCCCTGACCACTGGGACATCTGAAGCTGACTGACTGGGTGCCTCGGGGACAGATATAAAAGTTGCTAGAAACGCCCGACACCCTCTATGCATGAGCTTCCTAGCCTGGATATAAGGAATAATACGCGGTAGAGGAAAGTACCTGTTCGGCTCGAATAAGAACTGCGGTATTCCAGGCGGTCGGACTAGAACAGATCTCTGCTGGAAGTTAATCAAAACTCTGTTCCGCAATAACCAGTCCATCCCTAGGATGATGTCAAACTCCGGCATCGGCAACACGATCAGATTCGCATAAACAAGGTTTCCATGGAGCTCAAGATCTATGTCTCGGATCACATTGGTAGCTGCCATCTCCTCACCAGAAGGCAATACTACTGAATAGGCCACATCTAGCCCGATGGTCTTGACCTTGAGGAAATTAGCAAAGACCAACGAAATAAATGAGTGAGTGGCCCCTAAATCTATCAAGGCCTTCGTAGCGGAACCAGATATAAATATTCTCCCTGAAAGGTTGGAATACTAAGCGGAACCCAATAATCACAAGAACTAACTTATAGACATGCAAAGGCCAGAGTTCTTCTAACCTAATTCCCGAAAATAATACTGAGTAGAGCATGCAATCCTACTGCAATTCAATGTTAAAAAATCTTAACCCCCAAAACATTAAATCCCAAATGTAAACTTTAAAGCTTAGAGGTACCTGTCATAAGCATCCTATCTGGGTTCGCTTCCGTAGCATGGAGAGCAAACACTCTGCCTTGGGTAGGCATATTCATCTGAGGGCACTGCAGAAATAAGTGGTCTGAACTACCACACTTGTAACACTTTCCGGAGCCAAACATACACGCTCCAGGATGGCGGCGTGAGCACCTAGGGCAAACTGGGTGCTCAAAAGTCCTCGGGGCTAGGCGTCCCCGCTGCTGCTGACCCCTGTTTCTAGGCGGCCCGTGAAAAGGCCTCTTGTTCTGCTTGCTGATGCTGCTGAGAAGGAGTGCGGTGCGGTACCTGGATTGGGCGCTTGCCCTGACGGTCTCTCTCGATATCACGCTGATCCTGCTCTGCGGCTAGAGCTCTGGAGACAGCGACCTCATAAGTAGTAGGGTCAGACACCCTAACATCACGGTGCAAGATCGGCCGTAGACCCACCAAGAAATGCATCAACTTGGCTTTAGCATCATTCGCGATCAGGGGCACAAAATGACAACCCCTCTCAAACTTACGGATGAACTCTGTAACCGTCAGATCTCCCTGCCTCAGGCTCATGAATTCAGTGGTCAACCTGGTGCACACTTCCTCAGTAAAATATTTGGAGTAGAATACCTCCGAGAAGAGTGTCCAGCTCAGCGTAGCCAAGTTCAGGGCTACTGATGCTCCTTCCCATCATAAGCGGGCATCTCCTCCGAATAAGTATGTGGCACATCGGACTCTGTCTGCATCTCCAAGCTCCATGAACTCGAAGATAACCTCGAGGGGCTTGATCCAGCCCTCGGCAATCATGGGATCAGACGTCCCTGAAAACTCCTTCGGACGCATCTTCATGAATCTCTCGTAGACAGCCTCGGGCCCTGTCGGCCTGGTCGCCACAGCCTGGTTCATCGCAAACTGTGCGAAGAACTGAGTCATCCCAGCTAGCATCTGGGCATTCATGTCAGGTGGAGGGGGTGGTGGAGGTGGTAAGTCTCTCTCCTGCCTCTGCTCCTCCCTGTCCTCTTGGCGAGGCTCCTCATTTCTAGTGCGCTCGAGAATGCGTCTAGGGGGCATACTGTTCCATACATAACCCATACGTAACCAACATGCATAATTCCATAATTTATTTAAATTCAAATACTGAACAATAAAATAAATCTGGACGTAAAATAATTCATGAAAACATGCTGTCAAATAATTTATGCTTTGAATAAAATGCACAAATGAAAAACTTACAGACCGAAGACGTGACTTCATGAGCTTCTCGTGGTCAGTAGTAGTACAACCCTTTGCAGAGTCATTGCTCTGATACCAGCTATAATGGCCCGAAAATTCATGCTTGAAAATTTGCGGAAAAATTAAAAATTTTCTCTTTAAAATAATCAAAATTTGTCTCATTCACCAAATCAACTGATAAATCAAGTTTAAATGTTTAAAATAGCAGCGGAAGAAATTATTACTCGCCAAAATAACAAGTTAAAGTATCCAACAACTGATAAAATGTTTGTGTATAAAGAAAATGGCAAGTGCTGTAAATGAGGTCCTCGGTTGCCACTAATGCCGACCCAAGCTAGCTCACTGGTCCCCGCCCTCGGCCCCGACATCATCAGTACCTACAACAATCAAGTCTAGTGAGCCTAAAAACTCAGCATGCATATATCGTAAATAACGAGTAAATAACATAGTAAAATTTGCATGGGATATAAATATCATGTCATGAGGCATAATGTGAAAATAACTTGTTATGAGCAATTATAATACGTGCATAACTGAACTGAAAATCATAGTGAAAATTTTTGCTCCTTGGAGCCCTGTACTGAAATAGCATGTAATAATTTTCTGTTGAGATTATGGTCTACGCAATTGGCCCCTGCACTGAACTGAACTGACCGGTAACTGGCAACCGGATAATACAATGCTCCCATGACCGGTAACTAGCGACTGGGTAAAGTAATGAACGTCTGATCAGACTAATGCCACAGTATACTTGGTGGTACATAACTGAACTGACCGGTAACTGGCGACCGGGTGAAATAATGCTCCCATGATAGTGATATGGCCACAAGCAATATCGCATAAATCTCAAAGATGAATATTTTCTATGCACGTAATATAATTAACCAACATAATTAAATATGAACAATTTCGATCTTCTTGCATTAAAATCATGTACTTGCGATATTTAAAAATAACTATATGGCTTGATTGAAGAGTGAAAGAAGATATAAACATGCCTTGGTTTGTTTTGACAGAAAACAAACGAAATAACGACCCGGCGCGGCGGAGACGGAGTGCTCTTCACTTTCTCACTTTTTCTTTCTTAATTCCTTTAAACCAAGCATGCACCATAATTATCATAATATCGTAAAAATCGTAAACATGATGCATAATCATTTAAACTCTCATAATTTTTTGTGCTCAGGGCACTGCTAGGACAAAAATCTTACCCTGGGTGCAAAATGATCATTTTGCCCCTGGAAACCCAAAAATTATCGTTTCAACCCTGGACCTCTAAAATTGACCTGAAGCTTACCAAACTCTTTAAAATATCCCAAAACATATTTAAAAGTATTCCTAGACGTAAACTCGAGCCCATAGTACAACTTAACCGATTCGTTTTAAAGCTTGAACCGGAGTCCCGGTTTTCACCCGAATCGACTCAAAATTTACCCAAATCTTCTCCAACCTTTTACCATATCTTAAAAACACGTAATAGCTCCTAAAATTATAACACCCAGCCCAACACTCTCGGCTAATAATCCAGACCCTGCACAAAAGCTCTCGGCCCCATCCAAAATTCACACCTTCGATCACCTCCTCTCCCAAAACACACACTGCCAGCCTCAACCGACGTACCAGCAATGAACCAACCTACCATGGACCTAGACCAGACTCTAAAGAACCTCTTAGAACCGAGCCACCAGCCCCATGCAATCTACATCACAGCTAGGAACCGATAATCACCAACAAGCTTACTACCGAGACCAACTCGACGCTACATGGCCCGATCGATTGTCCCTTTGCTCCAGCGTGATTCGAGCCGTTCCAGACCCCAATAAAGACCCACCAGGGTCTGGTCCAGGGATGTGGAAGGCCCTTGCACATCTGGTGTGGCAGGAGACTTGGATCGAACCCTCCCACCATCTCACGTTCGATCGGCCATCAGCCTTTCACCCAAACCCGACCAAGTTCCACCCTCCGGCGCCTAAACCTCAACAACCACTATCTTTACAGCCCTTTACCATCATAATACAGCAGCCCTTGCACAAAAATCAGAATGGAACGTGAGCAGCAACATAAGAATGCAAGAACACATGAAAATTCGATAATCCTTCCTACACATGCTTAGATCGAGAGTTTTTCATTGATAAATACATATACATCAGTAATATGACGTGGATGATGCGAGAAAGATGTTACAAAGCGTGCCTGATGATTTGTTTGTGAATGAACAAAGCAATATGACACACGGCCGAATGAAAGAAATGGAGGCACCGAGTTTTGCTGCTGCAATTCACGAGGTAGATAGCTGATAGGGGAGGTGTCGGCTAAGCAAGTGATTAGGTTTAGGTTAAAATGGTTTAGGTGCTCAATTATATAATAAACACAACGTTAATGGGCCTTAATTTTGTTTAAATTAAAAGCTTAAAATATTTTTAGTCCAAAAAGCTCAAAAGTAGGCCCATTAAATCCAAACACACTCTCGAAAAATTTTTCGTGTTGAAAAGATTTTGAAAATATTAGCCGAACCCTTAAAATGTCCCCTGAATCGATAAAATTTGCGTACCGTTAAAAATTAAAATCATGCGGGTAAAAATACCCAAAAATTCCCATTTTTTTAAAACACACTTAAAAACGCTCTAAATTTATTTGTTAAAATAAACCGTGTAATAAAATAACTTTCCTGAAAATTCTCCGGTCTTCGTTACTCGATCGAATGCAACTTAAAAATCTTAATGCACGAACTTTTAAAGTTTCATGAAACAAATCCTATCTTGCATGAATTATGCTTAAAATGAATAAAAATAATTAAACATAAATTAATGAAATAAACATGCATTTAATGCTTTAAAACATTTAAATAAAATACCAAAGGAGTTTAATAACTTGCATGCATGCCAACTTTTTAAATTATATTTGCTAACATGCTAAATTACCACTACTTAAATAAGTCTTTATTAACTTATCTCAATACTCCATCTCCAGTCCGGCCTCACTTATTTAACTGAAAAGGTAACAATTAAACTACTGCGTAAAAGAAATAAATTTAAAGAAAATAATTTAAATACTCCTGCAATAAAAATCATTTTAATTTAAATACTAGAAATTATGCATGGCTTATACGCAGTCCAATTTACGGGTTCTACATTATTGATCAGATCATTGAGAATATTACAGCTGAACTACATAAGCAAGAACTGTTACAAATTGCTGAAAAGCTGCCCTCCTCTCAATTGATCTCTCTCGAGCACAGCTTACTATCTGGAGAAGACAAACTTGAAGAACAGGTATCACAAGAAGACGCTCTAGAAGAAAGCTATCAACAGCAAATTCAGGAAAGATTGATCACTATGGATCAATCAATTCTGGCGCTCAATCACAGACAATCTGATCTACAAGAGGCCTTTCAATCAGTAAAGTCGGCTGTTCGCGCTGATATTTCCTCCATAGAAACAAGTTTCTCTATCAAGCAAGCCAAACACAACTCTAAACGTCTCAACATGTGCCTTGGTCTTTCGGAGCAAATGACTCGTCTTCAGGCTAATCTAGAACAACGCCTCGATGCCCAAGGTGCTCAGCTTGCGGAAATTATGACTTTCCTCGTACACGGTGATGTCAAAAAGAGGGAAAAAGATCGGCAAAAGGCAATTCAAGAAGCAGAACTATCTGTACTGAAGGAATTACGTGAGTCAAGAGAAAAAGAAGACAAAGCTAAAACTGGGGAACAAAGCTCAGGATCAAAGAAGGGAAATTAGTAATCTTGAACAATTGTGAAACATTTTGAAACAATGTAATTTCATTCACTTAATGAAATACAATTCTTTCGCTCATTTAAATCTTATGCTAAATAATCTTCCAGCTGGGTTTTGTCATCACCATAAAGGGGGAAATTGTTAAAGAAAATATTATTCCAAGAATTTTGGCTTATGAGAAAAATCAAGACAGGTCTGCGGTTCATATGTATATCAGTTCAACCGTCCAGCTCAAATAATGGTGTATCTTTCTAACTGGCCAAAGCTAAAAGGAGTTTCAACCGCTTAACAGAACCAGATCATTTAAAGGACCATTTATTACTCAAAGACATTCTCTGACCGGCCGGTTTAATACATTCGAAGTATTACACCATCTTGAAGTCAACGTATATACATCTGCTCCAAGATTGATCCGCATTTATGATCCTATCCCAAAGACGAGGAACCAAGTATAAACTGCATGTTCTGATGCTAAATACAGTTACTATAAAAGAAACTCCTCAGGAAATGCACTTCAGAAACTGTGCTGAGCAAAAGGAAGATTAAATGCGTTCATTTAATGCTCATAAAGACGACAGCGACTCATCTGTTCAGAGATTCAGGTTAACGTTGCTATGTCCTTCCCGACCGTTAAGAAAATCGTATATATTAACGGAAGAGTGTGCCAAGCAAAATAGTCCTTTCAGCTCACAATTGAATCATAACAGCTTGCTTGCATACAAAAAGATCTCCGAGCGCTCCTAAAAGTTCACTTACTTTCCCGCTCAAATCAGTACGCTTTCAACAGAAAATCATTTGATCATCTTAGGATCATTTTCGTGATACTCAAACCAAACCGTTTATTCTCATCAGTAACCTGTTGGTTATTAGATCAAGTCTTGTTATCTGGTGAACTGAGTGTTCTTAATATCCAGAAGTGTAAAGTGATCACTAAGAGTTCCAATACAGGCAGTGTGATAAGTCCTGATTGGAGTGGGCTGTTGCAAATACGTTGTCAAGCCAAAGTCTTTTAGTTGAATCCTTCCTGGAAAAGGAAGAAGGGGTGACGTAGGAGTATTCAATCTCCGAACATCCATAAAAATCTTGTGTTATTTACTTATCGCAAGCTCTTACCTTTTTAACCGCAATTTGTTAAGTTTGCTCAAAGTGTTTGAACTGTCATTGAAAATTGTGAACTATTTTCCGCACTAATAAGTGGTTCAATTTTCCAACAGTTTGAGAAAGAATTTTCAACCGCCTAAAAATGTTTGAAAAACTTATTTTAAATATAAAAAATTTGAAAGAGTTCATTCACCTCCCCCCTCTAAACTCTTTCTCGATCCCAACAGACGTGGCAGCAACACTTAAAGACAAAAGTTCCAGCATAGATGTCGGAAAAGTCGAGAAACGAATCTCAAAGAAAGCATTCAACCTGCAATGGATACATTTATTGAGTCTCATTGTACGATCAGTTTCCCGCCTATGAATAGAAGATCAGTGAAGACCAATAAACAATGAGAGGTAAAGAACAAGTGTGTGGAAAAACAGAGAAGGCACGCATAATGCTTATCAGCTTTGAAGAAGCAATCAGAAAAGAAGGAACACTTCAAAGTGTTATCAGCTTAGTTTTAGAAGCATATTTCCTTAGTGTGTGAGAACACTTTCGGGTAGTTTTCATAGATCAGTTCACACACACACACACATCACCACTCAAATATCGTCTTGGACAAAGACTTAAAACTTCTGTATGTAGTCTTTAACACATAGACGTTAAACAAGTTTTGGCTAGAAGGTGCTACCTTCAGTCTAGACTAGGATTTCAGTTAGGCAGTAGAGTAAGTTTTAAGCTGAGTGGGTTTGTACAAGGTGTTGTTTAAATCAACGTCTTCTAGTTTATCCTACCCGAGGAGGTAGAAGGGATGACATATGAGTAGTTGAAGTCTCCGAACATCCATAAACATTTTTTGTATATTTAATTGTTTAACTACTGTTTTCAAACTGATTTGATCAGTTAGAGCATCCGTCAGTTCAATTTTCACCATGACTGAACTGATATATATCACAATTAATTCCTTTTACTTTTAGTTATTCAGTTACACATGATATAAAATGTACAAGTGTTTCTTAACGAAGGATTATTTTGGGTATTTTTCGCTTGGTTTAAAACAAAACCTGATATAATTCATCGGTGTTTACATTCTTAGGACACGAGCTATTGCAGCTCTTGAAGAACATTGTGTTTGAAGCACCTCAAGGTGCCCCGAGCCGATCCTTTAATTGGTATCAGAGCTAGCTGTTCTAAGAAAAATATTTGAAAACTGACTAAAATTATTTTACTTTTAAATTGTTTTAAAGCTGTTTAAATGTACTTTATATTATTTTCAAAATTATTTAAAAATGTTCATCTAACACTCAATGCTAAGAATTGAGAGGATTGGCTCTGTAATTAAAATTGTAGCCACTTCGCTCGACTCCGAGCTTTGGGCCATTAATCATCCTGCAGGGGTATGAGTCCTACCTGTTGGCTATTCAGCAAAACTGATCGGAAGACAAGGCTTCAGCTGCCAACCTTCCAGTTGAAGCTGATCAACAGACGAAGCCCAGCTATGTTGAGATATTGGATGATTAAAGTGGAGCTTAATCATCAGCAGTATGCCGCCGCTTAACTGCCATATCAGATCAAGTGGATGATCATTGCGGTTCAATATTAGCTGACTACAGGTTTAATCAGCCCGACCAGTTTGGAAACACAGAGATCATGTCCAAGGCAATGAGTTGTTTGTCTGGCAAGAAGACTCAAGATCGTTGCAACACTTCAAGAGTTCAAGACAACGAGTTGTTGGTATATTCAGTTTTGTCATGCATAAACTGATTGATATTTGATGTTGTTTAAAATATGATATTGCAGTAGCAATTTTCCCTTATAACTGATGATGTACTTAAATGTTTAATAAAAAGGAGATTTATTTTATTAAACGAACATCATATTTATCCAATTATGTTTCTATATGATTGAACTGATATCTCTAGATTTCTTGTCTAAACTGCTTGAATGATTAAAGCTACTAAATTTTAGCGTAGATATATATTTTAAAAAGGAATTTTCAATTCAGTTAGTGAGGGGGAGCTTTATTTCTCTCGAACTGAAAATTGTTTTAAATTTGTTTTTAACTCATCGTTAAATTCAGTTAGTGAGGGAGATGTTTATTTCCCTCGAACTGAAAAATGTTTTGAACTTGTTTTTAACCCGTTTTTAAATTCAGTTATTGAGGGAGAGCTTTCTTATCCCTTGAATTGAATTATTTTTTTCTTTAATTGATTTTAAATGTTTTTGATTCTCATAAAGTGAGAGAATCAGTTAAATTTTAATATTTTAATATTCTTTTTAAATCGCTTTAACTTTTCAAGTTTTGTGATCATCAAAAAGGGAGAGATTATTGGAACATTTCATTTCGCAATTTTGATTTTGATTATTAACAAAACTATTTATTTTGTTTCTAATGATTTACCTAAGTGCGCAGGAAGGTGGAACTGATCAGACTTCGAACTGATCAGTTAAACAAGCCAAAACTGAATCTTACAAATGCGAACTGAAAGTTTCAGGTGATTACCCAAACTAAATAAGCTCAACTAATATATTAAAGAACAGTTCAACTGATTGTCAAGATGATAGCAGTTCAGCAAAAGACCTTCAAAAGCCCGGCTAGCTGATGAAGTGCTCAACTGATGAAGAGCCCAGCTGACCAGTTCAACTAAAAGAGTGAAATCAGTTCAACAGACGAGTCAACTGATTTCACCATTCCAACTAAATATCAGTTTAGATGAACAGTTAAGTGCATCAGTTAGGATTCAATATCAAGACAAGCTTACCTAAGTTGATTCCAGCTACGCACAACGAAACAAAAGCTATTGTACGATCAAGGTACAATAGTGGACGTTACATCAACACTTAAAGACAAAAGTTCCAGCATAGATGTCGGAAAAGTCGAGACACGAATCTCAAGGAACGCATTCAAGCTGCAACGTATATAATTATTGAGTCTCACAGTACGATCAGTTTCCCGCCTATAAATAGAAGATCAGTGAAGACCAATAAACAATGAGAGGTAAAGAGAAAGTGTGTGGAAAAACAGAAAGGGCACACATAATTCTTATCAGCTTTGAAGAAACAATCAACTCAGAGGGAACACTTCAACGTGTTATCAGCTTAGTTTTAGAAGCATATTTCCTTAGTGTGTGAGAACACTTTCGGGTAGATTTCAGATATCAGTTCTCACACACAAACAGACCACCACTCAAATATCGTCTTGCACAAAGACGTAAAACTTGTGTATGTAGTCTTTGACACATAGACTGTATGGTCCAAAATTAAGACGACGTAATCCAACTGTATGCTAATCTAAGAAATATGGAAAATGATTAATTAATTGACGTTAATTGCTAAATTGATTATGTGACATTTTTATATGATGTATTTTTAAGTTTTCTACTTTCAAGCTCTTATTTCAGCGCCGATCTTTGCCATGCCTTCAGGGCCCGGAGAGTTTGTATTGTATACCGATGCTTCGAAGTTCGGTCTAGGCGCAGTGTTGATGCAGCATGGGAAAGTAATAGCGTATGCTTCTCGTCAGTTGAAGATCCACGAGAAGAACTACCCTACTCATGATCTTGATTTAGCTGCTGTAGTATTTGCCTTGAAGATTTGGAGGCATTATCTATACGGAGAGAAGTGTCAGATCTTTACCGACCACAAGAGCCTCAAGTACTTCTTTACGCAGAAAGAGTTGAATATGCGTCAGAGGCGTTGGTTGGAGTTAGTCAAGGATTATGACTGTAACATTAGCTACCATCCTGGTAAAGCTAATGTAGTATCGGATGCTTTGAGCCGGAAAGTCGTAGTGATGGCTCATTTGACAGTTCAGAGGCCTCTTCAGAGTGAGATTCAGAGGTTTGATCTAGAGATTTATACTCGAGGTAGAATTCCCCGTCTATCTACCTTGACGATTAAGTCTTCTTTATTAGACCGTATTCGCAGCGGTCAGTCATCTGATGAGCAGTTGGCGAAGTGGAGGCAGAGAGATGAGGTGAAGGGCAGTGATTTGTACACAGTGAGTGATGGCATTGTTCGTTATCGAGATAGGATATGGGTTCCTAGCAGCGATTCTATTCGAGCAGACATATTAGCCGAGGCCCACATGTCCCCGTACTCTATTCATCCTGGGAGTACGAAGATGTACAAGGATCTGCAGATGTTATATTGGTGGTGTAGAACCCGTAAATCAGTCTACGTATAAGCCATGCATAATTCTAGTATTTTAAATTAAATTGACTTCATTGCAAGATTATTTTAATGCTTTTATTTGAAGTTAATTATTTTATTATTTCATGCAGTAGTTTGATTTTTCAGTTATATCAGTGAGGCCGGACTGGAGTTGGAGCTTTGAGATAGAATTTAAGATTCGATAAATATTTCCAGACTTTATTTTAGCTAGCAAGTAAGTTAATTTAAGTTAATAAGGAGGTTTGAGGATTTAATTTAAGTTACTTGAGGTGATTAAGAAATAAGCTCATTTAAGTTAATTAATTAAAGGATTAGTGAGGCTTTTAAGGGTTATTAATTTACTAGATAATTAACATTTTCCCCATTCATTTATTTGGGAATTTTCGGCCTTAGCATCTAGACCACCCCTTGCCAACTCATCACCCCTTTTTGACCCATTCTTGGTTGAGTTAGCATAAGGATCTTTTTAATTCTTGGTCCACCTTAATTAAGTAAATATTAAACATTATCCTAGTCTAAAAAGCTCAAGAATTCGGCCATCACCATTCTAGATCCCTCCAAGATTTATTTGATTAGCAACAACAATTCAAAAAAATTTAAATGAGAGCGGACTTGGTCATGATTTGGCCTTATATCTTGCACCCACTTCCCTCACTCCCCTAACCATCTTTCCCCCTCTCCTTTTTCGAAATCTGAGTGAACTCCTTAAGCTGAAAACCGTGAGAATTCAAGAGGCAAAATAGAGAGAAAATCGAGTAGAAGAAAACAAGAGAAGCAACTCCATCTCCTCCGTGCCGCGTCGTCGTCGTTTCGTTCGTTTTCTTTCGAAACGAAACCAGGCATGTCTAGATTCTTTCAAACCTCAATCAAGTCCTATTATGAATTATTTTTCAGTACATGATCATGTTTTAATGAGCAAAAAACCGAAATTTTAAGCAACTAGAACAAGGAATAATTCTGCACAGATTTTCGGTTCTACCATGCTTCATGATTAGTATGTTTTGTTTCGATTTTAGGGATGGCTCGTTCCAGGGGCTCGAAGCTGTATATGAACATATACTAGGACATATTAGGGTCATGATAGAACGTTGGTTCCAGCCCCATACACAATAGAATTTGTCAATGACAGCACATCCCCCATGAGTGTCATATTGAGCTTCAAAAATTCAGTTTTGTTTTCCAAGGGTAAGGATCTGATCATGGCTGTCCTAGGGGCCTATAGCCATGGTTGGATCACTCCCATAGCATGTCTAAGACGAGACTAAGTCACCCTTTTGGTGGCTTGGTTCATGGCTCATCGGTTTTCAATTTAAAAACAAGAACAGCCCCCTCCCCTCTCGGCCCCCTTCGGTTTTGACAGCATATGAGTTCGGCTTTGGTTGGGTTGGTATGGATCTTGGTTGGCCTATGGCCCTTAGCCACAGTTCATAACATGCCCCTAGATGTCTAGATCGTGCCATGGTCAATCAATAGCCACTGGAACGAGTCGAGACAGCAAGCGAAGCACAACACCACACACGCACGCATGAGGGCCCTCGGTAAGAGCTTTTGGTTGGTTGCTGGAATGGTGAGGATTGTGGCTGGCCTAGGGCCTTTAGCCATGGTTCAAATCATTCCTTGGGATGTTGGTAAGAGTCTCTGGTCTGTGGTTCACGCCCCAATGGCCGGTAGTCTCGAAAAAAACACAAGATACGAGATGGTACAGCTGCAGGAAATTTACAGCAAGTTGCTTTGTCGGTTCGGAGGCTCGTTCGAGTTCTCGGTCGGCTTTTAGCCTATGGCCTTGGACTGGACAGTGCCCCATTGAGTTAGGAAGGTCATGTTTTTGACCGTTTGTGATTCAGATCATTTTGAGGTCGTACAAGAATTTACGGTGCGATGTGCCAAATTGACTCTCGAAAGAGCGTTTCTTGTTTTGGCCTCCATTTCACCGAGGTTTCGACCCTCATCATTTTAGGAGCATTAGTTCATAATTTTAAGAGTATTTTAATCATGACCATACGTCGGTTCAGTGTCGGTTCGGGTTGGTTCGGAGTCATGATTAAATACGAAGTCATTAGGCGTTATAGTCGCATTTTGAACTTAAAGCGCATAGTTGGCCAAGTTTAAGCAATTGCATATTTTTCATGACATATTTAGATTGCAGCGAGCTTGGGAACGATCCAATCCAGTTGGTAAAATTACAGGATTTTTCAGTTATGCCATTTAATTATATTACGTGCATGAAAATAGAAAATACTTATTTTTGAGATTTATGCGATATTGCTTGTGGTCAATTCACTATTATGGGAGCATTATTTTATACGATCGCCAGTGACCGATCAGTTCAGTTTGGTACCACCCGGTCGCCAGTGACCGGTCAGCTCAGTTCAGTTTGATACTCCCTGATAGCCAGTTACCGATCAGTTCAGTTCAGGGCAGGGGCCACATGCGTGGACCATAATATCAACAGAAAATTTTTATCATTTATTTCATTACAGGGCTCCAAGGAACAAACATTCTATTTACTATGACTTGCAGTTCAGTTATGCACGTATTATAATTGCTCAGTACAAGTTATTTTAAGTATGCCTCATGACATGATATTTTATCCATGCAAATTACATTTTCTCGTTACCTACGATATTTGCATGCTGAGTCTTTAGGCTCACTAGACTTGATTGTTGTAGGTACTAATGAGGCCAGGGCCGAGGGCGGGGACCAGTGAGCCAGCTTGGGTCGGCAGTAGTGGCACCCGAGGACCTCAGTTTCAGCACATGTCATTTTATGCTCAAACATTTTTACCAGTTGTTGGACATTCTTTGAATTGTTATTTTTGGCAAACTTTATTTTCTTCCGCTGCTATATTTTTTTTAAACATTGAACTTGTTTCATCAGTTGATTTTATGGATGAGGCACTCCATTTATTTTAAAAGAAAAATTTTTAATTTTCCGCAAATTTTCAAAGTATGAATTTTCGGGCCTTTACAGTTGGTATCAGAGCCATGTTCTGTATAGGGTTACACTACTACTGACCACGAGAAGCTCACGAAGCCACGCCTTCGGTCTGTAAGTTTTACAGTTCAGCATTTTATTTAAAGCATGAATTATTTTGACAGCATGCTTCCATGAAATAATTTCGACCAGATTTTCAGCATTTCAGTGTTCATTTAAAAATAAATTATGGAATTATGCATGTTAGTTACGTATGGGTTATGTTGGAACAGTATGCCCCCTAGACGTCAAGTAGGACGCCCGAGAGGTAGTAGCGAGCACCGTCGCGAGGACGATGACGATCAAAGACAAGAGAGGCAGACACCTCCTCCTCCTCCTCCACCTCCTCCACCGCCCCCACCTGACATGAGTGCCCAGATGCTAGCTGGGATGACACAGTTCTTCGCACAGTTTGCGGGGAACAATGCGGTGGTGACTAGGCCGACAGGGCCAGAGGCTGTTTACGAGCGAATCATGAAGATGCGTCCAAAGGAGTTTTCTGGGACGTCTGACCCCATGATCGCCGAGGGATGGATCAAATCCCTCGAGGTCATCTTCAAGTTTATGGAGCTGGGAGACGCAGACCGAGTCCGATGTGCCACCTATCTGTTCACTGGAGACGTCCGCTTATGGTGGGAAGGAGCGTCAGTAGCCATGACCTTGGCTACACTTTCATGGACACGCTTCACGGAGGTTTTCTACTCCAAATATTTTGCTGAGAAAGTTCGCACCAGGTTGACCACTGAGTTCATGAGCCTGAGACAGGGAGACATGACGGTTACGGAGTTCATCCGTAAGTTCGAGAGGGCTGTCATTTTGTGCCCCTGATCGCGAATGATGCCAAAGCCAAGTTGATGCATTTTCTGATGGGTCTACGGCCGATCTTGCGCCGGGATGTTAGGGTGTTTGACCCTGCTACTTATGAGATTGCTGTCTCCAAGGCCCTAGCCGCAGAGCAGGATCTGCGGGATATCGAGAGGGATCGCCAGGGCAAGCGCCCAGTTCAGGTACCACACCGCCCTCCTCCTCATCAGCATCAGCAGCAGAACAAGAGGCCTTTTCATGGACCGTCTAGAAACAGAGGCCAGCAACAGCAGCAGCAGCGGGGACGCCCAGCCCCGAGGACTTATGAGCACCCAGTCTGCCCCAGGTGCTCACGCCGCCATCCTGGAGCATGTATGTCTGGCTCTGGAAAGTGTTTTAAGTGTGGCAGTCCAGACCACATGTTGCTGCAGTGCCCTCAGAGGAATCTGCCTACCCAAGGCAGATTTTTTGCTCTCCATGCCGCGGAAACCAACCCGGAGACTATGTTGTTGACAGGGAGAATTTTTATATCTGTTTCCGCTACCAAGGCCTTGATAGATTAAGGGGCCACTCACTCGTTTATTTCGGAGGTCTTTGCAAACTTTCTCAAGATCAAGACCATTGGGCTAGACATAGCCTTTTCAGTAGTGTTGCCGTCAGGCGAGGAGATGGCAGCCACCAATGTTATCCGAGATATAGACCTTGAGCTGCACGGTAATCTTGTTTATGCGGATTTGATTGTGCTACCGATGCTGAAATTTTACATTATCCTAGGGATGGACTGGCTATTGAGGAACATAGTGTTGATAGACTTCCAGCGGAGATCCGTTCTTGTCCGACCGCCTGGAATGGAGCAGTTCTTATTTGAGCCGGACAGGTACTTTCCTTTACCGTGCATTATTCCTTATGTTCAGGCCAGGAAGCTCATGCATAGAGGGTGTGGGGCATTTCTAGCGACCTTTTTATCTGTCCCCGAGGAACCCAGCCAGTCAGCCTCAGATGTTCCGATTGTCAGAGATTTCTTAGACGTTTTTCCCGAAGATGTCTCTGGTATGCCACCCGAGAGAGAGGTGGAGTTTTCCATTGAGCTTATGCCAGGTACGGCTCCGATATCCAAAGCGCCGTACCGACTAGCACCGATAGAGATGGCAGAGCTTAAGAAGCAGATTCAGGAACTTCTCGAAAAGGAGTTCATTCGCCCGAGCTTTTCACCATGGGGCGCGCCTGTCTTATTTGTGAAAAAGAAGGATGGCTCGATGAGGCTTTGTATTGACTATCGAGAGTTGAACAGGGTTACAGTGAAGAATAAATACCCACTGCCGAGGATTGAGGATCTGTTTGACCAGTTGCAGGGAGCTTCGATTTTCTCCAAGATAGATCTGCGTTCCGGTTATCACCACTTGAGGGTGAGAGATGTTGATGTCTCGAAGACAGCTTTCAGGACTCGTTATGGTCACTACGAGTTCCTAGTGATGCCATTCGGTCTGATGAATGCGCCAGCGATCTTCATGGATCTCATGAATCGCGTATTTCAGCCGTATCTTGACCAGTTTGTGATAGTGTTCATAGATGACATTCTCGTCTACTCCAAGAGTCGGGAGGAGCACAGCAGACATCTGACCACAGTGTTGCAGACATTGCAGAAGCACAAATTATTCGCAAAGTTCAGTAAATGCGAATTCTGGTAAGAGAAGGTGGCGTTCTTAGGCCACATCGTTTCTAGCAGTGGTATTTAGGTAGATCCAGCAAAACTTGCAGCAGTCAGAGATTGGGTTGTGCCTCAGAATGCATCCGAGATCCGCAGTTTTCTTGGGCTAGCAGGATATTACAGATAGTTCATTCGGGGATTCTCCTCCATTGTCGTTCCACTCACAGCACTGACCAAGAAAAATGTGAAATTTGTTTGGAGCGAGGAGTGTAAGAAGAGCTTCGATACTTTGAAGCAAGCTCTTATCTCAGCACCAGTTTTGGCCATGCCATCAGGGCCCGGCGAGTTTGTCCTTTATACCGATGCTTCGAAGCTCGGTTTAGGTGCAGTTCTGATGCAGCATGGGAGAGTGATAGCGTATGCTTCTCGACAGCTGAAAATCCACGAGAAGAACTACCCTACCCATGATCTAGAATTGGCGGCCGTAGTTTTTGCCTTGAAGATTTGGAGGCACTATCTGTATAGAGAGAAATGCCAGATCTTTACCGACCACAAGAGCCTCAAGTATTTCTTTACGCAGAAGGAGCTGAACATGCGTCAAAGGCGTTGGTTGGAGCTTGTGAAAGACTACGATTGTGATATTAGCTACCACCCGGGTAAAGCTAATGTAGTTGCGGATGCATTGAGCAGAAAAGTCGCAGTGATGGCCATTTGACGATTCAGAAACCTCTTCAGTTTGAGATACAGAGGTTTGATCTCGAGACTTATCCTCGAGGTAGAGTTCCTCGTCTATCTACCTTGACCATTCAGTGTTCCCTTATGGACCGTATTCGCAGTGGTCAGTCAGCAGATGAGCAATTGGCACAGTGGAAGAAGAGAGATGAAGCCAAGGGCAGTGTCTTGTATACAGTCAGCGACGGTATTGTGAGATACCGAGACAGGATATGGGTTCCTAGCAGTGATTCTATCCGAGCAGACATCTTATCAGAGGCCCATACGTCCCCGTACTCCATTCACCCTAGGAGTACGAAGATGTACAAAGATCTGCAGCTTTTGTATTGGTGGCCTGGTATGAAGAAGGACATCAGACGATTTGTGTCCGAGTGTCTGACCTGTCAGTTAGTGAAGGCCGAGCATCAGAGACCAGCAGGTTTGCTCAAGCCTCTTCCTATTCCTGAGTGGAAGTGGGAGAACATTACCATGGATTTTGTGACCGGATTGCCGAAGTCAGCCAGGGGATCGAATGATATTTGGGTGATTGTAGATCGTCTTACCAAATCAGCGCACTTCTTGCCTATTAAGACGACATTCACCATGATTCAGCATGCAGAGCTGTATAACCGGGAGATAGTCCGACTTCATGGTGTTCCAGTTTCGATCGTATCCGACAGAGATCCCAGATTCACTTCCTCATTTTGGAAGAGTTTGCATTCGACTTTGGGTACGAAGTTGCTGTTTAGCACAGCTTTCCATCCGCAGACAGATGGGCAGTCGGAGCGAGTTATTCAGATTTTGGAGGATCTTCTTCGCGCTTGGGTCATTGATTTCTCAGGGAGTTGGGAGTCGAACTTGCCATTGGTTGAGTTCACCTATAACAACAGCTTCCAGTCTTCTATTGGTATGGCTCCGTATGAAGCACTGTATGGCCGCAAGTGCAGATCTCCTGTCCATTGGGATGAAGTAGGAGAGAGAGCAGAGTTGGGTCCAGAGATTGTTCAGCAGACAGCAGATATAGTAGTCAAGATCCGCGATAGGATGAGGACTGCTCAGAGCCGACAGAAGAGTTATGTCGATCAGCGGAGGAGAGATTTAGAGTTTGCAGTGGGCGATCATGTCTTTGTGAAAGTGTCACCTATGAAGGGTGTCATGAGATTTGGGAAGAAAGGGAAGCTCAGTCCGAGATTCATTGGACTGTTTGAGATCCTCGATAGAGTTGGGACGCTAGCTTATCGTGTGGCTCTTCCGTCGAATCTGGCCGGAGTACACAATGTGTTCCACGTCTCCATGCTGAGGAAGTATATGGCAAATCCTTCGCATGTGCTGAATTTTGAGCCGTTGCAGCTTACTCCGAACTTGTCTTATGAGGAGAGACCGGTGCAGATCCTAGACAGACAGTAGAAGAAGCTTCGGAACAAGCTGGTTAAGCGAGTCAAAGTCAAATGGCTCAACCATTCTGAGGAGGAAGCTACGTGGGAGTCTGAGCCGGAGATGAGTGATCGATACCCCGAGTTATTCGGTGAGTTCTAATTTCGAGGACGGAATTTCTTTTAAGGGAGGAAGGATTGTAGAACCCGTAAATCAGTCTACGTATAAGCCATGCATAATTCTAGTATTTTAAATTAAATTGACTTCATTGCATGATTATTTTAATGCTTTTCTTTGAAGTTAATTATTTTATTATTTCATGCAGTAGTTTGATTTTTCAGTTATTTCAGTGAGGCCGGACTGGAGTTGGAGCTTTGAGATGGAATTTAAGATTCGATAAATATTTCCAGACTTTATTTTAGCTAGCAAGTAAGTTAATTTAAGTTAATAAGGAGGTTTGAGGATTTAATTTAAGTTACTTGAGGTGATTAAGAAATAAGCTCATTTAAGTTAATTAATTAAAGGATTAGTGAGGCTTTTAAGGGTTATTAATTTACTAGATAATTAACATTTTCCCCCTTCATTTATTTGGGAATTTTCGGCCTTAGCATCTAGACCACCCCTTGCCAACTCATCACCCCTTTTTGACCCATTCTTGGTTGAGTTAGCATAAGGATCTTTTTAATTCTTGGTCCACCTTAATTAAGTAAATATTGAACATTATCCTAGTCTAAAAAGCTCAAGAATTCGACCATCACCATTCTAGATCCCTCCAAGATTTATTTGATTAGCAACAACAATTCAAAAAAATTTAAATGAGAGCGGACTTGGTCATGATTTGGCCTTATATCTTGCACCCACTTCCCTTACTCCCCTAACCATCTTTCCCCCTCTCCTTTTTTGAAATCTGAGTGAACTCCTTAAGCTGAAAACCATGAGAATTCAAGAGGCAAAATAGAGAGAAAATCGAGTAGAAGAAAACAAGAGAAGCAACTCCGTCTCCTCCGTGCCGCGTCGTTGTCGTTTCGTTCGTTTTCTTTCGAAACGAAACCAGGCATGTCTAGATTCTTTCAAACCTCAATCAAGTCCTATTATCAATTATTTTTCAGTACATGATCATGTTTTAATGAGCAAAAACAGATTTTCGGTTCTACCATGCTTCATGATTAGTATGTTTTGTTTCGATTTCAGGGATGGCTCATTCCAGGGGCTCTAAGCTGCATATGAACATGTAATAGGACATGTTAGGGTCATGATAGAACGTTGTTTCCAGCCCCATACACAATAGAATTTGTCAATGACAGCACATCCCCCATGAGTTTCATATTGAGCTTCAAAAATTCAGTTTTGTTGTCCAAGGGTAAGGATCTGATCATGGCTGCCCTAGGGGCCTATAGCCATGGTTGGATCACTACCCTAGCATGTCTAAGACGAGACTAAGTCGCCCTTTTGGTGGCTTGGTCCATGGCTCATCGGTTTTCAATTTAAAAACAAGAACACCCCCCTCCCCTCTCGGCCCCCTTCGGTTTTGACAGCATATGAGTTCGGCTTTGGTTGGGTTGGTATGGATCTTGGTTGGCCTATGGCCCTTAGCCATGGTTCATACCATGCCCCTAGATGTCTAGATCGTGCCATGGTCAATCAATGGCCACTGGAACGAGTCGAGACAGCAAGCGAAGCACAACACCACACACGCACGCATGAGGGCCCTCGGTAAGAGCTTTTGGTTAGTTGCTGGAATGGTGAGGATTGTGGCTGGCCTAGGGCCCTTAGCCATGGTTCAAATCATTCCTTGGGATGTTAATAAGAGTCTCTGGTTGGTGGTTCACGCCCCAATGGCCGGTAGTCTCGAAAACAACACAAGATACGCGATTGTACAGCTGCTGGAAATTTACACCAAGTTGCTGTGTCGGTTCGGAGGCTCGTTCGAGTTCTTGGTCGGCTTTTAGCCTATGGCCTTGGACTGGACAGTGCCCCAGTGAGTTAGAAAGGTCATGTTTTTGACCGTTCATGATTCGGATCATTTTGAGGTCGTACGAGAATTTACGGTGCGATGTGCCAAATTGACTCTCGAAAGAGCGTTTCTTGTTTTGGCCTCCATTTTACAGAGGTTTCGACCCTCATCATTTTAGGAGCATTAGTTCATAATTTTAAGAGTATTTTAATCATGACTATACGTCTGTTCAGTGTCGGTTCGGGTTGGTTCGGAGTCATGATTAAATACGAACTCATTAGGCGTCATAGTCGCATTTTGAACTTAAAGCGCATAGTTGGCCAAGTTTAAGCTATTGCATATTTTTCATGACATATTTAGGTTGCAGCGAGCCTAGGAACAGTCCAATCCAGTTGGTAAAATTACAGGATTTTTCAGTTATGCCATTTAATTATATTACGTGCATGAAAATAGAAAATACTTATTTTTGAGATTTATGCAATATTGCTTGTGGTCAATTCACTATTATGGGAGCATTATTTTATACGGTCGCCAGTGACCGATCAGTTCAGTTTGGTACCACCCGGTCGCCAGTGACCGGTCAGCTCAGTTCAGTTTGATACTCCCCGATAGCTAGTTACCGATCAGTTCAGTTCAGTGCAGGGGCCACAGGCGTAGACCATAATCTCAACAGAAAATTTTTATCAGTTATTTCAGTACAGGGCTCCAAGGAGCAAACATTCTATTTACTATGACTTTCAGTTCAGTTATGCACGTATTATAATTGCTCAGTACAAGTTATTTTAAGTATGCCTCATGACATGATATTTTATCCATGCAAATTACATTTTCTCGTTACCTACGATATTTGCATGCTGAGTCTTTAGGCTCACTAGACTTGATTGTTGTAGGTACTGATGAGGCCGGGGCCGAGGGCGGGGACCAGTGAGCCAGCTTTGGTCGGCAGTAGTGGCACCCGAGGACCTCACTTTCAGCACATGTCATTTTATGCTCAAACAGTTTTACCAGTTGTTGGACATTCTTTGAATTGTTATTTTTGGCAAAATTTATTTTCTTCCGCTGCTATATTTTTTTTAAACATTGAACTTGATTCATCAGTTGATTTTATGGATGAGGCACTCCATTTATTTTAAAAGAAAAATTTTTAATTTTCCGCAAATTTTCAAAGTAAGAATTTTCGGGCCTTTACAGGTGGCCCGGTATGAAGAGAGAAATCCAGAGATTTGTATCCGAGTGTTTGACTTGTCAACTTGTGAAAGCTGAACATCAGAGACCAGCCAGCTTACTCAAGCCACTTCTTATTCCTGAGTGGAAGTGGGAGAACATTAACATGGATTTCGTGGTTGGTTTACCGAAGTCGTCTAGAGGTTCGAATGCTATATGGGTGATTGTTGATCGTCTTACCAAGTCAGCGCATATCTTGCCTATTCAGACGACTTTCTCCATGATTCAGTATGCCAAGTTATATATCCGTGAGATAGTCCAATTGCACGGTATCCCAGTCTCTATTGTTTCTGACAGAGATCCGAGATTCACTTCCTCATTTTGAAAGAGTCTGCATTCAGCGATGGGTACGAAGTTGTTGTTTAGCACAGATTTTCACCCTCAGACAGATGGTCAATCAGAGAGAGTTATTCAGATCTTGGAGGATCTTCTCCGTGCTTGTGTCATCGATTTCTCAGGGAGCTGGGAATCGAAGTTGCCATTAGTGGAGTTTACCTATAACAACAGCTTTCAGTCGTCTATAGGTATGGCTTCTTATGAAGCCCTGTACGGAAGGAAGTGTAGATCGCCTATTCATTGGGATGAAGTAGGCGAGAGATCAGAGTTAGGACCAGAGATCGTTCAGCAGACTGCTGATCTAGTAGTCGTAATTCGTGACAGGATGAGGACTGCTCAGAGTCGACAGAAGAGTTATGCCGACCGGAGGAGGAGAGATCTAGAGTTTGCCATTGGCGATCATGTTTTCGTGAAGGTAGCACCGATGAAGGGTGTCATGAGATTCGGAAAGAAGGGGAAGCTTTGCCCGAGGTTCATCGGACCATTTGAGATCCTCGACAGAGTAGGGACATTAGCATATCGTATTGCTCTTCCGTCGAATCTGGCCGGAGTACACAATGTGTTCCATGTGTCGATGTTGAGAAAGTATTTAGCGAACCCTTCTCATGTGTTGAACTTTGAGCCTTTGCAGTTTTCTCCGAGCTTGTCTTATGAAGAGAGACCAGTGCAGATCTTAGACCGTAAGGAGAAGAAGCTTCGGAACAAGGTGATCAAATCAGTGAAGGTCAAGTGGCTTAATCATTCCGATGAGGAAGCTACTTGGGAGTCAGAGTAAGAAATGCGGAGTCGCTTTCCAGATTTATTCGGTGAGTTCTAATTTCGAGGACGAAATTTTATTTAAGGGGGGGAGTGTTGTAGTAGCCGAACAACCAATATGCGTATATATGTGCATAATTTCTATTATTTAATTTTAAATGGTTATTATTTTAAGAAATTGTTGATTTAATTGCATTTAAATCATTTACGTTATTTTTAAGGATTTTAAATCGCATATTTCAAATTTTAGTTTTTTAGATATAAACGCGAGACCGGACCGGAGATAGGAAATCGGAGATGAATTTTATGATCCAAATATATTCCTAAATTTATACCGAGCTAAGGAATAATTTATTTTGATGAAATCAAATGGATTTAAGTTTACTTTAATTAATTAATCACCAATTTAATTGTTGGCTTCTTAATTCATCAAGATTATGCTTAATTAACTTTTAATCAAGCTTATCTAACCCAGGATTCTACTTAGCAAAACTTAAACAAATCCTACACCAATTTGGGAAGACAAGTCTCGGTCCTCTCTACTCCACACAATCCCCAACTTGACACCATTTAACTCTCCCAACAAGAAAACAAAGGCCACCCATCCCCCCCCCCCCCCCCCACCAACTTGGCATCATTTACTCCCTCATGCACCACCTTATTTGACCACAAGCCTTCACCACCTTCTCCACTCTCCCTAGCACAAAAATTAGGAGATTTGGCAGCTCCCATTCTTGGCCAAGGCAACAACAATAGCAAGGTGTCTTCATTTCCGTTGTCGTGTCTCCCGATCCGACGTATTGTGTTGTTTATTGTAAAAAACAACTTAAGGCATGCATATACGTTTTTTTTCTCTTCAATCAAGCCATATAAGTAATTTAAATCATAATGATCATGTTTCATGGAGCATAAACCGAAATTGTACAGCAAGTGTTATAAAAATTCTGCACAGATTTTTGGCCCTCCCACTTGTGCTTCACGTTTTTGTTGGTTTTGTGGTTTCAGTAGGTTGGCTCGATTCCACGCACCCAAGGCTGCATCTAGACATGTACTAGAGAATGTTAGGGTCATGTTAGTCCATTGGTACCAGCCCCTACACGCTGGAGGAAGAGATTTGACAGCAACTCTTCTTATGGCAATTTATGAGTTTCGATTTGTTTGTGTTGCTTGTCTAAGGCAAGTGTTCTGATCTTGGCTGCCCTAGGGGCTGTATCCATGGTTAGAACCTTTCCTTGAAATGTCTAGGACGTGATCAAGATGCCCTTTCATGGCTTGGTTCATGGTCCTATCGGTTTTCAAAATAAACAAAAACAGCCCCCTTCGGTTTTAAAATTCTGGTTTTTGTTGAGTGTGTTGAGTTTCGGTTTTTAGGTGTCAAGTGGGTTGTGGTTGGCTTCTAGCCCTTAACCATGACTCATACAACACCTTAGCATGTCTAGCATGTACCATGGTTAACCTCATAGCCATTGGATCCTTCATTTGACAGCAAAACAAGCAACGCCTCCACGCGTACGCGTGCAATGTGTGTGTTCTCGTGTGAAGCTTGTATTGTCGTAGGTGTTGGCAGGAATTGTGGTTGGCCTAGGGCCCTTAGCCATGGTTCAAACCATACCTTAGGATTTTGGTAAGAGGCTCTGGTCGGTGGTTCAAGCCCCAATGGCCATTAGCCTTGAAAACGACGCAAGGAAGCGCAACAGCTGCTGCTGTAATTTTCTGGACAGCAACTTTGCCTTCGGTTCAGAGGTGTGTTTCGAGTTCTTGATTGGCTTTTAGCCTATGGCCTTGAACTGTACAGTGCCTTATTGAGTTAGGAAGGTCATGTTTTTGGCGGTTTGTAATTTGGTCAAGTTTAGAGGTCGTATGAGAATTTACGGTGTAATGTGCCAAAGTGACTCTCGAAAGAGCGTTTCATGATTTTGGCCTCCATGCACAATTTTCGTGTATTACAGCCCTTGGTAATTATTTTCCAGTATTTTATGTGTATTTTAATCATGACTAAATGATGATTTGATGTTGGTTCGGGTTGGTACAGAGTCATGGTTAAATATTAAGTTTGTTGGGCGTAATAGTCTCGTTTTTAGTTCGATTTTGAAGCGTTGGTCAAGATAAGTTATTTGCATGGTCAAGTCAAGTTATGTGCATGTTTTTCATGTTAGAATTAGGTCGCATCGAGCCTGGGAATGATTCAACCCAAATTTTTAAAATAACTCAGGAATTTAATTATATTACGTGAATAAATATAAAAGTTTATTTTTTAGATTTATGCGATATGTCTTGTGGCCATTTCACGCTTATGGGATTGCAGCTTATGGGATTATTACTTCATCCGGTGACCTACGACCGGTTTATGTTTATGTACGGGTAATGATATCCAGTCCAAGGCCTGTGATGATCTCTACCGCCCAGTATACTGTGGTTTAGTCTGATCAGACGTGCATGTTATGTTATGTTACATTATGGGCCACTTGCGTAGAACATTATCTCAACAGAAAAATTATGATATGCTATTTCATGACAGGGCACTATCGAACAAACATTTTACGTACGATTATCAGTTATGCACATATTTATAATTATTCATGGCACGATTTTTACATTACGCTTTACGATACGACATTTTTACGTTACGCCAAATTTTATGATATATTTACTTGTTATTCACGATATATGCATGCTGGGTCTTTAGACTCACTAGACTTGATTGATGTAGGTACTGACGATGCAGAGGGTGAGGGCGGGGACCAATGAGTTAAGCTCGGATCAGCGGTAGTACGGACCCGAGGACCTCACGTTTAATTATTCAGTTTTATGTTCAAACTCTTGTTATAACTTTTATATATTTTAAGTTATTGTTTAAAACATTATTTAGTTTCCGCTGCTATGTTTATGTTAAACCGTTGGGTTATTTTACGAATGTTTTTTTTAACGTTGCAAGTTTATTTATTTAAAGAGAAAATTTTTAATAATTCCGAAAAATTAAGAATACGAAATACGGGCCCTCACACCACACCTCAACTCAATACAACTCTTTTCTTTCCAAATTCACGGCACCTAAAGCAAAGCAAGAGAGTTTCAAAAATCTCCTAGGATTGGAAGGGAAAAACATCGATATTTCTTCAATTTTTCAAGTCAAGGCCCTCCTCGTCGTCGTTTTTCAATCATCAACGTTCATCCATGCGTTAAATACGCAAAGACACGCCATACTCTTTCCTTTACTCATCCATCACACCATAGTATTTGTTTAAACATGTTTTGCATGCAAAACAAGGGACACTTTGTTATATTTTTGTTTATGCATCAAATGGGATTTTTAAAGCTTGATTTTTGTACCAAAAACATGTTTTATATGTACCTAAAGGGGCTAGCATGAATTAGGATGTTAAGGGGAAAGTTTTACACAAGTTTAAGGGTCTAGAACACGCACACAAACGCTGCAAACAAGAAACGCTAAAGCTGGAAACCGAAACTGTTGGTTGTTAATCATGGGGCTCGGTTGTAAGGGGCTGTGATACGTGGCTTGGCTTGGGCCACGGCTGGGGATTGTCCTGGGTCAGGGAAGGAGTTCTAGCCATGCTATGACTCGAGGGTCACAGCTGGAATCCACCCGAGAGCCAACAAGAAGGAGCACAGGTTTGCAGCTTGCGCAGGGAAGAGAGGGCTCGGTCAGGAAGCTTTGGGCTAGGCTAGGCTAGGCTTGGTCCCTAGGGTCTTAAGAGGGTGCACAAGGGTCTGGGCAGGGGCTGGTCCGGCTTGGGTGGCTGCTGGCTCGAGAGGAAACATGATAACGTGAGAAGCAAAGCAAGCGCGCGGCTGCTGTGCTTGGCTTGGTGGCTCGCTGCGTGTTTTTCAGGGCTTGAGCTGGTCTGGGCTGGGTCTGGGTGTGGTACAGTGATGGTTAGGGTTAGGTGGGCTCGGTGGTGGCTCGGCTGGAGGAGTCCTAGGGTCACTATGAGTCTCGAGTGAATAGGCAGCATGTGTGTATAACTTGGGTCAGTTTCCAGGCGAGTTTGGGCAACCTAGGGGCTGGTTCTTTGGGCTGGGCTTGGTCAGGAGGGTTTCTAGATGGGTTGGCTCGGGTTTGGCTCGAGGTGGCTTGGGCGTGGCTCGAGTATTTTGGGAGATGGCTCGGTGTGTTCTTCTATGTGTCAAAAACGAAAATTAAAAGGCTAAAATTGAAACCATGGGTCCACGGGTGTGCTTCATGGCTGACAAGGGTAGAATAAATAATAAAAATGTTATGTTTAAAATTTGGGATCAAAATACGGAGTTTTGGATTATTCGGGATTTAATCACCTCACAAAATGTTAATTAAAGAATTAATTGAAATGTCTAGATTTAAACTTAATAAAAATATGAAAATTTAAATTTAAGATCGAATAATTATTGAAAGTCTAAGTTTTTAATTTGGGAATTTTATATTAAAATTTGGTTTAATTCGGGATTAAAACGCATAAATATGTTATATTTAAAGATTAATTTAAAAGTCATCGATTTAAGCCAAATAAAAATATGAGAAAATTAATGTAAGCTTGAATAATTATTTGAGACATGTTAGAGTCAGTGTAAATAATAGAAAAGTAAAATTCGAGGATTTTTATGTCTAGAGGTAAAATTATAATTTTACACCTAGCAAAATTAGTAAACGTCATGGCAGTGTTCTGAATACTGTTTTATATGCTAATATGATTATTTTAAATGTTTATAGATTTTTATGATTTAATATGGACAATTAAAAGATATGTTGCATGCTTGGTTTAAAAAGATAAATGATATTTTATGCATGATTTTTGTAAAGTTATGATAATATGAAAATTTGGAGGAGGTTAAGTAATTGTGACTATTATGATGATATGATTGGGGATATCGTGAAGAAAAAGGACCAGAGGTAGCCCATTTATGGGAGAAGGGCTCAGGGTGCCTTGTTACGTACTTTACTTTTTAAAACTTAAAATTTGCGGAAAAATTCAAAATTTTCTTAAATAAAAGGCGAACCTTCAAAATTCGATAAAATAAACTGTTCATCCCCAATTATTGTTGCAACAAAAGATCTCAAATGAAGTTTACTAAAAGTACTTGTTTAAAACTCATAATCGATAACATGAAATCAAAGTATTTTGGAAAGTTCATAAACTCTTAAAAACTGGGCGGTCCTCGGGTCTAGCCTCCTGCTCAGTCCAATCCAGCTCCTTGGTCCCCACCTCCCGTCTCCTCAAATGCATCCTCACCTGCATCGATCAAGTCTAGTAAGTCTAAAGACTCAACACGTACAAACTGGAAGTAGCGAGTAATACGTAATAAAATCACATGCGACTTTAAAATAGATCATACATACCGGAACTTTAACATGCGTACAAGAGCTTGAACTTAAATACATACATAGACGTGCCATAACGTGAAACTTTTCTTAAACATGCTTGCATACTTGTACATACATGAACATACATAAACTTCATCATTTTGCTTAGAGCCATGTTTCAAAGCAAGTGACTCATACATAAATATGTCTGATCAGACTAAACCACAGTACTGGGCTGATAGAGAATATCCACTGCCACATACATGAGATCCCCGTTCATGCTTTAACGGGTGGATTGGTACCCGTTCATGCTTTAATGCTTTCCAATCCTGATCTAAACCCGTTCATGCTTTAACGGGGTGGATTGGTCCCTGGTCATGCATTACCGCTTTCCAATCCCATACATAATTGGTCACAAGACATTTAGCATACCTCAAAAACTTGAAATATTTTCTTTGCACGTCAAACATACTTACTTGGCGTTGAGGGATTCGTTGGATCTCGCTTGGGGCCGCTGCTGCACAAACTAACATGAGTTTGAAATACTTAACTTGCATAACTTAGACTTAGGTACTCAAGCTCACCACCGAAGTGAATAAGTAGCTTATGACATTCTAGTTCCCTCGGGACTTGACCTCTTTTAATCATCGTACTAACCATTATCTTGAACCCCAAAAAAAAAAACCTGATGTGAAGTCTAATTTTTTTCCCAAATTATGAAGTACACGGACTCCGTCCCCGGGTCCGTGTATGGGTCCGTGTAGGTTCGCAAAAGAAATGCTCAAAAAGAAGTAAGGACACGGACCCCGTGCTAGGGTCCGTATAGGCTCGCAAATTTGACACTTCAAAGGAAACAAAGGCACGGACACCTTCCCAGGGTCCGTCGAAGGGTCCGTGTAGGCTCGGTACGCGTGAACCAACGAAAATTCATATACTCAAGAATTATTTCTCCTAACTCGATCATCCCGACCATGAATCGACACCTCGAGACCCCTCCTAGGATACTATAACCTTGAATCCAAACCTGTACAACCACCCCAAAACAAAGACATCCACCCTACGACACAAAATAACTCAAAAACACGGAAATTGACCCCAAATCGTTTCCTACGGCTTCTAATGAATTCAAGTGCCTATCGACACTAACCGACATTCCAAATACAAACCCAACATCATTAATGATATACCGAAATGCAGCAGCGATCAACCGTCGATCCCCTACGAAGCCTGCAACCTTAAAACTTCAAGAAGGCATTAATAACAAAATTTTTCAGAAAATGCAGGTTGAGATGTACCACGAAAACGATCATATCTCACTGAATATTTATCCAAATATTTCGAAT
This sequence comes from Primulina tabacum, assembly GCF_025594145.1. Lineage (NCBI taxonomy): Eukaryota > Viridiplantae > Streptophyta > Magnoliopsida > Lamiales > Gesneriaceae > Primulina > Primulina tabacum. The sequence continues at coordinate 30,638,458 of NC_134551.1, forward strand.
TTTATATCAAATCAAAGGTATCAAAAAGTTATACGTTTCTTAAGTTGTAAGTTTTCCCAAAATCTCGACCGAAAAATCGTAATTTTTAAAATATCAGTAAAAACGAGATTTGAGATCCCAAAAAGGGTTTCAAAAGTGGTTTGAAACGAGATTTGAGATCCCAAAAAGGGTTTCAAACGAGATCCTGTTGTGGGGACCCGGGCTCTAACTCAATTTTTTTCGGGATTAGTCGGATCATTGTTCAAAAATACGGGTCAAAATTTTGCTTTTAACATTAAATCAAATGTTTATAACTCAGGCACAAAATAATTCTATATTCATTTCATTACAACAAACATAATATACATGCCTCGTTTTATTCATATTCTACAAACCAGTAATTAAATACAGTACATATCAAAAGTACAACTACTAGTTCATCTGCTACGCCCGTGATCACCACGCTATGTCCATCTCTCATCTCTGTCGCGACCCTGATCCTGCCCCACCTGTTGTTATGCACACATACAGACATAACAACAGCCGGAAACTCCGGTCAGAACAAATCCCAGTATAAAACATGTATACATGTTGATACGAAATCATAAATCATGCATGAAAGCAATAACAATGGCTCCATAGTCTATGAAACCGATCTATCTAAACATGCAACTCAATCAAATCATGTCTTGACCCGAATCGACTCTACTCTAGGGATCCCGGTGTGAATAAGACGTCACTGTCTGTCACCTACTCTCCCAATCGGGGTAACTGTACGTCTTATTCCTAGACTTCGTTCATGTCTGTATCGAATGTCTACAATCAGAGTGAATTTGATCCGAAGCGTCGATACCACCGAACATCTAGTTTGGCATATCTGCCAATGACTCTCCTATCTCAAAGGCTTGAATATAAATCTATAAACAAGACATCATCATATCAAGAGATTTGAATATAAGTCTATACACAAATCACAATCATATCAAAAGATAAACAATAATTCTAGTATGTGATTTTTGTTGGGAAACTCAAACTTAATCTCATTTGAGTTGTGTCTTCCCCAAACAAAACATGAATTATACCTTCTTGTCGTCGAATAAATCGAAGTCTCGTAGTAGGGATATCGAACATGTCAATCAAAATCTGAAATGACAATGTTGAGATGCACAATATCAAATCACAACTCAAACTAATACTAGTATGGTTCAATATCAAATCTTGATACAATTCGACGGTATAACGGCATAGTTTCTCGATACCGGTCCATTCAAATCTCAACATATCTCAACAAATCATAATCCTCAACTCATAATCAGCACAATCTATGTGTCATATCTCAAAATCTGCATAAGCTCATACATATATATGCTGGAAATTCATAACAATTGCATATGCCCTCATTTTCTCTATTCGTTTACGTTTCTACGATGTCTATGATCTCAAGAACATATGATTATAAGCATAACAGAATTTCCCCAACACGTAACTTCAAAACATGCTGAAACATAACCAAACTTACATCCTTTGATAGCCCTTAGAGAGATGAGCTCAAACCCGAAATCGGATTAAAGTTTAGGTGTGTGAATCTTTCAAAATCACAAGCTCAAGAGCACAAGAAAAGTTGAAGCTTTCTCCTCTGAATCTCTCGGTTCTATCTGCTGAAGAAGGAAAGGAACAAGGACAACTCATTATATTGCATGGTTAAGGGCAAGTGTTATATTTTCCAAGTAACACGTATGACCGCGGGTGCGGTAGTTCATGAACCGCGGCTGCGCTCAAGCTTCGGCAATCCATTCATTTTCCAAAATCGACGACCGCGGGTGCGCTACATATAAGACCACGGGTGCGGTGACATCAACGCGGGTGCGGTTACATTTGAACCGCGGGTGCGGTGTCATTTCTGTAATTAATTTCCAACTCTCTGTCCATCAACCGCGGGTGCACTCCTTCTTGGACCGCGGGTGCGGTGACCCTACTGTAAAAATGGCTAACTTTCTGTCCATGCACCGCGGGTGCGGTGTTTCTCTAGGCGCTGGTGCGGTCACTTTCTTCAAGCAACACTTCCTCTTTTCATTTTATCCACATACAATCTAGGGCATTACATTTCTCCCCCTCTTAGATATTAGTTCATCCTCGAACGTGAAATAAATTAATCAAAGTATGTACCAACAGCAGTAAAATCAAAAGCTGAACGAATACTCACATCATGAGAATAACTCGGGATATTTCTGTCTCATATCTGCTTCTGTCTCCCAAATCGCTTCCTCGGTGCCATGACGATTCCACTGGACTTTCACTAGCGGAATAGTCTTCGTTCTGAGCTGTTTCTCTTTCCGATCAAGAATTTGTATTGGTTGTTCAACGTAACTCAACGTCTGATCCAGCTCAGCTTCGTCAGGCCGAATGACATGAGAATAATCTGGCATGTATCTACGTAGCATTGATACATGAAAAACGTCATGTATCCCGGCTAGAGAAGGAGGAAGAGCCAGTCGATATGCTCGATCGCCAATCTTTTCAAGAATCTCGTATGGACCGATGTATCTAGGAGACAACTTCCCGCGTTTGCCAAATCTGACAACGCCTCTGAAAGGAGAAATCTTCAAAAACACTCTGTCTCCTTGTTCAAATACTAGCGGTCTACGTCTGATATTGGCATACTTGGCTTGCCTATCCTGTGCCGTCTTCATCCTCTTCTGAATTATCTTTACCTTCTCGGTCATTTCCCGAATCATATCAGGCCCAAGTTCTGGTGCCTCAGAGATATCATCCCAATATAGAGGAGATCTGCATTTCTTGCCATACAACGCCTCAAACGGTGCCATCTCTATGCTCGTTTGATAGCTGTTGTTATACGAGAATTCACACAACGGTAGTGAATCTTGCCAACTAGTGCCAAAGTCTAGCACTACAGCTCTCAACATGTCCTCTAGAGTCTGGATAGTCCGCTCTGACTGTCCATCTGTCTGTGGTTGATAAGCAGTACTCAGGTGCAATGTCGTACCTAAAGCCTGCTGCAGACTGTGCCAGAAATGAGAAGTGAATCGTGGATCACGATCTGATACGATAGACTTCGGTACACCATGTAATCTGACTACCTCTCAGACATATATCTTAGCCATCTGATCATGTCTGTACGTCATTCTGTACGGAATAAAACACGCTGATTTGGTTAATCTGTCTATCACAACCCAAATCGCATCACAACCCCAGGATGATCGAGGTAACTTCGTCACGAAATCCATGGAAATGTGATCCCATTTCCACTCTGGAATAGATAGGCTCTGAAGTAAACCTCCGGGCTTCTTTCTCTCGGCTTTCACCTGTTGGCAATTCAAGCATTTAGACACAAATTCGGCAATGTCTGATTTCATCTGTTTCCACCAGAACTGTGTCTTTAGATCGTTATACATCTTCCTGCCACCAGGATAAATACTAAACCGACTACAGTGCGCTGCTGACAATATTTGTTGTTTCAACTCTGAAGCATCTGGAACTACAATACGGTTATTCACATACAGGACAAAATCATGTACCTGATATTCAGACTGATGTCCTGATCTGACCATCTGAATTGACTGCTGTATATTCTGATCTGTTCTTTGGGCTTATTTGATTTTCATCATCAAATCTGGCTCAACTTGAATCGTGGCAAGTCTTAATGGTCTACTATCTGTGTCAAATGCTAAACCAGACAAACAACAATCTTCAACTAAATTTGAAACACCTATCGTCGATAAGGATAGGGCACAAACCTTTCGACTCAAGGCATCTGCTGCTGCATTTGACTTCCCTGGATAGTACTTGATCTCGCAATCAAAATCTTTCAGTAGATCAAGCCATCTACGCTGCCTCATGTTCAACTCTGACTGAGAAAACAGATACTTCAGGTTTTATGGTCAGAGTAAATTACAAATTTCTCACCATAAAGATAGTGACGCCAGATCTTCAAGGAAAATACGATAGCCGCCAATTCAAGATCATGAATGGGGTATCGAATCTCGTGTGGCTTCAGCTGTCTAGAGACATATGCGATCACATGACCTCGCTGCACAAGAACACATCCCAACCCTCTGTGAGATGCATCACAATATACAACGAAATCGCCAGTACCTGAAGGAATCATCAAGACAGGTGCACTGGTCAGCCTCTTATTCAATTCTAAGAAGCTAGACTCACAATCCTCCGACCACACAAAGGGTGTATTCTTTTGCGTCAACTGGGTAATCGGCTTCGCAATACTGGAGAAATCTTTGATGAATCGTCTATAGTACCCTGCTAGACCCATGAAACTGCGTATCTCAGGCACCGAAGTCGGTCTCGGCCAACTGATCACAGCTTCCAATTTACTTGGATCCACAGAAATACCGTCTCCAGATATGATATGACCCAAGAAGACAACCTGTCTCAGCCAAAACTCACACTTTGACAGTTTAGCATACAATCTTTCATTTCTCAATGTTTGCAACACAATTCTCAAATGATTGGCATGCTCATTCAGATTCTTTGAATACACCAAAATATCATCAATAAAAACAATCACAAACTCATCTAAATACCTCTGAAAGACACGGTTCATTAGTCCCATAAACACCGCTGGAGCATTCGTTAATCCAAAAGGCATGACAATAAATTCGTAATGTCCATACCTTGTTCGGAATGCTGTCTTTGGTATATCAATATCTTGTACTCGCAGCCGGTGATATCCAGATCTCAGATCGATCTTGGAATAGATAGATGATCCCTGCAACTGATCAAATAAGTCGTCGATACGAGGCAAAGGATATTTATTCTTTATCGTTGCCTTGTTCAGTTGCCTGTAATCTATACACAATCTCATAGAACCGTCTTTCTTTCGTACAAATAGCACTGGAGCGCCCCAAGGAGATACATTGGGTATGATATATCCCTTGGCTAGAAGATCTTCTAGTTGGGCTTTCAATTCTATCGGCGCCATCCTGTACGGAGCTCTCGAAATAGGAACGGTACCTGGAATAAGATCAATGCTAAAATCTATCTACCTCTCGGGCTGGAGGTAACCCTGGAATCTCGTCAGAAAATACATCTGCAAACTCCCGTACTACTGGCAAATCTGCCAATGCCGGGCTCGATTTCAGTAAATCTACTGAAAAAATAAGGAACCCTTCTGCTCCTTGTTGCAACAATCTACTCATAGTCAGAGCAGATACTAAGGGAATCCGGGATCTGGAACCCTTACCATAGAATTTCCACTCCTTTGTCATTTCAGGTCTGAATCTGACAACCTTGTGAAAACAGTCTACGGTGGCTCTATACTTAGTCAACATGTCAATCCCGACAATATAATCAAAATCAGATAAGACAAGTACAATACAGTCTAAATCAATCTCATGCCCTTCAAATTGTAGTATGCAATGTCTAACTGAAGTCACAGATATCAGACCACTCCCCAACGGAGAAGAAATAGACACTACAGTGGACAATGACTCGACAGGCAATACATGTGTCAATGAAAAACGTTCTGATATGAATGTATGTGATGCACCTGTATCTATCAATACATATGCAGGATACCCGCAAAGAAAACAGTTACCTGCAATCACATCGTCTGGTGCATCTTGGGCCTGCTCCTCCGTCAATGCAAACACCTGAGCCTGTTGTCTGGGAGGTTGGCTCACTGTCTGGCCACCTCTGGCTCTAGGTTGGGACTGTGTAGGCGTGGGCTGGAAGGAATGGACAGGCGAACCTTGCCTCTCAGGCTGAGTCACTGATGCTGATGACCCTGCACTCTGAAATCTCTGTGCACCTCTCTGGGGACAGACTCTGGCGAAATGTCCCTGTTGCTTACATATGTTACATCTGCCCATCACTCCCTGACACTGCTCTGTGGCATGTCGGCCTCCACAAGTAGTACAATATACACCTGTCACATCTGTACTCTGGCCAGGACCTCTCTGTCTTGACCCACTGGAGCTCGATGAACTGCTCCCTGCTCTCTTGAACTGCTTACCCTTAGCTTTCAAAAAATCCTTCTTTCCACTACTACTGCTTCCACTATCAAATCGAGGAGGAGGTGGTGGAAACTGTGCGGCAGGCTGTGGCGGTCTCTGACCCTGAACACTATAGGAAGCTCCTCGCTGTCTAATCAAGCCAGCCTCTGCTCCCCTTCGCTCGATTCAGCGCCTCAGAAAAAGTGTTGGGTCGCCCCGTGTTCACTAGGGTAAAGATGTCCGGATTCAAACCATTTATGAATTGATCTGCAACTGCTTCATCATTCCCTGCTACATGAGGTGCAAATCTAAGCAAGGATGAAAACTTGGCAACATACTCTTCTATGTTCCACTGCCCCTGTCTCAAGTTGGCAAATTCGGCCCCTTTGTCTTTTCGATATGAGACTGGAAAGAAACGTTGATAAAATTCATCTTTAAAAACTTTCCAAGTAATATCAATACCTCGATGTTCTAAGGCTCGTTTCGCTGTTAGCCACCAACTCTTGGCCACTTCTTGCAATTGAGGTCCCACCAGCTTCACTCTACGTTCATCTGTATAAGCAAGTGATTCGAATAACATCTCTATATCATCCAACCAGCTTTCACAATCCACTGCATTTTCTGTGCCCTTCAAGGTAGGTGGATGGAATGATTGAAATCTCTTCAACAAAGTCTCCATCGGTGTCGCAGTAACATCCATCTGAGTACCTGACGTACTACCTTGTTCTAGCACTTGTCTTGCAGCTGGTTGCGGTATCCTTCTAGGCGGCATATCTGATTATCAAACAGATTAGGATACAATCTATACTATCTGTCTTAGCCTTCCTCTGATCATATACCTCTGATCCAGAATCGGTTCTGATTCAGTCTTTACAAGTATATGCTGTAAATCAACTCAGATACAATACAACATATAATAGGGAAAGCATTAAATAATGCTAGCACATCAAAAGCAAGGAAGAAGACTCGATCTACCCCCGCTCATTCTATTCTATCTCAGTCTACAGAACATACGGCTCTGATACCACCTGTTGTGGGGACCCGGGCTCTAACTCAATTCTTTTCGGGATTAGTCGGATCATTGTTCAAAAATACGGGTCAAAATTTTGCTTTTAACATTAAATCAAATGTTTATAACTCAGGCACAAAATAATTCTATATTCATTTCATTACAACAAACATAATATACATGCCTCGTTTTATTCATATTCTACAAACCAGTAATTAAATACAATACATATCAAAAGTACAACTACTAGTTCATCTGCTACGTCCGTGATCACCACTCTATGTCCATCTCTCATCTCTGTCGCGACCCTGATCCTGCCCCACCTGTTGTTATGCACACATACAGACATAACAACAGCCGGAAACTCCGGTGAGAACAAATCCCAGTATAAAACATGTATACATGCTGATACGAAATCATAAATCATGCATGAAAGCAATAACAATGGCTCCATAGTCTATGAAACCGATCTATATAAACATGCCACTCAATCAAATCATGTCTTGACTCGAATCGACTCTACTCTAGGGATCCCGGTGTGAATAAGACGTCACTGTCTGTCACCTACTCTCCCAATCGGGGTAACTGTACGTCTTATTCCTAGACATCGGTCATGTCTGTATCGAATGTCTACAATCGGAGTGAATCTGATCCGAAGCGTCGATAACACCGAACATCTAGTTTGGCAAGTCTGCCAATGACTCTCCTATCTCAAAGGCTTGAATATAAATCTATAAACAAGACATCATCATATCAAGAGATTTGAATATAAATCTATACACAAATCACAATCATATCAAAAGATAAACAATAATTCTAGTATGTGATTTTTGTTGGGAAACTCAAACTGAATCTCATTTGAGTTGTGTCTTCCCCAAACAAAACATGAATTATACCTTCTTGTCGTACATTAAATCGAAGTCTCGTAGTAGGGATATCGAACCTGTCAATCCAAATCTGAAATGACAATGTTGAGATGCACAATATCAAATCACAACTCAAACTAATACTAGTATGGCTCAATATCAAATCTTGATACAATTCGACGGTATAACGGCATAGTTTCTCGATACCGGTCCATTCAAATCTCAACATATCTCAACAAATCATAATCCTCAACTCATAATCAGCACAATCTATATGTCATATCTCAAAATCTGCATAAGCTCATACATATATATGCTGGAAATTCATAACAATTGCATATGCCCTCATTTTCTCGATTCGTTTACGTTTCTACGATGTCCATGATCTCAAGAACATATGATTATAAGCATAACAAAATTTCCCCTACACGTAACTTCAAAACATGCTAAAACATAACCAAACTTACATCCTTTGATAGCCCTTGAAGAGAGGAGCTCAAACCCGAAATCGGATTAAAGTTTGGATGTGTGAATCTTTCAAAATCACAATCTCAAGAGCACAAGAAAAGTTGAAGCTTTCTCCCCTGAATCTCTCGGTTCTATCTGCTGAAGAAGGAAAGGAACAAGGACAACTTATTATATTGCATGGTTAATGGCTGGTGTTATATTTTCCAAGTAACACGTATGACCGCGGCTGCGCTCAAGCTTCGGCAATCCATTCATTTTCCAAAATCGACGACCGCGGGTGCGCTACATATAAGACCACGGGTGCGGTGACATCAACGTGGGTGCGGTTACATTTGAACCGCGGGTGCGGTGTCATTTTTGTAATTAATTTCCAACTCTCTGTCCATCAACCGCGGGTGCACTCCTTCTTGGACCGCGGGTGCGGTGACCCTACTGTAAAAATGGCTAACTTTCTGTCCATGCACCGCGGGTGCGGTGCTTCTCTAGGCGCGGGTGCGGTCCCTTTCTTCAAGCAACACTTCCTCTTTTCATTTTATCCACATACAATCTAGGGCATTACATTTGAGATCCCAATATTTTCTCGCATAAAAACATCGCAACACATAATATGACTAGATCGATGCAGGAAAAACAGAACATACATGCCTTTAAACCTTTAACGTTATCGAACGACGACACCGAAGCGAGGAAAGATGCGAGGTTGATCCGGGACGAACATGGCACTATTTTCTTGTAATAAAATTCACAGAAAACTTGCTGGAAAATCGAATGGAAGGGGCGACTACTATTCTTGCAAAGAACCCTAGTTTTTCCTCCTCTCAGAAATAATAAAATCTGAATTGTGATAGTGTGTGTGTGTTTTGCCGATTTCTACTGTGTGAAAAAGTGTGTGTGTGTTTAATTAGGAGTAATTAGTGATAATTTAACAAATAAAAATACTAATTAATAGGCTAAGCCACACTAATTTTAAACAAACTCCTTAATTAAAATAAATACACACTAATTTTATAAAATTCTCCTTTTTAACAAAATAAAATGTACAAAGCCAACTTTAAAAGTTTCAACTTCTAAACTCACTAAATACATAATTTAGGCTTTAAAAATGCTGAAACTTATTAAATTAATTAATATGCCCCAACCTTAACTTAAAAATAAAATGCCACATAAAAATATGCCAAAATATGCCAAAAATATGCCTGAAACATGAAACTTGAGAAGACATTTTAACGTGCATCACCTAACATTAAAATAATGCAATTAAATAAATCATGCATCACTAAAAATCATTTTAATTTAAATAAATAATTTAACAATTTAAATAAATGCATGGGTTTTACGTGTACTGATTTTGGGCTCTAAAGTTCCTCCCCCACTTATATAAATTTCTTCTTCGAAATTAAATCTTACGAAATAACTCTGGGTAGCGGATTCTCATATCTGCCTCGGTCTCCCAAGTTGCTTCCTCCAATGCTTGATTCAGCCACCGGACTTTGACCAACTTGGTCACCTTGTTCCGAAGTCTGCGCTCCTGTCTGTCTAAGATTTGGACGGGTCTTTCCTCATATGACATGTCTGGAGCAAGCTGTAACGGTTCATAGCTCAACACATGCAAAGGATTTGCTAGGTACTTTCTCAGCTTCGAGACGTGGAACACATTGTGTACCCTGGCCAGATTCGGGGGGAGGGCAACACAATAAGCTAGTGTTCCAACTCTGTCAAGAATCTCGAACGGTTTAATAAACCTCGGACTCAGCTTGCCTCTTTTCCGAAATCTCATAACACCCTTCATAGGTGCTATCTTTATAAAAACGTGCTCACCTACGGCAAACTCAAGATCTCTCCTCCTCTTATCAGCATAACTCTTTTGACGACTCTGGGCGGTCTTCATTCTGTCTCGGATCTTGACCACCACATCTGCAGTCTGCTGACTATCTCCGGACAAATTTCTGCTCTCTCTCCGATTTCATTCCAATGAATCGGCGATCTGCACTTCCTCTCATACAATGCCTCGTAGGGAGCCATACCAATAGATGCTTGGGAACTGTTGTTGTAGTTAAACTCCACTAGAGGTAGTTTTTATTCTCAACTTCCTTGGAAATCGATTTTACAGGCTCGTAATAAATCTTCCAAAACCTGAATCACTCGCTTAGACTGGCCATCTGTCTCCGGGTGAAAAGCTGTACTGAAAAATACTTCGTTCCCATGGCTGCATGTAAGCTCTTCCAATAGGACGACGCAAACCTCGGGTCCCTGTCAGACACAATAGAAACTGAGATTCCGTGCAAACAGACAATCTCCCTGATATAGAGATCCGCATACTGCGTCATGGAGAAAGTCGTCTTCACTGGCCAAAAGTGCGCTGACTTGGTAAGTCGATCCACTATAACCCAAATAGCATTGAATCCTCTGAACGACTTTGGCAACCCAACCACGAAGTCCATGGTGATATTCTCCCATTTTCACTCGGGGATAGGGAGTGGTTTAATCATCCCTGCCGGCCTCTGATGTTCTGCCTTCACTTGTTGAAAAGTTAGAAATTCAGACACGAATCGACGGATGTCTCTCTTCATCCCTGGCCACCAATACAAAATCTACAAATCCATGTCCATCTTGGTACCTCCTGGATGAATGGAATACATAGATGCATGTGCCTCTATCAAAATATCCTCTCTGATCGAATCTACACTAGGCACCCACATTCTACCTCTGTATCTTGCAATACCATCGGACACTGTGTATAGTACACTGCCCTTGACTTCGTCTTTCAGTCTCTATTTCTACAACTACTCATCTGAAGGCTATCCTCTACGGATTCGGTCTAGTAAATTGGATTTAACTCTCAGATTAGATAGTCTGGGAACTCTGCTCTTGGGATAAACCTCTAACCCAAACCTCTGAATCTCTGACTGAAGAGATCTCTGTACTGAAAACTGTGCGATGATTGCAACCTTTCGGCTCAAGGCGTCTGCCACGATGTTAGCTTTCCCGGGATGGTAGCTAATCTCACAATCATAGTCTTTTACCAATTCTAACCACCGTCTTTGTCTCATATTCAGCTCTTTCTGCGTGAAGAAATACTTGAGACTCTTGTGATCAGTAAATATCTGGCATTTCTCGCGGTACAAGTTGTGTCTCCAAATATTCAATGCAAAGACAACGGCGGCTAGTTCTAAATCGTGAGTCGGATAATTCTTCTCATGCACCTTCAACTGTCTGGAAGCATAAGCTATCACCCGACCATGCTGCATCAACACTGCGCCTAACCCGACCTTAGATGCATCGGTGTATAGCACAAAATCTCCTTGCCTTGTTGGCATGGCTAACACTGGCGCTGAAATGAGAGCTTGCTTCAAGGTATCAAAGCTCCTCTGAAATTCATCACTCCACTCAAATTTAGCATTCTTCTTAGTCAGTGAAGTGAGCGGCACTGCTATCGACGAAAATCCCTGAATAAACTTATGGTAGTAACCGACTAAACCCAGAAAACTCCGGATCTCTGATGCATTCTTCGGTTCAACCCAATCCTTAACAGCCGCTACCTTAGCTGGATCCACCTCAATACCGCTGCTAGATATTATGTGACCCAAAAACGCTACCTTCTCCAACCAAAATTCACACTTACTGAACTTCGCAAATAACTTGAGACTTTGCAAGATCTGTAAAACTTTCCTCAAATGCTGACTGTGCTCCTCATGGCTCTTCAAGTAAATAAGAATGTCGTTAATGAATAATATGACGAACTGATCAAGGTAAGGCTGAAATACTCAGTTCATGAGGTCCATGAATATAGATGGAGCATTAGTCAGTCCAAACGGAATCACTAAAAACTTGTAATGCCCATATCTGGTTCTGAAGGCTGTCTTATGAACATCTGCATCTTTCAATTTCAGCTGATGATACCCTGATCGAAGATCTATCTTAGAGAACACTGTAGCTCCCTGCAACTGATCGAGCAAGTCCTCGATTCTTGGAAGTGGGTATTTATTCTTGATCGTTACCTTGTTCAATTCTCGGTAATCTATACACAGCCTCATGCTCCCATCTTTCTTCTTTACGAAGAGTACTGGTGCGCCCCATGGTGAGAAACTAGGGCGGATGAATTCCTTGTCATGGAGCTCCTGAATCTGCAGTTTAAGTTCTAGCATCTCAGTTAGAGCTAAATGGTACGGTGTCTTGGAGATTGGCACTGTGCCTGGCATATGATCAATGGCGAACTCCACCTCTCTTTCTGGTGGAAGGCCTGTGATGTCATCTGGAAAGGCATCAGGAAAATCTCTGACCACTGGTACATTAGTTATAGACGGAGTGGATACGTCAGGTACGGAAACAACACTGGCCAAGAAAGCCTGAGACCCTTTGTGAATGAGTCTCCGCGCTTGCATGCAAGAGATCATGCGAGAAAAACCCCTCCATCTAGCCGGCTCAAAGAGAAACTGCTCCATACCCAAAGGTCTTACTAACACCGACCTTTTTTGGAAGTCAATAAGAACTCTGTTCTTCGTCAGCCAGTCCATTCCCATAATGATATCAAATTCTGGCATCGGCAACACAATTAAATCGGCGTACACTAGGTGGCCTTACAGTTCCAGATCGGTGTCTCTGACTACGCTAGTAGCTGACAATTCTTCCCATGATGGGACTGTCACTGAGTAGCTCATGTCGTGTCCAATAGAATTGACGTCCAGGTGACTAGCGAACATCTCCGAAATAAAGGAGTGGGTGGCTCTTGAGTCTATCAGGGCCTTCGTGGCTAGTCTCTATATGAATATATTTCCTGAGAGACGTTAGCACAACACAAAACTTATCTCCTTAAATTCTAACCTTAATCTCGGGCATAGAAGAAATTTATATCGCATGACACCCAAAAATATTACTAGCACACTAATAAACCCAATTGAAATTACAACACATGCATGGCAAAGTAATACGATGCTTAATTAAATAGTTTACCAGTCAATAACATTTTTTCTTGGTTCGCCTCCTGAGTATACATGGAGAACACTCTTCCCTGTGCCGGTTGCCTCCACTGTGGGCATTCCTTCAGCTTGTGGTCACTCGCTCCGCACTTGAAACATTTACCTGACCCATACAAACACTGTCCCGGGTGCTGGCGGTTGCACTTCGGGCACACCGGGTGCTCTCCCGGTCTCTGTGGCGCTTTCTGCTGTGGCATAGGACCCTTGCCCTTTGTCGATCCCTGATAAGGCTTCTTTCCTGGCTGCCCCTGGAACGGCCTCTTAAACTGAGGTCGCCGCCGCTGCTGCTGTGGAGCCTGATAGGGACTCTTGCCCTGCCTGTCAGCCTCAATATCCCTCTGATCCTGCTCCACCGCCAAAGCTCTAAACACGGAAACTACGTAAGTATTAGGACCAGCTACTCGGACATCTCGACGCAAGATCGGCCGCAACCCATCCATGAAATGCCTCAACTTTCCCTGGGCATCATTAGCTATCTGGGGCACAAAGTGACACCCCCTTTCAAACTTCCTGACAAATTCTGCAACACTGCTTTCTCTCCGTCGCAGTGTCATGAATTACCTGGTCAGTCTGGATCGTACTTCTTCAGTGAAGTACTTGGAGTAGAATACCTCGTTAAAGCCATCCCAAGAAAGGGTCTGCAAGTTCCCTACCACGGACATGCTCTCCCACCATAGTCTGGCGTCCCCGGTCAGTAGAAATGTGGCACACCTGACCCTATCTGCATCTTGCAACTCCATAAAGGCAAAAATCAATTCGATTGATTTTATCCATCCCTCGGCTATCATCGGGTCAGTGATCCCCAAAAACTCCTTTGGGCTCATCCGCCTGAAACTCTCGTATACCGCCTCTGGTCTGGGCCTAGCCCCTGCATCAATCGTCGCCTCGTTTCCCGCAAACTGTGCGAAGAACTGAGTCATTCCTGCAAGCATCTGTGCCTGCATATCTAGCGGTGGAGGAGGTGGAGCGTCTCTCCCCTCCTCTTGAGCCTCTTTATCTTCATCCCTAGCTTCCCGGTTAATTATGCGTCTAGTAGGCATACTGTTCCAACAATTTATCCAACACCTAAACCCCATATGCATGAACATGATATCAATAGTATAAGATGCACGTAAATTGAACTTAAAACATGGACATGCTGAAATCATGACTTAATGCTTAGTACATAACATAACTCAAAACTTTAAAACTTACAGACTTGAGGCGTGACTTCGTGAGCTTCTTGCGACCAGCAATAGGCATAACCCTTTACAAGAACACCGCTCTGATACTAACTGTAACGTACCTTACTTTTTATTACTTAAAATATGCGGAAAAATTATAAATTTTCTTAAATAAAAGGCGAACCTTCAAAATTCGATAAAATAAACTGTTCATCCCCAATTATTGTTGCAACAAAAGATCTCAAATGAAATTTACTAAAAGTACTTGTTTAAAACCCATAATCGATAACATGAAATCAGAGTATTTTGGATAGTTCATAAACTCTTAAAAACTGGGCAGTCCTCGGGTCTAGCCTCCTGCTCAGTCAAAGCCAGCTCCTTGGTCCCCACCTCCTATATCCTCAAATGCATTCTCACCTGCATCGATCAAGTCTAGTGAGTCTAAAGACTCAACACGTATAAACTGGAAGTAGCGAATAATACGTAATAAAATCACATGCGACTTTAAAATAGATCATATATACCGGAACCTTAACTTGCGTATAAGAGCTTGAACTTAGATACATACATAGATGTGCTATAACGTGAAACTTTTCTTAAACATGCTTGCATACTTGTATATACATAAAATTCATCATTTTGCTTAGAGGCATGTTTCAAAGCAAGTGACCCATACATAAATACGCTTGATCAAACTAAACAACAGCACTGGGCTGACAGGGAAGATCCACTGCCACATACATGAGATCCCCGTTCATGATTTAACGGGTGGATTGGTCCTCATTCAGGCTATAACGCTTTCCAATCCTGATCTAAAGCCGTTCATGCTTTAATGGGGTGGATTGGTCCCTGATCATGCTTTACCGCTTTTCAATCCCATACATAATTGGTCACAAGACATTTAGCATATCTCAAAAACATGAAATATTTTCTTTGCACGTCAAACATACTTACTTGGCGTTGAGGGATTCGTTGGATCTCGCTTGGGGACGCTGTTGCACAAACTAACATGAGTTTGAAATACTTAACTTGCATAACTTAGACTTAGGTACTCAAGCTCACCACCGAAGTGTATAATTAGCTTATGACATTCTAGTTCCCTCGAGACTTGACCTCTTTTAATCATCGTACTAACCATTATCTTGAACCCCAAAACAGAACCTGACGTGAAGTCTAATTTTTTTCCCAAAATATGAAGTACACAGACCCCGTGCCCGGGTCCGTGTAGGTTCGCAAAAGAAATGCTCGAAAAGAAGTAAGGACATGGATCTTGTCCTAGGGTCCGTCTAGAGGTCCGTGTAGGCTTGCAAATTTGACACTTCAAAGGAAACAAAGGCACAGACCCCATGATAGGGTCCGTCGAAGGGTCCGTGTAGGCTCGGTACGCGTGAACCAACGAAAATTCATATACTCAAGGCTTATTTCTCCTAACTCGATCATCCCGACCATGAATCGACACCTCGAGACCCTTCCTAGGATACTATAACCTTGAATCCAAACCCGTATAATCACCCCAAAACAACGACATCCACCCTACGACACAATGCAACTCAAAAATACGGAAATTGACCCCAAATCGTTTCCTACGGCTTCTAATGAATTCAATTGCCTATCGACACTAACCGGCATTCCAAATACCAACCCAACATCATTATTGATATACCTAAATGAACCAGCAATCACCCGTTGATCCCCTACGAAGCTTGCACCCATAAAACTTCAAGAAGGCATCAATAACAAAATTTTTCAGAAAACGCAGTTTGAGCTGTCCCACGAAAACGATCATATCTCACTCAATATTTATTTAAATATTTCGAATATTATATCAAATCGAAGGTATCAAAAACTTCTACGTTTTTACGTTGAAAATTTTCCCAATATCTCGACCGAAAAATCGCAGTTTTCAAAAGATCAGTAAAAACGAGATTTGAGATCCCAAAAACGGTTTCAAAAGTGATCCAAACATGATTACTCAAACTTCTACACATCACACATGTATTTTTTCGCATAAAAACACCGCAACACATAATATGACTAGATCGACGTAGAAAAAACAGAATACACATGCCTTTAAATCTTTAACGTTATCGAACGACGAAACCAAAGCGGGGAAAGATGCGAGGTTGATCCGGGACGAACGTGGCACTATTTTCTTGTAATAAAATTCACCGAAAACTTGCTGGAAAATCGAATGGAAGGGGTGGCTGCTATTCTTGCAAAGAACCCTAGTTTCCTCCTCTCAAAAATAATAAAATCTGAACTGTGATAGTGTGTGTGTTTTGCCGATTTCTAGTGTGTGAAAAAGTGTGTGTGTGTTTAATTAGGAGTAATTAGTGATAATTTAACAAATAAAAATACTAATTAATAGGCTAACCCAAACTAATTTTAAACAAACTCCTTAAATAAAATAAATAAACACTAATTTTATAAAATTCTCCTTTTTAACAAAATAAAATGTACAAAGCCAACTTTAAAAGTTTCAACTTCTAAACTCACTAAATACATAATTCAGGCGTTAAATATTAAATTAATTAATATGTCCCAATCTTAACTTAAAAATAAAATGCTACATAAAAATATGCCAAAATCGTCACCGGTCTCTTTTCCTCGATGCCGCATCGAATGATCGCCTGAGACATGAAACTTGAAAAAATATTTTAACGTGCATCACCTAACATTAAAATAATGCAATTAAATAAATCATGCATCACTAAAAATCGTTTTAATTTAAATAAATACATGGGTTTTACGTGTACTGATTTTGGGTTTACATGCCTATTCGTGGGAGAAGGCCCCAGAGGGAGCCCATCTATGGGAGAAGGCCCCAGAGGGAGCCCGACGATCGTATTTCCATATGATGATGATAGGCCAAGGCTCAGTTGACGGGTGAGAGTGTCCATAATGTCCCCGCCGCCCAGTACTGTGGTTACTTGATAGATGGATCCGTCGATCTTATGATGATACGAAAGTCACAATTAATGATCTAAATTCAACAAAAGGAAAACGTATATGCTTATGATGAAAAATGAAATTTTTATGATACAATGATGAATGATATGGATATTTTATGCTTTCAGTGATCATGAAAAATGTTATTTTAAGTACGAGTATTTTCACTGTTGTATGTTATTTTTATACGTATTATTTGTTTTCAATTATATGTTGTGTTGAGTCTTTAAACTCACTAAGTGTGATCGCTGTAGGTGATTATGATAATAATGATAATGGAGGTCTTGATGGTTGACTTTGCTGGACTGAAGGTGCACATAACCCGATGACCAGCGCTTCTATTTTTCCGTACTTATGATTTATGTTAAAAATTTTACGACTTTTTATTTATGTTTTGAGCGGTTTTTGAGAGGTTTTAGTATGAGCTATACTTTTCAAATTATTGCTTTTTAGGGTTGGTAAAATGTTTGACGATATACGATTTGAACTATTCCTTTAATTTTACAAATATTAGTTGGTAAGTTTTATTTTAAAATGATGTGAAAATATTTTTATGTGCATGTGTATATTCAACCGATTCAATAGTAAGCGTTTAAAAAAAATTCTAGTACTTTTTAAGCGAAATGAATAGTGGATGTTTCAGTTGGTATCAGAGCAATGGTTCTGTAAAGGGTTGTGCCACCATCAGTGCCAGGAAGTTCAGTCTTCAAGCCTCAAATCTGTAAGTTTACATGCTTTATCTGATTTATATTGTATGAATATTTCATGTTCGCAATCTTGATTTTGATGTTAAGTTAACAAAACTTGTTGTTGTGTTTCTAACATATTTACTCAAATGTGAAGTTATTAAAACAAGAAGCAAGCTGAAACTGAATTCTGCACAAACTGAATTTCTGGCAACCTTCGGTGTTTTGAAGATATCTCTCAATTGGATAATTCAATCCGCCAACTGGACCGATAAGAAAACTCAATTTGGAACAAGTCTTATTCCAAGTCAGTTGGGAAAAATCGGATGTTAACTAGGTCAAACTGATCATAACTGATCGCAACTGATCACACAAAGACAGCAATCAGTTGGATTTGAGCAGCTGCGGTATTTTGGTCATATCTCTCAACTCGATTATCGAAATGAAGCGATTCAGTATGCGTTGGAAATATAAGACAATGATCTACAAATCATCTTCAAAAGTCGAAGTCTGACTCGAAGCTTAAGATGCTGATAAATGACAATGACGCTACTGGTTCTGCACAAACTGAAATGAGCTAGGCTGATTTCAGCACACCAGCAGAAACTGAACCAGCTGATGACCAGCCGACCAACCAACTGAACTAAACCAGCTGCTGATCAACTGAAACTGAACCAGTTGAACTGAACCAGACCAGCTGAAACTGAACCAAACCAGTTGAATTGAACCATACCATCTGAAACCGAACCGAACCTGTTGAAATGAACCAGACCAACTGAACCAGCTGAACTGAACGGAACTAGCAGCTGACCAACTGAACTGAACCAGCTGCTGACCAGTTGAACTAAACGACCAGTTGAGTTTACCAGAGTAGAGCAATCGGGAAAATGTCCAGTAAGGCGAATTTAACCGTTGCAATATCAGAAACAGTACAGAAACTTTTCTAACGGTCATATTCTTGTGTCTGACGTATATATCATTGTTGGTGTAACGCCCCGAAAATTTAAAAGTCCACGCGAACCACATGTATGCGATTATTAAATTCTCTTGTATTTTAATTAAATGTTTTAATTGCATTAATTAATTTTGTTGTGCATATTTACATGTTTAAAAAAATATTTTTTTACATGGTTGCATTAAAATGTATTTTTAAAAGGTTATTCGAGTTGTGAACGAGGAACGGGGACCGAGGGCTGAAAATGGAAAATGATTTTATTAAATAATTATTTTTAAATATTTAAAATATGGGTGATGCTTTTTATTATTTTTGAAAATAAGGGGTTTGGAGGTGATTTTATACGCCGGTACGTAAATTTTATCGGTATTTGTTTTTCAAAAAAAATACGAACTTTTTGGCAATCCGGCTAATAAATTCGCAAAGTTATTTAAACAAAAATATTTTTATATTTTTAATTAAAGTCTAAATAAGTACTAATGGGCCTATTTATCTACCTAATGGGCCTAAAGCCTTGCATAGAGAATTAATTAGTATTTAAATAAGATAATCACCCCCAACCCTACACTTTGCTACACGCCTCAAATCTTATATTTTTCTCTCCCAAAACTCCTCAAAGTGCACGGCTCACACACACCACAATTTAAAGAAGAAAATCGAGACTTGCAAGGTAGAGTTCAAGCCAAGGTTTTTGCCCCGTTCTTCGCCATTGTCAACAAATAATCGTGCGTAAATTACGCAAAGGCACGCCATACATCTCCTTTTCTCATCCATCATATCATAATATTGTTTAAATATTTTATGGATGAATAACATGAAGCCACTTTTCTGTATTTTCGAAATATTGCACTTATAAGTGTTAAATTCATGATTTGTTTGGATCCAATAAGTTGTTCATGCACGTAAAGGGGCTGCCATGATAGTAAGTGATTATCAAGCAAAGATTTTATGTGAATTAGAGTCCCACACAATCACCAAACTCACGACAAAAACATGGAAGCAAGGAGAAACCGATTTCTGCTGTCATGGGGTTCAAGGGGTTCGGGTTTCACGAGGGAGGGGTTGGCTTTGTCTTGGCTTGGGCCAGGGCTCGGCCAAGGTCTGTCATGGGTTCGAGGGAGTAGGACTCACGTTACGGGCTGGGGAAGGAGTCCTAGCCATGCTAGGACTCCCGCCCGAGAACACGCATCATGAGCTTGGGAGAGTGCAGGTGTGCAGGAGCTTGTGGTCTCGGTTTAGGGGGCC
This sequence comes from Primulina tabacum, assembly GCF_025594145.1. Lineage (NCBI taxonomy): Eukaryota > Viridiplantae > Streptophyta > Magnoliopsida > Lamiales > Gesneriaceae > Primulina > Primulina tabacum. Next base: position 30,658,723 of record NC_134551.1, read on the forward strand.
TGGACTGGGTCTGGTCGACTCCTAAGGGTCCTAGGTGAGTGCCAGAGAGGCTGGTTTGGGGGCTTGGGCGGTTGGCTAAGTCCTAAGAAAGATTGAAGAGTCCTTGTGCACTTGGGAGTTCTCGGCTAGTTTTGGGTTGGGAGTTGGGGCTTCGTTTTTTGTTGTCTGGGATGGTTTCTAAGTGAACTTAGGGTCCAGTAGGGTACTCTAGTGCATTGGTCAGTTTTTGGATCCACATGGTTCGGGGGTGACTTGAGAAAATTGAAAGATGGCTCGGGATCGAAGTTTATGTGTCATAATAGGGTTTCTAAACTAGAATAAATTGAAAAACGGCTCACGGGGGTCGAGTCGGGGTTCACACGGGCTAAAATAATATAAAAAGAGTAAATTTTAGATTTAGAAATTTTATATTAAAGTTCGAGATTTTTCGAGATTTAAACACCGTCAAAACAATTAGTTAAAGATAAATGAAAAAGTTTAATATTTAAGCTAAATAAAATTATGGGAAGATTAATTTAGGCTTAAATAATTATTTGGGACATGTTAGAGTCAAGAAATCAAGAAAAAGGTCAAAACGTAAAACGTCAAGTTCAAGGGTTAAACGGTCTTTTTACACCAAAAGTTAGTAAACATCATGGCAGTGCTCTAATGCTATTTTTATGATATTATGGTTATTTTTAAATGATTATGAAATGTTCATGATTAAATTATGATTTTTAAATGTCCATGGATTTTTTATGATTTAAGGTTGACGTTTAAAATGCATAATGCATGCTTGGTTTCAAAAAAAAATTATATGTTATGCATGATTTTTAAAGTGATGAGAGTGTTAAACGTTGAAGGAAGTGAAGTAATTGTGGCTATTGAGGTAACGGTAAGAATGGAATATCGTGAGTGGAAAAAGCCCCAGACGGAGCCCATTTATGGGAAAAGGCCCAGAGGTAACCCCGACGATCGTATTTCTATTCGAAATAGGATAGGCTAGGGCCCAGTTGACCAATAAGAGTGTTGCTGGTGTCCCCCGCCGCCCAGTACTGCGGTTTCATGTAGATTGATCCATCGACTTTTTGAGGTTTGAGGAAAGTCACAATTAACGATCTGAATTCAATAAAGGAAAAGGAAAAGGAAAAAGGAAAAATGTTTATGATCATGAAAAAGGTTTTATGTTATGTCATATTGAGGAAAAAGAAAGGAAAAGGTTAAGGTTTATGTGATGCATGTCATGAAAATGTTTATGCTTAAAGTTGATACATCATTACGAAAATGTTTCTATTTAAAGTTCATGCATCATAAAAATATTTACGAAAATGTTCATGTTTGAAGTTTATGCATTTTAATGAAAACGATATTTTATGTACAAGTATTTTCACTGTTGTATGTTATTTTATACGTATTATTTGTTATAAAGATTATGGTGTGTTGAGTCTTTAGACTCACTAGGTGTGATGGATGCAGGTGAGTTTGAGGGAGGATTTGATAGGTGATTTTGACTGGACTAAAGGTGCACACAACCCGAGGACCAGCGTTTCTAACTTTTTCAAATTTACGATTTATGATTCATGATTTACGTTAAAGATTTTAAGACTATTTATTTATGTTTTGATAGGTTTTTGAGAGATTATAGTATGGGCTGTATTTCTCAATTATAAAGTTGGTTGTTTTATTTTAAAATGAGGTTCAAAATATTTTATGTAATTTTTGGTGGTTCGGCCGATGCTAGGAAGGTTAGAAAAAAATTTCTAGTATTTTTAAAGCAATAAAAAGGGCAGACGTTTCAGTTGGTATTAGAGCAATGGTTTTGTAAAGGATTGTGGCACCATCAGCGCCGGAAAGATCAGTCGTCAAGCCTCAACTTGTAAGTTTAAATGATTTATATAATTTATATGTTGTTACCTGTATGACTACATGAATTATATACTTATGTCACATGTTTAATAACATTATGATGATAAATGTTTTCTATGCTCTAGAATTTTTATACGTGATATGATATGAAATAAGAAATTATTTGATATCAACGTATGTTGGCTTCGTGGTGGAATTGGACTATGTTGATTTTTGGGTTTTAGTATTAACGTTCTACTTTTTGGGCCGTCAGTTAATCTTAAGTTTTATGAATGCTTTGGGACACGTAGATTTTCTAAGAATTTTTTTTTTTATTCATGGTTACTAGTCGAAATAATTTTTTTGAATTACTCATAAGAAATAATGATTCGAGGATTTGCAAAGACTTGTGAGTAAGAAAATGTATAAATTGGGATTTTAAGTTTTGATGAAAGGTAAAATTGGTTATAGCACTTGATTTTGGGTAAATAAGTTTAAATTATTGAAATTTATGTTATGGGAAACCCATAAAGGAGAATTAAGAATGTTAAAAACTTATGGCTTAATCGTAGGATTTTGAAATTAAGGATCAATTAGGAGAATTTTTGACGAAATTAAGAATTTTCTTTGCAATTATTACGGAATTTGGGGACTAGTTTATCAATAAGTGAGAATTGTATGGGTTAATTGATAACCGTTTTCGATGATTTAGACTTTTAAGAAAATTTGGAACCTTGGGGTATCTTGATTTTAGAGTTATAAGGAAAGTTGATCATGGGTTTTTAAGGATGAATCAATACTAAGCTTGAAAAATCTAAGCGTTAGCGGATGCGTTTGGGATTTTAAGGTTGAAATATGATAAGTTGATGAATATTTTGGGTATAAAATACGAAAAATAATATGCGATAAGTATGGTCATCCATCTGTTAATTGGGAATTGTAAGAAAAATTGAAATTCGAGGTTATAATAGTAATAATACTAAGTCATTATGGGTTTTTTTAAGTTGTGAATTGCAAACTGAGGATGTAGAAAGAAAAATTAACTCGGATTTAGTAGACGTAAGGACATTGTAGAATTTAAGTTTTATCAGAGCAGCGCAGCGGAAGCGTGGATTTTTTGGATACTAGAACTAAGTCTAAACTTTGGGTTATCGAGGATAAGCGGATTTCAAGGACGAAATTCAATTTAAGGGGGGGAGTTTGTAACGCCCCGAAAATTTAAAAGTCCACGCGAACCACATGCATGCGTTTATTAAATTATCTTCTATTTTAATTAAATGTTTTAATTGCATTAATTAATTTTGTTGTGCATATTTAATTGTTTTAAAAAAATATTTTTCTACGTGGTTGCATTAAAATGTATTTTTAAAAGGTTATTCGAGTTGCGAACGAGGAACGGGGACCGAGGGCTGAAAATGGAAAATGATTTTATTAATAATTGTTTTTAATTATTTCAAATAAGGGTGATGCTTTTTATTATTTTTGAAAATAAGGGGTTTGGAGGTGATTTTATACGCCTGTACGTAAATTTTATCGGTGTTGGTTTTTCAACAAAACTAGAAACTTTTTGGCAACCCGGCTAATAAATTCGCAAAGTTATTTAAACAAAACTATTTTTATATTTTTAATTAAAGTCTAACTAAGCACTAATGAGCCTATTTATCTACCTAATGGGCCTAAATCCTTGCTTAGAGAATTAATTATTATTTAAATTAGATAATCACCCCCAACCCTACACTTTGCTACACCCCTCAAAACTTATATTTTTCTCTCCCAAAACTCCTCAAAGTGCACGGATCACACACACCACAATTTAAAGAAGAAAATCGAGACTTGCAAGGTAGAGTTCAAGCCAAGGTTTTTGCCCCGTTCATCGCCGTCGTCAACAAATAATCGTGCGTAAAATACGCAAAGGCACGCCATACATCTCCTTTTCTCATCCATCATATCATAATATTGTTTAAATATTGTATGCATGAAGAACATGATGCCACTTTTTTGTATTTTCGAAATATTGCACTTATAAGTGTTAAATTCATGATTTTTTTGGATCCAATAAGTTGTTCATGCATGTAAAGGGGCTCCCATGATAGTAAGTGATGATCAAGCAAAGATTTTATGTGAATTAGAGTCCCACACAATCACCAAACTCACGTAGAAACATGGAAGCAAGGAGAAATCGATTTCTGCTGTCATGGGGTTCAAGGGGTTCGGGTTTCACGAGGGAGGGGTTGGCTTGGTCTTGGCTAGGGCCAGGGCTCGGCCAGGGTCTGTCATGGGTTAGGGGGAGAGTTCTAGCCAAGCTAGGACTCACATTAAGGGCTGGGGAAGGAGTCCTAGCCATGCTAGGACTCCCGCCCGAGAACACGCATCATGAGCTTGGGAGAGTGCAGGTGTGCAGGAGCTTGTGGTCTCGGTTTAGGGGGCCTGGACTGGGTCTGGTCGACTCCTAAGGGTCCTAGGTGAGTGCCAGAGAGGCTGGTTTGGGGGCTTGGGCGGTTGGCTAAGTCCTAAGAAAGATTGAAGAGTCCTTGTGCACTTGGGAGTTCTCGGCCAGTTTTGGGTTGGAGTTGGGGCTTTGTTTTTGTTGTTTGGGATGGTTTCTGAGTGAATGTAGGGTCCAGTAGGGTACTCTAGTGCGTTGGTCAGGTTTTGGATCCGCATGGTTCGGGGGTGACTCGAGAAAATTGAAAGATGGCTCGGGATCGAAGTTTATGTGTCATAATAGGGTTTCTAGAACAATCAAAGACGTAAAACGTCAAGTCCAGGGGTAAAACGATCTTTTTACACCAAAAGTTAGTAAACGTCATGGCAGTGCTCTAAATGCTATTTTTATGATATTATGGTTATTTTTAAATGTTTATGAAATGTTCATGATTAAATTATGATTTTTAAATGTCCATGGATTTTATATGATTTAGGGTTGATATTTAAAATGCATAATGCATGCTTGGTTTCAAAATAAAATTATATGTTATGCATGATTTTTAAAGTGATGAGAATGTTAAACATTGAAGGAAGTGAAGTAATTGTGGCTATCGAGGTTACAGTATGAGGTAACGGTATGTGGTAACGGTAAGAATGGAATATCGCGAGGGAAAAAGGCCCAGAGGGAGCCCATTTATGGGAAAAGGCCCCAGAGAGAACCCCGACGATCGCATTTCAATTTAAAAGAGGATAGTCTAGGGCCCAGTTGACCGGTGAGAGTGTTGCTGGTGTCCCCCGCCGCCCAGTACTACGGTTTCATGTAGATGGATCCATCGACTTTTTGAGGTTTGAGGAAAGTCACAATTAATGATCTGAATTCAACAAAAGAAAAGGAAAACGAAAAAGGAAAAATGTTTATGATCATTAAAATGGATTTATGTTATGTCATGTTGAGGAAAAAGAAAGGAAAATGTTAAGGTTTATGTGATGCATGCCATGAAAATGTTTATGCTTAAAGTTGATGCATAACTATGAAAATGTTTCTATTTAAAGTTCATGCATCATAAAAGGTTTACGAAAATGTTCATGTTTGAAGTCTATGCATCTTCATGAAAACAATATTTTAAGTACAAGTATTTTCACTGTTGCATGTGATTTTATACGTATTATTTGTTATAAAAATTATGGTTTGTTGAGTCTTTAGAATCATTAGGTGTGATGGATGCAGGTGAGTTTGAGGGAGGACTTGATGGTTGATTTTGACTAGACTGAAGGTGCACACAACCCGAGGACCAGAGCTTCTACTTTTTCGCATTTACGATTTATGATTCATGATTTACGTTAAAGAATTTAAGACTATTTATTTATATTTTGAGATATTATAGTATGAGCTGTATTTCACAATTATAAAGTTGGTTGTTTTATTTTAAAATGAGGCCCAAAATATTTTATGTAATTTTTGGTTGTTCGACCGAGGCTAGGGAGGTTAAAAAAAAATTTCTTGTACTTTTAAAGCAATAAAAAGGGTAGACGTTTCAGTTGGGGCCTATAAATACGATATCTAGATGATCAAACAAGATATTTTGAATGGGATTCAAAGCAGGAGCAGTTAGCATGAAGAAATCAGCTAGTTGAGAGTACAAGCCCTTGTGTGAGATACATTTGAGATGTACACTACAAACGATAAATTCCTCACACACAATCACTCACACATATACAAGAGAGTTGAACTTCAAATATTAGTTGAGCGAGTCTTGCACAAAGACAATAAACTTGTGTATGTAGTCTTTGCATATTAGACATTAAACAATATGCTGATTGTGAGGTGCTGCCTACAATCTTGAGTGCTAGGAGTCAGTTAGGCAGTAACGCAAGTCCTGGCTGAATGGGTTGGCACAGTTGTATAAATCAAAGTCTTCTAGTGAATACTTCCCAAGGGGAAGAAGGGGTGACGTAGGAGCATTTGAAGTCTCCGAACATCAATAAACAAATTCGTGTCTATTTGTTTATTGCATTTACTTATCATTTCCATTGTTTCAAGGATGCATTGTTGAAGCATTTTATGTGTTCTTCAAATACCAAAATATTGCATACCAAGTGTTTGATAAAATGTTTCAACTAAAATATTTTTACTCATTCAATTTGCATATATTTTAAATGCTTTTCAAAATTTTTAATCGGTTTCTACGAAAGATTATTTCGAGTTTCTTCCGCTTGGTTTGAAAACCAAACTCGATTTCTTTCATCGTTGTTCAATATTTGAAGAACCGAGCTATTGTAGCTCAACGATGATCCCCCTAATCGATCATGTCAATTGGTATCAAGCCTCAAATCTGTAAGCAATTGGTATCAAGCCTCAAATTTTTAGAATAACGAGTAGTGAATGTTTCAGTTGGTATCAGAGCAATGGTTCTGTAAAGGGTTGTGCCACCATCAGTGCCGGGAAGTTCAGTTGTCAAGCCTCAAATCTATAAGTTTACATGCTTTATCTAATTTATATGATGCTTTATCTGATTCATGTTTTATATGTTTAAAAATTGCTAAATAGATTAGAATATGATGCATGATTAGAAAACTTAGATTTAAATGCATTTCAGTTACGTTAGTATTTGGAAAACATTCAGATAAAATGTGTTCTAGACGTGCCCCTGTTATTGAGAATCAAGCTGAGAATATTGAGAACCGTCAAGAGAATCCACCCCCGCCTCCTAATGGGGATGCTGTTGTTCACGCACTTGAGGGCATGACCTATTTTTTTGAGCAGTTTCAGCCTGCTCCTAGGCCACAGCACGATGTTTATGATCAGTTCCGGAGGCTTGCGCCACAGGAATTTTCTGGCACCACCGATCCCTTTGCTGCTGAGGCTTGGGTTCGTGCACTCGAGGTGCACTTTCGTTATCTGAATATGGGGGATGTTGACCGTGTGAGGTGTGCCACTTACATGTTTTGGGATGATTCTTATTTATTGTGGGAAAGAGCCGAGTATGGTATTGACATCGCTACTCTTACATAGGCTCGATTCAAGGAGACATTCTATGAGAAGTATTTTACTACTGATGTTGGAGGGCGACTGAGGAGGGAGTTTATGAACCTTCATAAGGGAGACTCGACTGTTGCTGAGTTTGTGAGGATATTTGATAGGGGTTGTCACTTTGTACCCCTTATTGCGAGGGATGCTACTGAGAATTTGAGGCACTTCATGGATGGTCTACGACCTACCACACGACATTATGTTATGATGATGCTACAACTACTACTTATGCATTTCAAACTGAGAAATCTTTGAAAGACATCGATTTTGAGATGCAGCACAAGAGGCACCAACACCAAAATAATTCGCAGCCAAATAAGAAGCCGTATATGGGTCCTCCTAGACCTCCAGGGCCTCAAAATTACCAAGGACAAGTCAAGAAGCAAGTACCACCAAAGCAACCAAATCGTGGAGCACCAAAGCTTGCTGTGAGGCAAATGCATGTGGGGGACATACAAGTGTTTTATATGCAAGGAAGATGGGCATAAAGCTGCTGATTATCCAAAGAAGAGAGCACCTATGGTAGGAAGAGCTTATGTTATGCATGCTGAAGAAGCAGAGGAGGAGCCAGACACTACGCTCATTACGGGTAGCCTAGTCATTTAACATTTTTTTATTTCTTTTAATTGCATGAAATGTTAAATTGGTTATTAGAATTGAATAGAGATCAAGATTAACCTAATAGAAACTAGGTTGCATGCTCTACCTTAGTTGGAAATTAAGATATGATTTTAGAAACCATAGAATTGGTATTGATTTTTGTGCATTAATTTATGTGAAGGATGTAATAATTCAAAATAAAATTTTTAAGACCAAAAATTAAAGAAAAATCATAACTAACGGTTTGATTAAGGGTTTCGAAATTCTGGAACAGTCAATATGCAATTTTCGAATTATGAGGACTAAATTGTAATTACCTAAAATATAAGGGGCTTAATTGACATTAAGAAAGTTGAGGGACCAAAATGTTAATATCCGAAAATTTAAGGACCAAATATGTAATTTTCGAAATTTAAGGGACTAAAAATGTAAATTTTCGAAAATATTTAGGGTCAAATTGCAAATATTCGAAAATTTTGGGGACTAAAAATCAAATTTCGTAAAACAATTGAAGGGCTAAAACGTAATTTTTCAAGAAATGCTTAAGTTCAACGCGTAATCTTCACATAAATTTGTGAGAATAATGATAGAAATTCCTTAAGCTTCAACACAAAAAGATTTAAAAGACATTTTCGCCGTAGGGAGAATTATCATTCAAGATATAGCTACCTATGCACTGCTAGATTCAGGAGCTAAAAATTATTTCATATCTGAAACCTTCATCAAGCGACTGAACATTGTTCCTGAGGATATGGGTTTGGGTTTCCAAGTTTCTATTCCTTCCGGTGATCAAATTCTCACGTCTAAGATTGTGAAGAATCTGGAGCTTCGTTTATTCAGAGATGTGGTTTGGGAAGATCTTATTGTGCTCCCTATTCCTGAATTTGATATCATTCTATGTATGGATTGGTTATCAGCGAATGGAGTTTCGATTGATTTTCGTCAGCGATAAGTGTCTATTCGACCGCCTAGTGGTAAATCTTTTGTCTTTGAGGAGGCGAGAAACAAACAAATGACGCACATTATCTCTTGTCTGTGTACGAGGAAGCTTATTAGACGTGAATGTCAAGCCTTTATAGCATGTGTCACTACCGCACATGCTCTGTTGGAAACTAAATTTCAGTGATTTGACAAAATAAGCATCGTATTTATTGGACTAACTGATCGAGTAACCAGTCTTCGCAAATCAACTATCAGTTGCCTAACTGAAGATTAATGTGCGTAATATTAAAGGCAACTGATACCAGCGTAACTGAATTTTCAAGTCAACTGACTAATCAGTTGTAAACCAATCAGTCGATATATTCAGTCGAAAACACACAAGCTATTGCAACACGTCATCAGTTGAAAAGGACATTCAACCAACAATAGTACAAAGCAGACTGCAACTCGGAGTGGAATGCCGCGTTTCAGAGTCTACAGTGTACGAATATCAGAGAATATTGACGTGGCAATCAACGGATATAAAGATTCAAATATTATTTAATGTTACCGTTGGAAGAGAAGCTTATAAATAGGCGAGAAGAGCAGTCGAAGAAACAAGAACGAACAACTATTCTATTCAAGCTTGCTGTTACGCTGCTAAAATCACTACTCGTATTCAAATATCAAAAGCTCACTCTTATCAGATATATCAGTAGCAATCAAGGCTACATTTACGAGCTTATCAACACTTTGAAATCTTTGATAGATTCATTCAGTTGTGTTAAAGTCAGTCACACATTGTAAAAGTTTTTGTGAACTAAGAGTTTCAATTTTGGCAGTGTTAAGTCCAAACTGAAGTGGGTCAGTACAACTCTTGTATTCGATCAAAGTCTTTTAGTGGATATCCTATCTTCGTGATAGAAGGGGTGACATAGGAGTTATTCTATTCTCCGAACATCCAGAAACAAACCTGTGCATTTTATTTCAGTTATTATTTCAAGTCAGTTATTCTATCTCTTAGTCAGTTTACTTCTGCAACTGTTTTCTCAGGTAAACTGATTGTTATCGACTAACGAGATACCGAGTGTCAGTTTGTCACTAAACTGAACTCAATATTCGAAAAGAATATATAATCCGTGAGTGTTTATTCAACCCCCCTTCTAAACACTTATCACCTTCTAACCGATCCTTTCAAGTGGTATCAGAACAGTTGTATCTCGTCTCAGACTCAAACTGATTATCATGGCATCTTTCAATAAAATCCCTATGTTCTCCAGAGAAGATTTCGATGATTGAAAAATCAGGATGCAGGCTCACTTAGCTGCACAAGATGATGACATGTGGTATGTCATCACTGAAGGTCCGATGAAAATATTTAAAGCCAACACAGAAGTTGCAATCACCGATGGGGCACCTCAAAGAATTGAAAAGCCTAGAGATGAATGGACTGTTGAGGATAAAAGAAAAGCAAATTTGGACAATATGGCAAAGGATATACTGTACAAAACGCTGGATAAAGTAACTTTCAGCAAATTCAAGATGTGTAAGACAACTAAGGAAATTTGGAAAAAATTGATCCAGCTTTGTGAAGGAAATGAACAAACGAAAGAGAATAAACTTTCTGTTGCTGTTCAAAAGTTTGGCAACATTAAGATGAGAGCTGGAGAAACGATCCATGAGTATGATGAAAGAGTCAGTTGTATCATCAATGATCTAAATGCACTTGAAAAAGTGTATACCAACAAAGAAGTTGTATTAAAAGTAATCAGAGGTCTTCCCAAAGAGTGGGACGTTAAGACCATGGCAATGAGGGAATCCAAGGATCTAAACAAGGTTGAGCTTCATGACCTATTTGCTGATCTGAAGGCCTATGAGTTTGAGCTGCAAACGCGAGAAGGAGAACCTTCTATTCCAGCAGCCACAACTGCTTTAGCTGTTGTCAGAACAGAACCAACTGGTTCAGTCGAGAAGTCTGCTGATCAACTGAGCAATGATGCTGTAAGGCCCGAGAATTTGATTATCATAATCATATTTGTGTTGTTAATAATTAAGGTAGTTGTAGACGCCATGTATCGGACCGGAAGAGACGAGAAAGTAGATGCAATTATAGATATGAGATGAACTCGGCGTATATGCGCCACTAGAGCGACGCACATGCGCGAAAAGTACAGAAGTATCGGCGCACATGCGCGAGATAAGGCGCGCATATGCGCGACACCTCCAGAACCTTTGGCGCATATGCGCAAGATGAAGCACGCATATGCGCGAGGTGTTGAATTTTCCTTGGCCGAGACCAGTAGGTCTCGCGCATATGCGCGGGTAATGTCGCCCATATGCGCGAGACGTGTACATCAAAGAATTACAACACTTGTCCTTGCCATGCAATATAAAGGATGTGTGTCTTCATTTCTCTCCTAGCACAGCTGAGACCAACGAGAGAAAGAGAAAAGTTCAAGGAAAGAGAAAGTTCTCTTCTTGTAAAGCTAGTTTGCACAAGATTTTCACATCCAAACGTTAATCCGATTTCGGTTTTGAGCTCCTCTCATCCAAGGCTTTAAAGGGATGTAAGTTTCATTCATTTCCAGCATGATTTGAGATATTGATGTTGGGGAAATTATGAATTACACTAGATTATGTGTTCTTGTGAAGTTAGTGACTATATATTCGTAAACGGATCGATTATCGGATATCATATGCAATTGTTATGATTTTCCAGCATATTTAGAGTTAAATATGCAGATTTTGAGTACTATCATGTGCTTATAATGATGATTATGAGTTGAGACTTATGAATTGGTGATATATGTTGAGAGTTGGATTGACCGGTATCGAGAAATTACGTCGTTATGCTGTCAAATTGTACCGAGATCAAGTATTGAATTGGATATGCGTTGATTGAGATTAGAGATTGATAGAATATGTATCAACATTTCCATTTCAGATTTGATAGTGACAGATTCGTCATCGAGACTTCGACATCGACAGACATTGTGCGACGAAAGGTATAATACATGTTTTGTTTGGAGAAGACACAACTCAAATGAGATTTAATTTGAGTTTCCCAACCAAATCACATACTAGAATTGTTGTTTATCTTGTGATATGAATTTGATTTGTTTATAGATTTATATTCAAATCTCTTGATATGATTATGTCTTGTTTAGAGATTTATATTCAAGCCTTTGAGATATGAGAGTCATTGGCAGACTTGCCAAACTAGATGTTCGGTGGTATCGACGCTTCGGACCAGATTCAATCCGATTGTAGGCATTAGATACAGATATGACCGAAGTCTAGGAATAAGACGTACAGTCACCCCGATTGGGAGGGTAGGTGACAGCCATTGACGTCTTATTCACACCGGGATCCCTATAGTAGAGTCGATTCGAGTCAAGACATGATTTGATTTGAATTGCATGTTTAGATAGATCGGTTTCATAGACTATGGAGCCATTGTTATTGCTTTCATGCATGATTTATGATTTCGTATCAGCATGTATACATGTTTTATACTGGGATTTGTTCTCACCGGAGTTTCCGGCTGTTGTTATGTCTGTATGTGTGCATAACAACAGGTGGGGCAGGATCTGGGTCACGTCAGAGATGAGATCAAGATAGCGTGGTGACTACGGGCGCAGAAGATCACTAGTGATGTTGTATTAGATTTGTACTATTCGTAGTTTATGGTTTGTATTAAACACTAGTGATGTGTTTGTAGTAAAACATGACATGTATATTATATGTGTTGTAATTAAATAAAGAAAGATATTATTCTTAGTATTTACATTTGAATTAATGTTAAAAAGCGAAAATTTGACCCACATTTTGAATAAAGATCCAATTAATCCCGAAAAGAATTGAGTTAGAGCCCGGGTCTCCACAACAGGTGGTATCAGAGCAGTAGGTTCTGTAGACTAAGATAGAATAGAATGAGCGGGGTAGATCGAGTCTTCTTCCTTGCTTTTGATGTGCTAGCATGATTTAATGCTTTCCCTATTATATGTTGAATTGTATCTGAGTTGATTTACGGCATATACTTGTAAAGACCGAATCAGAACCGATTATGGATCAGAGGTATATGATCAGAGAAGGGCTGAGACAGATTGTATAGACTGTGTACTAATCTGTTTGATAATCAGATTATGCCGCCTAGAAGAATACCACAACCAGCTGCAGGTCAAGTGCCAGAACAGGGGAGTACGTCAGGTACCCAGATAGACGTAACCGCTACCCTGATGGAGACTCTGTTGAAGCGGTTTCAGTCATTCCGACCCCCGACTTTGAAAGGCACTGAGAATGCAGCGGATTGCGAAAGCTGGTTGGATGATATAGAGATGTTATTTGAGTCACTTGCCTATAGAGATGAACGTAGGGTTAAGCTGATTGGGCATCAATTGCAAGAAGTGGCCAAGAGTTGGTGGCTAACGGCGAAACGGGCCTTAGAACATCGAGGTATTGATATTACTTGGAAAGTATTTAAAGATGAATTTTATCAACGTTTCTTTCCAGTCTCCTATCGAAAAGACAAAGGGGCCGAATTTGCAAACTTGAGACAGGGCCAGTGGAAAATAGAGGAGTATGTTGCCAAATTCTCGTCCTTGCTTCGATTTGCACCTCATGTAGTAGGGAATGATGAGGCACTTGCCGATCAGTTCATAAATGGTTTGAATCCGGATATCTTCACCCTAGTGAACACGAGGTGACCCAACACTTTTTCTGAGGCACTGAATCGAGCGAAGGGAGCAGAGGCTGGCTTGATTAGGCAGCGAGGAGCTTCCTTTAGTGTTCAGGGTCAGAGACCGCCACCGTTCGCCACACAGTTTCCACACCTCCTCCTCGATTTGATAGTTGAATCAGTAGTAGTGGGAAGAAAGATTCTTTGAAAGCTAAGGGTAAGCAGTTCAAGAGAGCAGGGAGCAGTTCATCGAGCTCCAGTGGATCAAGACAGAGAGGTCTTGGCCAGAGTACAGATGTGACAGGTGTATATTGTACTACTTGTGGAGGCCGACATGCCACAGAGCAGTGTCAGGGGGTGATGGGCAGATGTAACATATGTAAGCAACATGGACATTTCGCCAGAGTCTGTCCCCAGAGAGGTGCACAGAGATTTCAGAGTGCAGGGTCATCAGCATCAGTGACTCAGCCTGAGAGGCAAGCTTCGTCTGTCCATTCCTTCCAGCCCACGCCTACACAGTCTCAACCTAGAGCCAGAGGTGGCCAGACAGTGAGCCAACCTCCCAGACAACAGGCTAGGGTGTTTGCACTGACCGAGGAGCAAGCCCAGGATGCGCCAGATGATGTGATTGCAGGTAACTGTTTTCTTTGCGGTTATCATGCATATGTATTGATAGATACAGGTGCATCACATACATTCATATCAGAACGTTTTGCATTGACACATGCATTGCCTGTCGAGTCATTGTCTACTGTAGTGTCTATTTCTTCTCCGTTGGGAAGTGGTCTGATATCTGTGACTTCAATTAGACATTGTTTACTACAGTTTGAAGGGCATGAGATCGATTTAGAATGTGTTGTACTTGGTTTATCTGATTTTGATTGTATTGTCGGGATTGACATGTTGACTAAGTACAGAGCCACCGTAGACTGTTTTCACAAGATTGTCAGATTCAGACCTGAAATGACAGAGGAGTGGAAATTCTACGGTAAGGGTTCCAGATCTCGGATTCCCTTAGTATCTGCTCTGACTATGAGTAGATTGTTGCAACAAGGAGCAGAAGGGTTCCTTATTTATTCAGTAGATTTATTGAAATCGAGCCCGGCATTGGCAGATTTTCCAGTAGTACGGGAGTTTGCAGATATATTTCCTGACGAGATTCCAGGGTTACCTCCAGCTCGAGAGGTAGATTTTAGCATTGATCTTATTCCAGGTACCGTTCCTATTTCGAGAGCTCTATATAGGATGGCTCCAATAAAATTGAAAGAATTGAAAGCACAATTAGAAGATCTTCTAGCCAAGGGATATATCAGACCTAGTGTGTCTCCTTGGGGCGCACCAGTGCTATTTGTGCGAAAGAAAGACGGTTCTATGAGATTGTGTATAGATTACAGGCAACTGAACAAGGCAACGATAAAGAACAAATATCCTTTGCCTCGTATCGACGAATTATTTGATCAGTTGCAGGGATCATCCATCTATTCCAAGATCGATATGAGATCTGGATATCACCAGCTGCGAGTACGAGATATTGATATACCAAAGACAGCACTCCGAACCAGGTATGGACATTACGAATTTATTGTCATGCCTTTTGGTTTAACGAATGCTCCAGCGGTGTTCATGGGGTTGATGAACCGTGTCTTTCAGAGATATTTAGATGAGTTTGTGATTGTTTTTATTGATGATATTTTGGTGTATTCCAAGAATATGACTGAGCATGCCTATCATTTGAGAATTGTGTTGCAAACATTGAGAAATGAAAGATTGTATGCTAAACTGTCAAAATGTGAGTTTTGGCTGAGACAGGTTGTCTTCTTGGGTCATATCATATCTGGAGATGGTATTTCCGTGGATCCGAGTAAAGTGGAAGCTGTGATCAGTTGGCCGAGACCGACTTCGGTGCCTGAGATACGCAGTTTCATGGGTCTAGTAGGGTACTATAGACGATTCATCAAAGATTTCTCCAGTATTGCGAAGCCGATTACCCAGTTGACACAAAAGAATACACCATTTGTGTGGTCGGAGGATTGCGAGTCTAGCTTCCTAGAGTTGAAGAAGAGGCTTACCATTGCACCTGTCTTGATGATTCCTTCAGGTACTGGTGATTTCGTTGTATATTGTGATGCATCTAACAGAGGGCTGGGGTGTGTTCTTATGCAACGGGGTCATGTGATCGCATATGCCTCTAGACAACTGAAGCCACACGAGATTCGATACCCCATTCATGATCTTGAATTGGCGGCTATCGTATTTGCCTTGAAGATCTGGCGTCACTATCTTTTTGGTGAGAAATTTGAGATTTACTTTGACCATAAAAGCCTGAAGTATCTGTTTTCTCAGTCAGAGTTGAACATGAGACATCGTAGATGGCTTGATCTACTGAAAGATTTTGATTGCGAGATCAAGTACTATCCAGGGAAGTCAAATACAGCTGCAGATGCCTTGAGTCGAAAGGTATGTGCCCTATCCTTATCGACGATAGGTGTTTCGAATTTAGTTGAAGAGTGTTGTTTGTCTGGTTTAGCATTTGACACAGATAGTAGACCATTGAAACTTGCCACGATTCAAGTTGAGCCAGATTTGATTATTGAAATCAAAGAAGCTCAAAGAACAGATCAGAATGTACAAAAGTCAATTCAGATGGTCAGATCAGGACATCAGTCTGAATATCAGGTACATGGCTTTGTCCTGTATGTGAATAACCGCCTTGTAGTGCCCGATGTTTCAAATTTGAAACAACAAATTATGTCAGAAGCGCACTGTAGTCGGTTCAGCATTCACCTTGGTGGCAGAAAGATGTACAACAACTTGAAGACACAGTTCTGGTGGAAAAAGATGAAATCAGATATTGCAGAATATGTGTCTAAGTGCTTAAATTGCCAACAGGTGAAGGGCGAAAGAAAGAAGCCCGGAGGTTTACTTCAGAGTTTGTCTATTCCTGAATGGAAATGAGATAACATTTCCATGGATTTCGTGACGAAGTTACCTCGATCGTCCTGGGCTTGTGATGCGATTTGGGTTGTGATAGACAGATTAACCAAATCAGCGTGTTTTATTCCGTACAGAATGACGTACAGACATGATCTGATGGCTGAGATATATGTCCGAGAGGTAGTCAGATTACATGGTGTGCCGAAGTCTATCGTATCAGATCGTGATCCACGATTCACTTCTCACTTTTGGCACAGTCTGCAGCAGGCTTTAGGTACGACATTGCACCTGAGCAGTG
Source organism: Primulina tabacum (assembly GCF_025594145.1). Taxonomy (NCBI): domain Eukaryota; kingdom Viridiplantae; phylum Streptophyta; class Magnoliopsida; order Lamiales; family Gesneriaceae; genus Primulina; species Primulina tabacum. Next base: position 30,675,436 of record NC_134551.1, read on the forward strand.
CTTATCATCCCCAGACAGACGGACAGTCAGAGCGAACTATCCAGACCTTAGAGGACATGTTGAGAGCTGTAGTGCTAGACTTTGGCACTAGTTGGCAAGATTTACTACCATTGTGTGAATTCTCGTACAACAACAGCTACCAAACGAGTATAGAGATGGCACCGTTTGAAGCAATATATGGTAAGAAGTGCAGATCTCCTCTATACTGGGATGATATATCTGAGGTACCAGAACTTGGACCTGATATGATTCGTGATATGACTGAGAAAGTGAAGATAATCCAGAAAAGAATGAAGACGGCACAGGATAGACAGGCCAAGTATGCCAATATCAGACGTAGACCGTTAGTATTTGAACAAGGAGACAGAGTGTTTTTGAAGATTTCACTTTTCTGAGGCATTGTCAGATTTGGCAAGCGTGTGAAATTGTCTCCTAGATACATCGGTCCATACGAGATTCTTGAAAAGATTGGCAATCGAGCATATCGACTGGCTCTTCCTCCTTCTCTATCCGGGATACATGACGTTTTTCATGTATCGATGCTGCGTAGATACATGCCAGATTGTTCTCATGTCATTCGGCCTGACGAAGCTGAGCTGGATCAGACATTGAGTTATGTTGAACAACCGATACAGATTCTTGATCGGAAAGAGAAACAGCTCAGAACGAAGACTATTCCACTAGTGAAAGTACAGGGGAGTCGTCATGGCACCGAGGAAGCGACTTGGGATACAGAAGCAGATATGAGACAGAAATATCCCGAGTTATTTCTATGATGTGAGTGTTCATTCCATTTTCGATTACATTGCCTCTTTTACTTGATTTAATTGATTGTCTGCGATTTCGAGGACGAAATCATTTCTTAGAGGGGGAGAAATGTAAGGCCGGAGAATTTAATTATCATAATCAGATTTGTGTTGTTGATAATTAAGGTAGTTGTAGACGCCTTGTATCGGACCGAAAGAGACGAGAAAGTAGATGCAATTATATATATGAGATGAACTTGGCGCATATGCGCCACTAGACCGGCGCACATGCGCGAAAAGTACAGAAGTATCGGCGCACATGCGCGAGATAAGGGGCGCATATGCGCGACACCTCCAGAACCTTTGGCGCATATGCGCAAGATGAAGCGCGCATATGCGCGAGGTGTTGAATTTGCCTTGGCCGAGACCAGTAGGTCTCGCGCATATGCGCGAGACGTGTACTTCAAAGAATTACAACACTTGTCCTTGCCATGCAATATAAAGGATGTGTGTCTTCATTTCTCTCCTAGCACAGCTGAGACCAACGAGAGAAAGAGAAAAGTTCAAGGAAAGAGAAAGTTCTCTTCTTGTAAAGCTAGTTTGTACAAGATTTTCACATCCAAACGTTAATCCGATTTCGGTTTTGAGCTCCTCTCATCCAAGGCTTTAAAGGGATGTAAGTTTCATTCATTTCCAGCATGATTTGAGATATTGATGTTGGGGAAATTATGAATTACACTAGATTATGTGTTCTTGTGAAGTTAGTGACTATATATTCGTAAACGGATCGATTATCGGATATCATATGCAATTGTTATGATTTTCCAGCATATTTAGAGTTAAATATGCAGATTTTGAGTACTATCATGTGCTTATAATGATGATTATGAGTTGAGACTTATGAATTGGTGATATATGTTGAGAGTTGGATTGACCGGTATCGAGAAATTACGTCGTTATGCTGTCAAATTGTACCGAGATCAAGTATTGAATTGGATATGCGTTGATTGAGATTAGAGATTGATAGAATATGTATCAACATTTCCATTTCAGATTTGATAGTGAAAAATTCGTCATCGAGACTTCGACATCGACATACATTGTGCGACGAAAGGTATAATACATGTTTTGTTTGGAGAAGACACAACTCAAATGAGATTTAATTTGAGTTTCCCAACCAAATCACATACTAGAATTGTTGTTTATCTTGTGATATGAATTTGATTTGTTTATAGATTTATATTCAAATCTCTTGATATGATGATGTCTTGTTTAGAGATTTATATTCAAGCCTTTGAGATAGGAGAGTCATTGGCAGACTTGCCAAACTAGATGTTCGGTGGTATCGACGCTTCGGACCAGATTCAATCCGATTGTAGGCATTCGATACAGATATGACCGAAGTCTAGGAATAAGATGTACAGTCACCCCGATTGGGAGGGTAGGTGACAGCCATTGACGTCTTATTCACACCGGGATCCCTATAGTAGAGTCGATTCGAGTCAAGACATGATTTGATTTGAATTGCATGTTTAGATAGATCGGTTTCATAGACTATGGAGCCATTGTTATTGCTTTCATGCATGATTTATGATTTCGTATCAGCATGTATACATGTTTTATACTGGGATTTGTTCTCACCGGAGTTTCCGGCTGTTGTTATGTCTGTATGTGTGCATAACAACAGGTGGGGCAGGATCTGGGTCACGTCAGAGATGAGATCAAGATAGCGTGGTGACTACGGGCGCAGAAGATCACTAGTGATGTTGTATTAGATTTGTACTACTCGTATTTTATGGTTTGTATTAAACACTAGTAATGTGTTTGTAGTAAAACATGACGTGTATATTATATGTGTTGTAATTAAATAAAGAAAGATATTATGCTTAGTATTTACATTTGAATTAATGTTAAAAAGCGAAAATTTGACCCACATTTTGAATAAAGATCCAATTAATCCCGAAAAGAATTGAGTTAGAGCCCGGGTCTCCACAGATGCTATGTCATTGTTCATCAAAACGTTTGGAAGGTTTATGAAGAAAAATCAAGGGAACATCCAGAAGCATTATCAGAGAAACAATTCTAAAGAGGAATCAAATGCTTGCTACAACTGTGGCAAACCCGGTAACTTCATTGCTGACTGTCCCAAACCCAAGAAGGACAGTCAAGGCTCGACTGAAAGAAAGAAGAAGTCATATGAGCACAAAAGAAGATCCAAGGATGATAAGAAGTCTTTCAGGAAGAAGCATGAGGTGCTCTTAGCTGAAGAAAGTAAATCTAAATGGGCAGAAACTGACAGCGGGGAGTCAGAACCATAAACCTCATGCAGTTTCAGTGGTAGTGAAGAGGAAGTGATGTGTCTAATGGCTGATGATACAGAAGTGGAGTCAAGCAGTCAACAGGTATTTGACTTCAACTCAACTGATTTCACTAGAGAAGAACTTATTTCAACTCTTCACGACATGGTTAATGAGTACTGTGACACCTCTGACCCATTTTATAAAATAACAGCGGAATTTAAAATTTTTCTTTAAAGGGAGGAAGGATTCAAAATACATTTCCAATATATATACCATCAAAAGAATATACATGATCCAAAAAGTGTTGCGTAAAAATATAAAATATCATTTTGATCATGTATAACAAAATAATCTTCCACTTCCTTCCATCTCTATATGCATATGACCCCGGCTTCAATCAACGTCCTGGTTCGTCGCTCTTATCTGCATCACATGAATAACTGAAATGAGTGTAAAACTCAGCAAGTGGAACTCTTACATAGCAATGGATACATATATCATACTCTGTAAAACATGGCTTTGAAATCATTAAATACCATCAACTCTTGAAACATGAATAACATAGCATAATATAACAATAAGATGGTATTTCTCTTTTCTCTGTTGGATTGATATCTATATAGTATCTCTGTCTCTGTACCTATATCCCATCGATATAAATCGATAACTCTGAGGGATATAAGCCTATGGTCGTTGATCAACTAATTGCATGCAATCTATGACTATGTATCTATCAATCCATAAATCATTTTAAACTCTCTTTGGGGCAATTAATCAAACACTTTGTAAACTCTTTTCTCTTGTATTCCCTTTTTCACAATTGAGACATTCAGTTGTCTCATATATACAATCAAGTAATGCAATACCTAATATGGATCAAATGGAAGGGAATAACATGTTAAAACCATTGAAACACAATACATATACTATCATGTGAGCACAAGAATGAGATTCCACTTACAACCAACAAGAACACCTTCAACATAAACCCTTGGTACACAACCTACACAATAAATCATATATAACACCATCAACATCTCAATAATCCAACAACAATACCAATAAACCCATAAAACCAACACATTTAACAAACCCAAGATTTCTCCCAACACCAAAACCAAGAATAAGCTAAACCAAAATGCTTACCTTAGCTCCTTGAACCCACAAGAACCTTAATCTCACCACAAAAATCCACCAAGATGCATGAATCAAGGGCACAAAAGTAAGAAAATGAGAACCCTAGGTCTCCCTTGAAGAGAAGAATCGAGAAGAGTGAAGAAAGAATGAGAGAAATGAGCCAACTCTTCCATTTAAATCACTTAATCTCGAAAACACGCTTATACTGTGCTGGGCACTCGGACGGTCATAAATTACCGCTCGGGCGCTGATGATTCTGCCCAAAACCCAAAGTTCCAGAAGTAGTGGCGCTCGGGCGGTCATAAATTACCTCTCGGGCACCGCTCTGCGCACCGTCACGCTAAAGATTGCTTCAGAAACGCCTCTTCCCTTCCGAATAAAAAATGTTGTACACTACAAAGTTGTAGCCCTATGTCTTTCCTCTAATCTCTCCAAATTTCAGATCATTTGGAGGTCTGAGTAAAATGGTATGCTAAATCTCCCAACATGTGCCACTGGAGGAACGACGAAACGCACGACACACTTCGGGGCTCTTTTGGATTACCTTCCACAATGATTTGAACAAAACTCAAAATAATAAAGTTACACCTCTATGTCTTATCTAATCAGTCCAATTAGCCTTATACCAATTGGCTCAACATACGAATTATCATGAATTTAATCGTAACGCCGCTACAATAGCACTACACGTCATCTATAACTAACCATAATATAAATCATAAATCGAAACTCTTAACATCCAAACTATACCTAAACTTGACCAAGTAGTCAATAAACATACGAAAACTTAAACCGTACCGTACACCAAGTTTGGCTATTACAAGTACCACAAGCTCGCCTTTTTATATTTTGAAAAGGCCAGAGCAAAGCAAACTGATCCCATAGACAATAAAACTAAAACTGATGAATCAGTTGATGTGTTGAGTCTAAAAAGGGGGATTGCTGAGCTCAATGCTGAAAGAATCAGGAATCAATCAATGATTCAGAAGTTGATGCTTGAGAATTCAAAGCAAACTGAGCTTATTCAGGCTTGAAACAAATCATCTGTTGCATTAAATGAAATGCAGAACTCACAGAAATCAGTTACTGATAAAATTGGTTTAGAGTTCAACAACCAAGATGAAATGTCTTCCAATGATACTCGACCAAAACTGAATATGGATAAAGGGAAATACATTCACTTTGTCAAATCAGTTTTGGTACAAGAACAAACTGAGCCAAGTAAACTGGTTGAACAGCCTATTGAAAGTACGAACAAGGCTAGAAGATATGGTATTGGTGTTAGAGTAGGTGCCCATCGAGCCAAGTGTTGGCCGAGTGTTCACAATGAAACTCTATGTATAAACGATCTTTATTTTAATAATATTTGAAATTATTATTGGCACATCTTTATCTCAATACCCATGCTAGTTGCATAGACAAAGCCCTTGAATATACACATAGTAGAAAGAATATGAGATGCTCATATGAAGAGTATCATGAAACTCATATTTAGAATACTGTATATTCTAAACAGTTCCTAGTCGATTCAGCAGCCGCTAAGAAGGATATAGGCCGCTCGAGTTCGGGACTAGTATCTGCGATGTGAGTACCATGTTTCATTGGTAGGTGACATTTTGATGTCCGAACATGCAGATAGGTGCTCCTTGTAGAGTGCACTGAACAACCCTCCATAAAGGACTTTCCAAGTGGTTCTCACTTATCGAGTGGAAACGTCCTAGTTTATGGGTGTACACCATTAGTGCTTATGACTCGGGACAACATTGATACTCTATATGCTAGCATTACACTTTGACTTGTTTACCGACTCTCATGGGGTCATCAGGTGTCAAGGTTGGGTGTTTTGTCGAAACAGATAGGAGTCGATGCATTTTAGTCGGGGATTCACCGCTTACCTTCGGGTATGGATATCCTATGTGAAATCATGTGTATGAAGTATGAAATCTTTGATCAGGGTATGGTGGTAATTATGAAAGGGGTTTCATAGATTACACCATCGATGCAACTACGACATGACACATAGTAACGATTCATTGAAAACTCTCGATATACCAATGGTTGTCGAATCGGTCGGGATATATGAGTTGAAGGGACCGTACTGTACGCTTACCATAATTGAATGGTTCTTGCAGGCACTATCATTTGATGTCTAGGGAATCATGTAAGCGATGCTGCTAGGCGTTTAACATGATTGGTTGGGTACTATCAGACTTGATTTCTGACGTTCTTATTATCAAGGAGTTGATAATTAAGAATGGAGCAATTGGGGTATGCTCGAATAAGGACATGTTTAGTCCGAATCACATGGAGATGTGAACCCACGGCTAGTTGTATCAATGAACCATTGAGGGACACACAAGTGCTAGCTTTCTAGATCCCGTTGAGAAGTAAAATAGTTCAATGTGTTGAACGGCTTATAAAGGAGTTTATAAGCGTAAGGAAGAATAGAAGTATGACTTCAATGAGAGAGATGTAATTTTTAATTTATGAATGTGTTCCTAAATTAAAAGTTGGTTAAATAAATAATGTATTTGAAAATTGTGGTTTTCATAAACATTATTATGGACTAAATTAAATTAATTCAAGTGTTGAATTAATTTAACACTAGTGGGCCTAGTAGAGTTCAAATAATTAAATTAATTCAAGTGTTGAATTAATTAAATCATATTGGGTCTTGTAGAGCCCAATAGTAAAATAATTATTCAACTAGTGACTTGAGTAAATTCAAGTAATGTTTAATTAGTCTCAAATATGTTTGAGATAATTAAATTAAGTCCATGGGTTTTTAATTGTTAAAAAACATATAATATTGCATGCATGGGATGTGAAAGGTTGGGGAGACAACTTTTTCTATTATCAAGGCTTTGGATGCCAAAAAATGTTTTTAGCTTTTCCCACAATCAAGACAAGTCTTCCTCCTCTTCATTCCATGAAAGATGGCCGAAACTTTGCAAGCTTTTTTCCCTCATTTTTCTCTCAATTTTCTTCTTCAAGAGTTGAGGAAAGAAATCACTTCTCCTTGAAAAATCCTCATATTTTTCTAGTGCAAGATATGAAGGGATCTACCTAGTTGGTGGTGGGCTTTATTTTAGAGCAAGGAGTGCTCTTTGGAAGCTTGTAGAAGTTCTTGCCATACAAGAGCTAAGGTGTTTACACCTTAGTTGGAGCCATCATCAACCTCAAGAGGTTGATAGATATGATTTCTTTACACGCTATGAATGTCATAGTTGTGTTTTTGTATATGCTACACTCTAGTACATGTGGTGCTCGAAATTTTATGCTACATAAATATGATTTTCGAAAATTTTTTTGCTTCCGTTGCGAATTCGGGCACCTAAAATCGATCCCTTTCAAGTGGTATCAGAGCTAAGGGTACTAGTTTTTGTAGCATATACATAATATTATATTGAGGTCGATTTCTAAGCGCATGAGATGAAATTTTTGCAACAAAATCAAGGCCAAAACAAAGGGGTTTTCGGGCAGCTCAGGCTGCCCGAGGGGCTGCCCATTTCGGGCAGCAAGGGCAGCCCATGGGGCTTCCCGAATCCCCCCCTTGAAAAATAAAAAAAAAAAATTTTGCATGTTGGCCGGAATCCGGCGACGGAGCTCTGGCGACGGTGATGACGACTAGGCTTTTCAAAAGGTGTTTTGAAATATCAAAGTGTCATGGGCCTTGAGTTGTTGGGCCATTGGATGGCTAACATATTTGTGAATTTTAAATGGGCCAAAATGTTTTTGGTGAAAAATGAATTTTTGGGCCCTTAAGTTCAAATTTACAAAAGTTGCAAATATTTTCTCATAAAATAAGTAATTGAAGATGGACTTTATTTAATTATAAAGTAGACAAAGATGTTTGTATTCGTGGCGGTTAGTGATTGGATCAAGATATATAATATTGGATCAATTAATTATTGTGATAATTAATTGATGGTGTATGATATGTGATATTATGCATGAAGGATGATCAAAAGCCCAAGCCTAATTTGCTAGGTGTATGCTAGGATATTTTGTGTTGAATGATTGTAATAATTATCAATTTATAAAGTGGGCTTGGTTTATGGCCCGTTCCCACCCCCATGAGATGTATCCCTATTTGCCATGGATATTTATTTGTAAATATTAGTGTAGTGGATGATCAAGATTGGAAGATGGTGGCCATGATGATTATGAAGATCAAAGACATGTAAATATTGAAAGCTAATGTAATAGTTGCATTTGCATCCCATGCATTTCTCTAGGATTGGACCTTAGCCCGTGTTTAGCTCACACGGGCCATTAGTATTAGGGCGATTGATCATCCTTGTTTTGTTTACTGGTTAAAATATATGCATGATATGTTATAAATAATGAGTATGTGCGTTATTATTATGATAATAACAAAGTTGCATGAATCCGGCAAACATACGATCAAACATCTCGAGCTTTTAAATAAAATTAATGATGAGACCTTTCAAAATTAAAAACCCTCATTTTGAATAAGATTCAAAATTAATATCAAGCCCGAAAAGGGGAATTATAAATTTGTTTATAATTTTCATGTCTTCCATAGACAATGGGTGCATGATGAACGCTACCCGTGCTTGGGGCTCGGCTCATATTATTGGGGGCGCCCAGGGTGCCAGAAAGCTGTGACATCCATTGAAATGTTGATGTGAACTACGTGGAACTCCCATGATTTCAGCTCATATTATTGGAGGAACTCATGGCGACCGTCCATTAAGGTTCAACATCGATGGGTAAGGCTTGACATGTGAAGATGAACGACGTCATATTATTGGGTCCTAATCAAACGTGAGACAAAAGTTTACGTAGAGGGTTGCATTGTGATGCAATTGGAATCTACCTTTTAGGAATTGTGATTGGCTGATATTATTCGGGATCATGATTCGCTAATTGGACCTTGCGTACCTACTGAGGAAAGGAGTTTCCCATTTTCACTAGAGGGTAGTGAAAGATGTCAAAACAGTGGGAGTAAACATTTATAAAGTAAAAGTCCATACTTTGTATCTTACTAAATATTTTAAAATAGTCATTAACATTTATCTGTTATACTTTTCAGTACAATTTTTGACAATGTCTTCGATTCGCAATCCGCTATCTGCAATACTCGAAAAACACGTATTAACTGGACCTAACTACCTCAATTGGCTAAGAAACCTAAAAATTGTCTTGAATTCGCAAAGGATAGCATATACACTGATTGAGTCGCCCCCTGTTGAGGCTCCGACTGACTGCACTCCTGAGGAATTGCAGACTTACAAGGAATGGTGTGACCATGAATTGAAAGCAAGGTTTTATATGCAGGCTTCTGTGAATGATGAGCTGCAGAGGCGTTTTGAGGATGCAAAGAGTGCTGCTGACATTCATTTGCATCTCAAGGAGCTGTTTGGTGAGCAAACACGGCCTCTTAGGCATGCTATCGTCAAGGAGCTGATCACTTTGCGCATGCGAGATGGGGCCTCGGTCCATGAGCATGACCTGAAGTTGATTGGGCTCGTGGACAAGCTCGTTGGCATGGATCTGATGTTGCCTTCGGATTTGACCACCGACGTGTTGCTCTTATCGCTGCCTAGCACATTTGATCCTTTTGTGGTGAACTTCAACATGAACAAGATGTAGCCGACCCTTGAGGAGTTGGTGAACATGCTTGTGACCTTTGAGTCCACTATCAAGAAAGAGAAGCTGGTTCTTTATGTGAGTTCTTCATCTGGTACGAAGATTGATCCACATGGGAAGGGAAAGATGCGTTCTTTCCAACGTCCCAGGAAGAACGTGCCCTTGTTGAGGCAATCTCCGAATCCCATCGTGGCTGCCACACCTGTTAAGGTTGAGAAGACTAGTGATGTTTGTCATCACTGCAAGAAGCCTGGATATTGGAGGCGTAATTGCAAAGAATATCTTGCTTAGAAAAGTTCTGAAAATGGTATGTTCTACATTGAAGTAAACATTACAATTAACTCTGCTTCTTGGGTATTGGATATCGGCTGTGGCTCACATCTTTGTAATGAGTTACAGGTGATGGGAAGAAGTAGGAAGCTTAGGGAAGGTGTGAACTTCTTGAGGATGGGCAATGGAGCAAGAGTTGCTGTCAAGGCTGTTGAAGATGTTTACTTATTTAGAACAATAGTTTTAAGTTAATTTTTTGAGATGTTTTGTTTGTACCTGAATTGGTGAAAAACATTGTTTCCATTTCTATACTAGATAAAAATGGATATTCTTGTTTATTTAGCAAAGGTGTTTGCAACATTTACAAGAATGAATGTTTAATTGGTACTGGAGAACTTGAAAACGATCTCTGTAACTTAAAATTGAAAGATATTCCACTAAATGTCCATTCAAAGGCAGACACCATATGAGATATGGATGAGTAAGCCTCCCAAATATTCTTATCTTAGAATATGGGGGTGCCCTGCTTATGTGAAGCAGGTAGTGGGAGATAAATTGGATAGTCAATCCATTTTATATTACTTTGTGGGATATCCAAAGAATTCGGTTGGATACTACTTCTATCATCCCAAAGAAACAAAAGTGTTTGTTTCTAGGAATGCAACCTTTTTGGAAAAGGAATTTCTATTGGATAGAAAAGGCGAGATGATAGAACTCGAAGAGGTTCGAGAGACACCCACCATTATAGAACCCACACCCGAAGAGCCAAGAGAGGAGATACAAGCTCCTAGAAGATCCGAGAGAGTCTCGAGACCACCTATGAGGTATGGTCTGCTTCTTGAAGAGGGCCATGATGAGCCTAACCATGGATGTGATCCAAGGACCTTCAAGGAAGCATTTATCTGATGCCGATTCATCCAAGTGGCTTGAAGCAATGGAATCTGAGATGAATTCCATGCATTCGAACCAAGTGTGGAATCTCGTGGATCCACCTGAGGGAATTGTTCCCATAAGGTGTAAATGGATTTAAAAGAGGAAACTTGGGGCGGATGGGAAGGTATTGACCTTCAAGGCGCGATTGGTGGCAAAAAGATATACTCAAAGACAAGGTGTTGACTTTAAGGAAACCTTTTCTCAAGTTGCAATGTTCAAGTCCATAAGGATTTTGCTAGCCATAGCTGCATGGTATGACTATAAGATATGGCAGATGGATGTTAAGACAGCCTTTCTTAATGGGGATATTAAGGAAGAGTTTTACATGTCCCAATCTGAAGGGTTTACATCTGTCGGAAGTGAGCATATGGTATGCAAACTTCAGAGATCTATTTATGGTCTAAAGAAGGCATCTAGGAGTTGGAACCTTAGATTCGATGGTACAATCAAAGAGTTTGATTTTACTAAGAATCCTGAGGAACCCTGTGTGTATAAGAAGGTCAGTGAGAGAGTTGTGACATTCCTGGTGTTGTATGTTGATGACATTCTACTAATTAGGAATGATGTAGGAATGTTGCAATCAACTAAGATATGGTTAGCGAGTAAGTTCTCGATGCAGGACTTGGGTGAAGCATCTTTTGTATTGGGAATACAGATCTATAGAGATAGATCGAGAAGATTGCTTGGTCTCACCCAGTTCACATACATTGATACCATCGTGAAGCGGTTCTCGATGGATGAGTCCAAGAGTGGACATCTACCAATGTGTCATGGCGTGTCCTCTATCCAAGTCTATGTCTCCCAAGACTGATGCAGAGATAGCGGCGATGACAAGCATTCCTTATGCATCTGCGATTGGTAGCATCATGTATGGGATGATATCTACACGTCATGACGTGGTTTTTGCACTAAGTGTAGTGAGTAGATATCAATCGAACCCTGGTCTTCCACACTAGAAAGCTGTGAAAGACATCCTCAAGTATTTGAGAATGACCAATAAGTTGTTCTTGGTCTATGGAGGTGGAGAACTAAAATTGGAAGGCTATACCGACTCTAGCTTCCAAAGCGATACCGATGACTTTAAGTCAACCTCTGGTTTTGTATTCATGCTCAATGGTGATGCTGCCTCTTGGAAGGGTTCCATGCAAGACAGTACTACGGATTCCACCACTGAAGCCGAATACGTTGATGCATAAGATGTAGCAAAGGAGGCTATTTGGATAAGGAATTTCGTCCAAGAGTTGGATGTCATTCCTAATGAAGTTGCTCCTGTCCCGGTGTTGTGTGACAACACGAGAGCTTTAACTCCAGCAAAGGTGTAAGGCTCGAGATTTATAAGTCTTCATTGATGTGATATTCGGAAGATATGAGTCTGCATGACAGGTAATGAGAAGCACTAAATGAGATTATGAAGTGTTGCATAAAGTCTAGACCGTACCCGCGCCCCTTCTGATGCCGCACCCGCGGTGCATGGACAGAAAATTGGTCATTTTACAGTGGGGTCAACGCACCCGCGGTCCAAGACAGAGTGCACCCGCGGTTGATGGACAGAGAGTTGGAAAGTATTTACAGAAATGACACCGCACCCGCGGTTCAAACGTAACCGCACCCGCGGTGATGTCACCGCACCCGCGGTCTTATATGTAGCGCACTCGCGGTCGATGTTTATGCAAAGTTGGATGGACCGCTGAAGCCTGAGTGCACCCGCGGTTCCTGAACTACCGCACCCGCGGTCATGCGTGTTGCTTGAAAAATATGACACTTGCCCCTCAACATGCAAGATATATATATGACTTGTACGTCCTTTCTTCATTCTCCAGCTGCAAGGAACGAGAGCAAGGGTTCAGAATTCCTCAACTCTCATTATAATTTAGATTTTGAATTGCAAAAGATCGAGCCACCCGAATTTCGATCCGACTTCGGTTCCGTACTCCTCTTGTTACCATCTACAAAAGGATGTAAGTATTTCTACATTTCAACATGTTTTGAAGTTAAGATATTGGAAGAAATCAGATATGATTAATATTAGATGTTCTTGAGATTATAAGCAACGTATATTTGCAACTGGATTGAAGAACGGACATTTTATGATATTGTTATTATTTTTCAGCACATATATGAATGAGATTTTACAGATTTTGAGGTTAAGGAATATATTATTGATGATTATGAGTTATGGTTACTGATTATTGAAGTTTGAGTTGATCGGTACCGAGAAACTACGTCGTTATGCCGCCAAAACGTACCGAGATTGAATATTGCTCCATATGTGTATCCTTTTGAGTTAGAAGTTGATATGCTGCATTGTATATATGTCATTTCAGATTTGGTTTGACAGATTCGATATCGAGAATACGAGACTTCGACTGCTATGAACGACAAGAAGGTATAATTCATGTTTTGTTTTGGGGAAGACACAACTCAAATGAGATTCAATTTGAGTTGCCCAACAAAATCACATACTAGGGTTGTTGTTTACCTTTTGATATAATTGATTTTTTATAGAATTATATTCAAATATCTTGATATGACGATGCCTTGTTTATAGATTTATATTCAAGCATTTGACCTAGGAGAGTCATTGGCAGACTTGCCAAATTAGATGTTCGGTGGTATCGACGCTTCGGATCAGATTCACTCCGATTGTAGACATTCGATACAGACATGATCGAAGTCTAGGAATAAGACGTACAGTTACCCCGATTGGGAGGGTAGGTGACAGACAGTGACGTCTTATTCACACCGGGATCCCTAGAGTTAGAGTCGAGTCGAGTCAAGATATGAATTGAATTGAGTTGCATGCTTATTTGATTTTGATTTCAGAGATTATGGAATCCATTGTTACTGCATGCTTATTTTGATTGGGTTTCCTAGACTATGAAACCTATTGTTATAAATTTTATGCATGATAATATGCTTTATGATTTATATTGTGTATATGCATGTATACATGTTTTATACTGGGATTTATTCTCACCGGAGTATCCGGCTGTTGTCTTGTTTTGTATGTGTGTATGAAAACAGGTGGGACAGGATCGGGGTCAAGAAGATGATGAGAGAAGATGAGTTAGAGTGGTGATTCCGGACTTATTGTCGACTTGGTTTAATACTTGAAATTTAGTAGTTGAACCTTAGACTAGTTTGAATAATTGTTGTACATTATTGTACTTTTATACTGAGATGTATTATAGATTGATTCCATTACCTTCCGCATTTTAAAGAAAAATTTTTAGACCCTGTTTTTCTTAACTGATAATTAAATCCCCAAGATGATTAAGAAGATGATTAGCGTCCGGGTCCCCAAAACAGGTGGTATCAGAGCGATAGATCCTTTAGACTGAGATAGAAGAGAATGAGCGGGGTAGATTGAGTTTTCTTTCCTTGCATGTACTTGCTAGCATGAGATTTATTTTAATGTTTACTTACATTGTGTGTGCTAGCATGACAGTATGCTTTACTGCTTTGAAATACATGTTTACCTGATTATCTGATTTGAATTGGTAATATGTATCATTGAGTATGAATCAGATCTGATTCATGATCAGCAGTAAGATGATCAGAGAAAGATTGGAACAGATTTGTAGTATTTGAGTACTAATGGTTTGATAAGCAGATATACCTCCACCGAGAATTCCAGAAAGGGGTTGTACTTCGACTGAACAGATAGATGTATCAGAAACTCAGATGGAAATACAGTTGGAAGAATTTCAGTTATTTCAGCCGTCGATTCTTAGTGGTGTCGAGACATCTGAAGATTGTGAGAACTGGTTTGATGACATAGAAATACTGTTTGATTTAATTGATTATTCAGATGAACAGAGAATTAAACTGATATTCCACCAGTTACGAGAGACTGCCAGAAGTTGGTGGATTACAAGTAAAAGAATGCTAGAACAGAAAGGTACAGTGATTTCGTGGGAAATATTCAGAACTGAATTTTATCGAAGATTTTTCTCGGTTTCGTACCGGGAGGACAAGAAAGCAGAATTTGAGAATTTGAGACAAGGTCAACTTAATATTGAAGGATATGTTGCTAAATTCTCTACTCTACTGCGTTTTGCTCCTCATGTAATTGGGAATGATGAAGCTGTAGCGGATCAGCTCATCAGAGGATTGAACTCGGAGATAGTTGCATTGATGAATATGCAGCGACCTTACCATTTTGTTGATGCCTTGAGTAAAGCGAAGAGAGCGGAGGCGAGTCTGATTAGACAACTAAAAAGAGTGTGTGCGATGCAACCCCAGGTACAGTAATCCCCTCTCCGATTTGATCGCGGCAGTACGAGTGGAAAGCAAGATTTGCGGAAAGCTCGAAAGAAGCCATTTAAGAAGTTAGGAAGCGGACTGAGCGGTTCAACTAGCACCAGTGGTTCCAGCCCAAGTTATACTGGAGTGTATTGCAGGACTTGCAGAGGGAGACATTCCACAGAGCAATGCCAGGGAGTGATTGGTAGTTGCCGTATTTGTAGACAGCCGGGACACCTTGCTAGAGTTTGTTCTCAGAGGAGTTCCAGAAGATTTTAGGGAGCAGAAGACCGAGGAACAGACACCGGACACACTTGATGATATAGTGATAGGTACTGTTCTTTTATGATTATATTGCATAGGTATTGATATACACTAATGCATTCCCTACGATCATCTTTGACTGAGTTGCGTTGAGATATGCTGTATCTGTTGAGCCTGATTGTACTGTAGTATTGATTCCCTTACTTGTTGGAAAAGAAAGATTGATATCAGAGATTTCTGTGATATATTGTATACTACAGTAAGATGAGAATGAGATCGAGTTAAATTATGAGGTACTTGTGTTTTCTGATTTGATTGCATTGTTGACATTAATATGCTGAACAAGTACAGAACTATTATAGATTCCTTTCAGGAGAGTATAAAATTCAGACCAGATATGGCTGATGAGTAAAGATTTCACGGTAAGGATTCTAGATTTAGAATTCCTTTGATATCTGTATTGATTATGACTCGATTGATACATAAAGGAGCAGATGGTATCCTTATGTATTCAGTAGATGTACTGAAATCGAGCCTAGCATTGGCAGATTGCCAGTGATGTACGAGTTGGCTGATAATTGCCCGATAAGATTTCAGATTTGCTTTATATCAGAAAGATAGATTTCAGAATTGAATTGATACCAGATACTAGTTGTGTTTTAGAATTCAGTACAGAATGATATTGAATGTGCAGAATGTCACTGAATGAAGTGAAAGATCAGTAGAAGAGTACCGACCAGGAGTTACATCTGATTTAATGCTTCTCTTTGGCATATTTCAGTATGTTCAGAGATATTCTGATGATTTTATGCTCGTTGTATCTATGATGTTTTGATATATTTGTAGCATCTGATTGATTGAATCGAGTATCCGAAGATTGTATTGAATACTCTGAGAACTGTGATTATTGTATACAGAAATTATTCAGATATGAATCCTGCTTGAAAAAGATTATATTCAGAGTATGTGATATCTGAAGTTAGTTTACCGATTGATTTTGACACAGTTGAGGTTGTGATCAGTGACTGAGAACGATACCGATATCAGAAAGATCAGAAATTGCAGAATGTCAGAAATTTATTTTGGTCTGAATTGACAGATTTTCGTATACGATTGTTGTTTTGTGTCTGCCTGAGTATTGTTATTGTTCTAACACAATATTTGAGACAACTTATATTGTTTGAGGACATATTATATTTGCAGATAATATATAGCAGTTGATCAGAACGACATGAAGACTTGATTGATTAGTCAGAATTGATAATATTGCAAGAAATTGCCGTTTTATGAGTTTACTAAACTCACTAGATCATTATAGATTATTGATATTATGAATCTGATTTGATAGTACTGTTATTCTGAGTCAGTATTTGATATAGATTATTCAATCCGAATCAGAGTTGAATTCGAGAATTTCAGTAGATCAGAAATATAATCAGAATGTTCAGAGCTTAATTTCAATAATCTGAACAGAGCATCGATCAGAATGACAGATAAGTGATTTTACGGTATGAGAATGACTATCTTGTGATGTCAAATGTTTCAGAATTATACAACAGAATTTGATATCGACAATCAGAACCGAATATCAGGTAGGAATTTTACTTTAATTTATATTATTAACTTATTTTTTATACCGAATAGTTCGAATTGGAAATGACAGATAGAGTCAGAAGCGCACATAAAGAGATTCAGTAGTCATTCCGGTAACAGAAAGTATATGATAATTCGAACAGATAGTTTTGATATAGACCGATTAAATCAGTTATGGCAGAATTTATGCTGAAATGTTGGCAGAATTTGTACTGAAATGCCTGAACCGCCAATAAATGAAGATAGAAAATTAGAGATCAGAAGATTTATTACAAAATTTGTATATTCTTGACTAGACATGGGGAGTATATTTCGATGAAATTCGTAATGAAATTACTGCAATACTTTCCTGATTGTGACATAATATGATTGTGATTGACAGATTGTTCAATCTATATCTATTAGTTTGTACAAGATGACGTACAAATATGACCAAATGACACAGATTGATGTCAAAGAAATGGTCAGATTGATCAGAATGTAGAACAAGACTATATCAGATTGTGATTTTGATTGAGCTTGTAATTGTGGCAGAATACACCATGAACTCATTCATATATTATCCACAGACTGACAGATAGCCAGAGCGTACTATCAGGATATTGATAGATATCCAGAGAACTGCAGTGCTGGATGCTAGCACCAATTGATATGACATATTGTCATCCTATGAATTATAGTATGATAATAGCCATCAGAAGAGTAATGAGATAGTTACAGATGATATAGTGTACAGTGAGTACTACAGATTTCTTTGGTATAAGAATAATATCTCGGAGATACGTGAGATAAGATTTGATACAGTCAGAGATGTGACAAAGAAAATGTAGCTAATTCAAAAGAAAATAAAGATAGCTCAGACCAGACAGACTTAATACGCCAACGTCGGATGATGACGATTGGTATTTGGGGCCGAAGATTTAATATATCCTTGACTGGGATAAACAGATTTGATATCAGCTAATGATATTGATTTGGTATGAGCTGTTGATTGTCATATACGGATGTTGTATAGCCAGTATTGTGAGATTGATTCGGTCAGAGTTATTTCGAAGGGTATTATGATATTATACTCTTGAATTATTATTCCAATTTAGAATCACATATCCGTACATGAAAGATAGTTCAGAATGAAGACTATTCTATTATTGAAATACAGTAAGTGGAGAGGGCCTCAAAGAGACTATCTGAAAGACAGAACTTGTCATGAGATTAAGATTTCAGAATGGATTCATTGAGATGAATTTTGATTTAAACTCTGTATACATTTCTTCTGATATATCTGAATTGATTACTTGTGATTTCGAGGACGAAATCATTTCTTAGAGGGGGAGAAATGTAAGGCTCGAGATTTATTAGTCTTCATTGATATGATATTCGGAAGATATGAGTATGCATGACAGGTAATGAGAAGCACTAAATGAGATTATTAAGTGTTGCATAAAGTCTAGACCGCACCCGCGGTGCATGGACAGAAAATTGGTCATTTTACAGTAGGGTCACCGCACCCGCGGTCCAAGACAGAGTGCACCCGCGGTTGATGGACAGAGAGTTGGAAAGTATTTACAGAAATGACACCGCACCCGCGGTTCAAACGTAACCGCACCCGCGTTGATGTCACCGCACCCGCGTTCTTACATGTAGCGCACCCGGTCGACGTTTATGCAAAGTTGGATAAGCCGCTGAAGCCTGAGCGCACCCGCGGTTCATGAACTACCGCACCCGCGGTCATGCGTGTTGCTTGAAAAATATCACACTTGCCCCTCAACATGAAACATATATATATGACTTGTACGTCCTTTCTTCATTCTCCCGCTGCAAGGAACGAGAGCAAGGGTTCAGGATTCCTCAACTCTCATTATAACTTAGATTTTGAATTGCGAAAGATCGAGCCACCCGAATTTCGATCCGACTTCGGTTCCGTACTCCTCTTGTAACCATCTACAAAAGGATGTAAGTATTTCTGCATTTCAACATGTTTTGAAGTTGAGATATTGGAAGAAATCAGATATGATTATTATTAGATGTTCTTGAGATTATAAGCAACGTATATTCGCAACCGGATTGAAGAACGGACATTTTATGATATTGTTATTATTTTTCAGCACATATATGAATGAGATTTTACAGATTTTGAGGTTAAGGAATATATTAGTGATGATTATGAGTTATGGTTACTGATTATTGAAGTTTGAGTTGACCGGTACCGAGAAACTAGTCGTTATGCCGCCAAAACGTACTGAGATTGAATATTGCTCCATATGTGTATCCTTTTGAGTAAGAAGTTGATATGGTGCATTGTATATATGTCATTTCAGATTTGGTTTGACAGATTCGATATCGAGAATACGAGACTTCGACTGCTATGAACGACAAGAAGGTATAATTCATGTTTTGTTTTGGGGAAGACACAACTCAAATGAGATTCAATTTGAGTTGCCCAACAAAATCACATACTAGGGTTGTTGTTTACCTTTTGATATAATTGATTTGTTTATAGAATTATATTCAAATATCTTGATATGACGATGCCTTGTTTATAGATTTATATTCAAGCATTTGACCTAGGAGAGTCATTGGCAGACTTGCCAAACTAGATGTTCGGTGGTATCGACGCTTCGGATCAGATTCACTCCGATTGTAGACATTTGAGACAGACATGACCGAAGTCTAGGAATAAGACGTACAGTTACCCCGATTGGGCGGGTAGGTGACAGATAGTGACGTCTTATTCACACCGGGATCTCTAGAGTTAGAGTCGAGTCGAGTCAAGATATGAATTGAATTGAGTTGCATGCTTATTTGATTTTGATTTCAGAGATTATGGAATCCATTGTTACTGCATGCTTATTTTGATTGGGTTTCCTAGACTATGAAACCTATTGTTATGAATTTTATGCATGATAATATGCTTTATGATTTATATTGTGTATATGCATGTATACATGTTTTATACTGAGATTTATTCTCACCGGAGTATCCGGCTGTTGTCTTGTTTTGTATGTGTGCATGACAACAGGTGGGACAGGATCGGGGTCAAGAAGATGATGAGAGAAGATGAGTTAGAGTGGTGATTCCGGACTTATTGTCGACTTTGTTTAATACTTGAAATTTAGTAGTTGAACCTTAGACTAGTTTGAATAATTGTTGTACATTATTGTACTTTTATACTGAGATGTATAATAGATTGATTCCATTACCTTCCGCATTTTAAAGAAAAATTTTTAGACCCTGTTTATCTTAATTGATAATTAAATCCCAAAGATGATTAGCGTCCGGATCCCCACAAAAGGAGCCAAGGTCTTAGCAGAAGTCCAAACATGTATTGAGAAAGTACCACATCCTCCGAGAGATTGTGGAAAGAGGAGAAGTGTCGATCGACAAAGTCGGCTCCGCAGATAATGTTGCTGATCCACTAGCTAAGCCTTTACCTGGACCATTAGTCGAGATGCATCGCGAATCAATGGGTTTAAAGCATTTGGGTAGTTGGCTCTAGTGCAAGTGGGAGGTTGTTAGAGTAGGTGCCCGTCGAGCCAAGTGTTGGCGTAGTGTTCACAATGAAACTCTATGTATAAACGATCTTTATTTTAATAATATTTGAAATATTATTTCGGCACATCTTTATCTGTATACCCATGCTAGTTACATAGATAAAGCCCTTGAATATACAAATAGTAGAAAGAATATGAGATGCTCATATGATGAGTATCATGAAACTCATATTTGGAATACTGTATATTCTAAACAGTTCCTAGTCGATTCAGCCGTCGCTAAGAAGGATATAGGCCGCTCGAGTTCGAGACTAATATCTGCGGTGTGAGTACCATGTTTCATTAGTAGGGGACATTGTGATGTCCGAGCATGCAGATAGGTGCTCCTGGTAGAGTGCACTGAACAACCCTCCATAAAGGACTTTCCAAGTGGTTCTCACTTATCGAGTGGAAAAGTCCTAGTTTATGGTTGTACATTATTAGTCCTTATGACCCGGGATAAAATTGAGACTCTATGTGCTAGAATTACACTTTGATTTTTTTTTACCGACTCTCATGGGGCCATCAGGTGGCAAGGTTGGGTGTTCTGTCGAAACATATAGGAGTCGATGCATTGTAGTCGGGGATTCACCGCTTACCGTCGGGTATGAATATCCTATGTGTTCTTATGTGTATGTAGGTTGAAATCTCTGATCAGAGTTTGGTGGTAATTATGAAAGGGGTTTCATAGATTACACCATCGATGCAACTACGACATGACACATAGTAACGATTCATTGACAACTCTCGATATACCAATGGTTGTCAAATCGGTCGGGATATATGAGTTGAAGGGACCGTACTGTACGCTTACCACAATTGAATGGTTCTTGCAGGCACTATCATTTGATGTCTAGGGAATCATGTAAGCAATGCTGCTAGGCGTTTAACATGATTGGTTGGGTACTATCAAACTTGAGTTCTGACGTTCTTATTATCAAGGAGTTGATAATTAAGAATGGAGCAATTGGGGTATGCTCGAATAAGGACATGTTTAGTCCGAATCACATGGAGATGTGAACCCACGGCTAGTTGTATCAATGAACCATTGAGGGACACACAAGTGCTAGCTTTCTAGATCCCGTTGAGAAGTAAAATAGTTCAATGTGTTGAACGGCTTATAAAGGAGTTTATAAGCGTAAGGAAGAATAGAAGTATGACTTCAATGAGAGAGATGTAATTTTTAATTTATGAATGTGTTCCTAAATTAAAAGTTGGTTAAATAAATAATGTATTTGAAAATTGTGGTTTTCATAAACATTATTATGGACTAAATTAAATTAATTCAAGTGTTGAATTAATTTAACACTAGTGGGCCTAGTAGAATTCAAATAATTAAATTAATTCAAGTGTTGAATTAATTAAATCATATTGGGTCTTGTAGAGCCCAATAGTAAAATAATTATTCAACTAGTGACTTGAGTAAATTCAAGTAATGTTTAATTAGTCTCAAATATGTTTGAGATAATTAAATTAAGTCCATGGGTTTTTAATTGTTAAAAAACATATAATATTACATGCATGGGATGTGAAAGGTTGGGGAGATAACTTTTTCTATTATCAAGGCTTGGGATGCCAAAAAGTGTTTTTAGCTTTTCCCACAATCAAGACAAGTCTCCCTCCCCTTCATTCCATGATAGATGGCCGAAACTTTGCAAGCTTTTTTCCCTCATTTTTCTCTCAATTTTCTTCTTCAAGAGTTGAGGAAAGAAATCACTTCTCCTTGAAAAATCCTCATATTTTTCTAGTGCAAGATATGAGGGGATCTACCTAGTTGGTGGTGGGCTTTATTTTAGAGCAAGGAGTGCTCTTTGGAAGCTTGTAGAAGTTCTTGCCATACAAGAGCTAAGGTGTTTACACCTTAGTTGGAGCCATCATCAACCTCAAGAGGTTGATAAGTATGATTTCTTTACACCCTATGAATGTCATAGTTGTGTTTTTGTATATGCTAGACTCTAGTACATGTGGTGCTCGAAATTTTATGCTACATAAATATGATTTTCGAAAATTTTATTGCTTCCGTTGCGAATTCGGGCACCTAAAATCGATCCCTTTCAATTGGTTATAGCCCAAAAGTTTTAACCGACTCACCCAGTCAATCGTCAAAAAGATTCAGCAGGAATTATTCAAATGGCTACTCCAATTCCTATGACAACAAGCCAGTTCAGAAAAGTATCGGCTGAACAATCAGTTGAACAAAGCTAAATCACATGTTTTCTCATCTGCACACTACACACCAAGCACACACAAATCGAGAAAGACCATCTGGAATACAACAACTGGACAGTCAATTAGACTGATCCAAGTCTTAGTTCCTAAAGGACTAATAAATGTAGGACCCAAATAAATAAGGGTACCAAAATTATATCTTGTGTGTGATTGCAGGTAACAGGTATAAGCAAGGAATCAATCTTGTACTTGGATAGTGGATGCTCACGACACATGACGGGAGATGCAAACTTGTTATCTCAACTGATCAAGTACACTGGACCAAACATCAGTTTCGGAGATAATTCCAAAGGTAAAACTGTGGGTAAGGGTAAGCTTATCCATGGTAACTTTATCATTAATGATGTCTTATTAGTTGAGAATCTCAAGTATAATCTGATTAGCATAAGTCAGTTATGCGATAATGGATTCTCAGTTCAGTTTGACAAACATTCTTGTTCAGTCAAAGACTCAACTGATGAGGTCATCCTAACTGGCAAACGGTATGGAAACACTTACAAAGTCAGTTGGAATGATCAACCTTATGCACCCGTATGTTTTATTGCTTCAAAATCTTCTACAAAAATGGTTGCGGCATAATAGATTAAACCACATGAACTTTAAATCTATTGCATATCTGAGTAATCACGATTTTGTCATTGGTTTGCCCAAAATGGATTTTACCAAAGATAAAATTTGTTCAGCACTCAGTTTGGTAAACAAGTAAAATCTTCTTTTAAAAACAAGGACCGTAAATCTTCTTCCCGATGCTTAGAGCTGTTACATATGGATCTACTTGGTCCAATACCAGTCATGAGCTTAGGGGGAATGAAATACACCTTGGTGGTTGTGGATGCTTTTCAAGATTTACTTGGGTTATTTTTCTCAAATCCAAAGACCAAACTGCTGCACAACTGATCAAGATTTTCAAAAGACTATTAAATGAGAAATCAGTTGGAATTGATAGAATCAGATCCGATCGAGGAATTGAATTCATCAATCAAATTCTTTCAAATTTTTTAGAAAATTCTTAAATTAAGCGTGAGCTCTCAGCAGCTAGAACTCCTCAGCAAAATGGTGTAGCTGAGAGGAGAAACCTGACCCTTAAAGAAGCTTCTAAAACAATGCTTGCTGATTCTGGTATTTATCAAAGGTTTTGGGCAGAGGCAATAAACACTGCGTGTTACACTCAGAACAGATAAATGATTAATAAAAATCATTTGAAAACACCTTATGAGATCTGGCATGGACGAAAAAGTATGGTTTCTTACTTCAAAATATTCGGCTGCAGATGTTTTATTCTTGACAATGGCAAAAATCATTTAAAAGCCTTTGCTGCTAAATCTGCAGAGGGAATATTTCTGGGATATTCATCAGTCAGCAAAGCTTATAGAGTTTTTAACAAGAGCACACTAAATATTGAAGAGTCTATACATGTTGTTTTTGATGAAATTGTACAAACTGAAAAGCCAACTTATCCAGTTGAGCTAGTGGATAGATTTACATATATCAATTTGGAAGATGATGATGAAGAAGAAACTCATATCAATCAAGACAACCTCCGAACACTTGAACCAGAAGTATTAGATCAACCAGATGAACATGAAGCTGTTCCTGATAATCAGTTGGCGGAGCCTATTGAGGATATTCAATTACCAACTGATGCAGCAACAACTGAAACTGAAGAAAACACTAGTAGAAAAATCGCTTTTTACTTCGCGTATTCAATGAAATAATAAGGTAGTTAAGTGCCGAAGTATATGGACGTGAAGTAATAGATGTACCTTTTACTTCGCATAATAACCGAAGTTGTATGATTGAAAATACTGAAGTCTTTGACCGGTTTTCGAAGGAAAACAGTTCTAGAATTGGACCGGTGCCGAAGTAAGAAATGTGTTTTACTTCATCGATTATTGTAAGTAATGAAGTAATATATTATATAGAACTTCGTCTTAATTATTATTTAATGAAGTAGTTTATAATATTTTACTTCACAATTTACATTGAGTGACGAAGTAATTCATCTGAAAGACTTCGTAGTTATGTATTTTGGTGAGGTAATAGTCACAAACAACTTCATAATTTATCCTATTTGTTGAGGTAAATATAATCTATAATTTCAGCATTTATCCTATTTGTTGAAGTATTTTATATTATGTTACTTCACAATTTACATTTAGTGACGAAGTAAGTTGTTCGAAAGACTTCAATAATTTCTATCCTACAAATAACCCAAAAATGTATCAACAAAACCAAAAGTATATCCAAAAATCCACAATGACAAACAAAATATTTATCACAACATACACCATCCATTTAAGCACCTATATAGGAGTAAACAAATTCACTACATTCACTTCTGACCTCGTCATATTGAGATTAGGTGTAATATTGGTTCTTGATGCATCCTGCAAACTGAAATTTGAAAAAAAAAATACATTAGATTCTTCTATTTCAAATAAAAATTGACAGATATAAAATATATCAGTACTGGTAGAGGTAGGTTTCATTTGAAAGTACGGACTTATTTCATTTGCATCTTGAAATAACACCGGATAAAAATTCATAACATGTCACCACTCTCCAAGCTGAGATAGCGCCTGTTGTTTCCATATAGTCTACATCCATTAGCCTGGGAAAAAACCTACAGATTTATATCCCATATTTCTTTATGAGTGAGATGACTTTGATCTAAGTCAAAGATTTTAGCATAACCAACATTAGCCTGGGAAAAAACCCACAGATTTATTCCCCATAGCCAAACCATCATAGTCTGCAATAAAGCAATATGTTGAAAAAACATTCTGGGACAATAGAACAAATAAATTTTAACATTTTTGCTCCGTGTAACAGATCAACTTATATCGGTATTCACTCACCATAAGAAGAAGTGGATTATAATACAAAAAAGCCTCATACAAAAATAAATCCCTCGGATCTGCACTCATTCTCATGACAGAATCCCATCCAATCTGCAATGTCATTCATAAAAAAACTCAATAGGAGCCAACTAGAAATGAAGTATATATCATGCAATACTTTTGAGGTTTAGTCATCCAATCAAAATACATGCAACCAAGACATATACAAAGACATACTAGAGACATCGAATGCATGCATCAGCATGTGTACATTCATTTTAAGGTATAACACTGACCTTGCAACAAATGAATACCCATACGAAAAACTGCAATACCTGAATATAAAGTAAGATTAAAAATGACGCGATGGACAAAAAGATATATTATTCAAACAGAAGCTGTAATTCTATGTCATTGATGCAGTGATTTGAGCAACACAATAGTCAACCTTGCTTGAACTCAATCATCACAATATTTCACAATAATAATAATTTGGTATCACAAAAAATATTAATTGAAAACTGATTAACTTTTACTGCATTAAAGAGAAATAATCGACTTGAATATGTTAGGTGCAAGATCTTCAAGTAAACTCAATTCAAAACTATCACTATCGATTACAAATTTAAAATTGTACCAACCTGAAGTCAGTAGCATATCATGACATAAATCATGGAGAAAAGATGAAGAATCATAAGCAGAAACCCCAGACGGAATAAATTACCATAATGACAAAAATTCAATTTGTTGAAATTCTTTCCAGCATAAAAATCCATTAATACCCCACTTGGCCACACCAGAATCATTACAGTTTTAGTAAGTCTGCGCTTCCAGCTTGACACTTCACACATGTATATCATTTCTAAAGAAACATAGAAAAAAAAGTAATAAAATAATTAAAATTGTACACATGTCAATCAACCAAAACATAATGAGTAAAGCTCGAGGATTATAGACTTTGCCGCAATTTATAGAGAGTGAATTGTGTACAACTACGGTAAGAGATGAAACTGAAGTAGGACAAAAGGTGTGTAACATCACGGTACCCCATGTTTGTTCGCTAGTGTGAGACCAAGGGCCCTACAAGGTGAATATGATTCTAAAGAGTTTAGAACAACAAAAGCCTGAACAAAAAAGTGATATATTGATAAAACTTCAAATGGCCATAGGACTCTTAACTTTTGACAATTTTGGAATTGTGAGATGTACAAGATGATAACAAGGAGTGTCGCAAAGTTGCTGACCACGTTAAAGTTCTCTGCAAATCCAGTCATTTTGCCCATGTAAAGAGACTTTCTGTTTCATAATTTTAGAACAGATTATTAAATTTTTTATTTATTTTGAACTTCTCATCGCCTCAAATTCTAAATATACTTTATTTTTACATCTAGCTCATTCAGGTTGGTTTTCATAATTTTCTAATTTTGAAATATGAAGTACAAAAAATGACCCACAAAGTAGTGGCTAAAAAATGCAGAAGGCATTGGAATTTTTCTTGTAGTGCCGGAGCCTCCAACTGCCTATCTACAATCAAGCAATAACAACAAAATAAACAATAACATGAAAGCATAAATATGCAACGTTGCCCGTGGGAAACAATATTTGCCCATTTCAACTTGCCGTTGATGGCATAATGCCAACATCAATTGTTATTTACCTTCCAGCAGAAAATTTGAACCTCTTAAAATCTATAAATAACATAGTTTCTTTCCTTGTTTAATCTCTAAATCAAGATAACTATTGTATTCACACAACAAAGCAGTACAACATAAGAAGAAACGTAAGCAACCTAATGACACGATTAAAGCTAAAAATTATCCTATAATTAACTGCTTTGTTTCGGTAACTTGGCTTTTTTTGTCCCCGTAGCGGTTACGGCAAGACTACTCTGCGCAGTTCATTATCCTAAGATGCACAAAACCGACCACATTACTTGTACAAAAACAAGAAACACATCCACCTCGAATTTAATCGCCCAACATCCAGAAAACTGGAAAGAAAATTAAAAAGGAAATAACTAACTCTCCAAATTTAATCCAGCTCCTTGCGAAAAAATTGTTTCAAGGAATGGAATTGACGATTGGCACGTACCTCGATCATGTCGTGTAAGTCAATGATATTAGGGTGATTAATCCTCTTAAGGATGAAAATCTCAGACTTGAGGCTCTCTTGAAGTTTGGAATTCAATCTAGCGGTGACGATTTCTTTAATCGCGACTTCAGTTCCGTGCACCCGGTGGTGAGCGTGCCAAACCATCAAGAACGAACCCGCACCTATCTGATTCCCCAGCTGGAAATCCCCCACCGAGTAAAACCTCACAGCGCCACCCCTCGCCGATTGAGCCATTGGAATTAGCGATTGCCCAAACACGCGCCCCTCGGTCAGATGAGCTTAGAACAAGAAGAAAAATAGCATCTACAAGTTGGAGAATGAATCGATTCAAGAGTGGATTCTTCACTGTTTTGGGGATTTGTAGGGCTTTTTATATCTTCGATTCGAATAATTGCGATTGTGAAGAAGGTCATGGCAATTGACTTATAAAGGGTGACACTTGAATAATGAATGATTCCAATTAAGCTGAATATAATCATATTTAAAAAGTTCTCTGAATATAGTCATCTTTTTACTTCAGTATGAACTTATTTTCTTTATTTTTTACTTCATCAACATTGATATGCCGAAGTAAAATATAATAAAAAATATAGTGAATTTAAACATCCGATGTCAAATATATTATTTTACTTCGCTTGTGTTATTACTGAAGTTATTGGTAATGTATTACTTCGTAATTTATTATTGCCGAAGTAACGCTTGCCGAAGTAAAATCCGATTTTTCTACTAGTGAAACACCCATATGCAAACTGAAGCAGTTGCTGACTTGGATACAACAAATGTTGAAAAAAGATGGAAGAAATCACATCCTCAAAAATTGGTAATAGGTAACCCATCTGATCCGGTGAGAACTAGAAATCAGATGCTCAATTTATTTATTCATTCAGCTTTTGTATCGCAATTGGAACCGAAGAAAACTGATGAAGCTCTTGCTGATCCTAACTGGACAAATGCAATGCAAGAGGAGCTGAATCACTTTACCCATAACAATGTCTGGAACCTAGTTACAAGACCAGTTTCAAAAACTGTTATAGGTACAAAATGGGTGTATAGGAATAAACTGAACGAAGATGTTTCAGTTTTGCACAATAAGGCGAGACTGGTAGCACAAGGATACAAGCAAGAAGAAGGAATTGACTATGATGAAACATATGCACCAGTTGCAAGGCTGGAAGCTATCAGAATATTCCTTGCCTATGCATCATTCAAAAATTTCAAAGTCTACCAGATGGATGTTAAGAACGCATTCCTAAATGGTCAGTTGCAAAAAGAAGTCTACATTGAACAACCTTCAGGTTTCATCAATCATCATTTTCCTGATCATGTCTACCATTTGAACAAAGCCTTATATGGTCTTAAACAAGCTCCAAGAGCTTGGTATAAAACTCTTTCAAAATTTCTAACTGATCACGATTTTTCTGTTGGATCAGTTGATAAGGCATTGTTAAAATTTTCAAAGAATGATCACATTTTACTCGTTCAAATTTATGTTGATGACATTATATTTGGGTCAATTAACCCCAAAATATGCGAGAAATTTGCTAAGTTGATGCATGATAAATTTGAAATGAGCATGATGGGTGAACTGAAATTTTTTCTTGGACTACAAGTGAAGCAACTAGAGACAGACATTTTTATCAGTAAGACAAAATACACGAAGGAGTTGCTGAAGAAATTTGGCATGGAATCATGTTCAGCTGCAAATACTCCCATGAGCTCATCAGTCAAACTAGACACTGATCAACGGGGAATATCAGTTGAGGCGACACGTTACAGAGGTTTAATAGGTTCATTATTGTACCTAACTGCTAGTCGTCCTGATATTGTATTTGTTGTCTGTATGTGTGCTAGATTTCAAGCAAACCCTAAGCATTCACATTTTTCAGCTGCCAAACGTATTTTAAAAAATTTAGAAGCCAATCAAAATGTTGGGTTATGGTATTCTAAAGACTCCTTTTTCAATCTAGTTGGATATTCAGATGCAGATTATGCAGGATGTAAGCTTGATCGTAAAAGTACAAGTGGATCATGTCAGTTTCTAGGAGACAGACTGATCTCTTGGTTCAGCAAGAAGCAGACATCCATTGCCACTTCCACAACTGAAGCAGAATATCTTGCTGCTGGGAGTTGCTGTGCTCAACTACTCTGGATTCAGCAGCAACTGAAAGACTATGGAGTTATTGCCAAAGAATCGCCCATATTTTGTGACAATACAAGCACGATTGCTATTACCTACAACCTAGTGTTTCACTCAAGGACCAAGCACATAGATGTCAGACATTACTTTATCAGAGATTATGCCTTGAAGAAGGACATAAGACTGGAATATGTCTCAACTGAACAACAAGCAGCTGACATCTTCACCAAGCCATTGCCAGAGACTAAGGTTTATCACTTTTGCAATATACTTGGATTAATTGAGTTATCCTAATCAGTTTTACTGCTAATATATCAGTTGTTATTTAATTTGTGTCATCTATCAGTTCTTAATTTTTAACTGATGTCAGCTTGTCAGTTTGTTATTTGTCAGCTATTATGTTCAGTTCATGATTAACTTATCAACTGATGAGATTATCTCTTGCAGGATGATAAAAGACAAAGATAAACTAGATAAACATTTTATTCATTTAAAAGTAATAAACGCGGAGTACAGTGAAATATTCTTCCTCAACAGCAGACCTCCACTTGGCCAACCAACCGGTTAAAACTATGGTGGAAGTTTTAAGGAAGCTATCTGACTCAGCAATTTATTCTAAGATCTTCCTTTCCTTTTGGAACATTAGTAGGTAGACACCGTCATCTGCGAAGATGTCCATCTCATCAGCAACGTGCAAGCGCTGCCGATATTTCTTAATTTTTGCCACCAGTTTGGGGGTGGTAGCCATTCCACACTCCTGGAGGAACTGGAGTTCTTGAAGCTTTTCCCAGTATCGGAGAATCTTTTGGAAGACCTCATCTTCCATAGCAGTCTTTCTTTTCTCCAGAGGTGATTCACTAAATGCTTCGGCCATATCAGGAGTCTTCGAGCTACTTGCACCTGCCATTATAAGTTTTGGATAATTATTTGCTAATATGATTGAAACTAACTGAGTTATTCTTATTTATAGCCCAGGGTCAAGGAAGCTGAAAGGACGAAATCATTACGACAGACGATTAAGCATAAGTTTTACTTTAATTCACCTTGCTTAATTTCTCGTAATTTATATATGCATTTATTGAGGGGGAATGATGATTTAAAAAGTTAACTTAGAAGACAATAGTCAGTGGTTTTCAACTGAACTGACTAAGTTCTCAACTGGTCAGTCAGGAGCTAATTTAACTGATCTTCTCCGATACGTTAACTGATAAATCAAAAAATATTCTATATTAAGTGACGTGACTGATTATCAAGGCATTAAATGCTATCTTTCAACAAATAGTAGGTTGAAACATGGACCCATATAATTCATGTCTTCTCAACACACGCTTATACCACACGTACACACGTCTTTTATTCAAAATTTTCTTGACTAACACGTGTCCAATAATTTAAACAGTCACGTACATAAGTACTTTGCCCGCACCATTTCAGTTTTTCTTTCTTACGCTTACCTAAGATTCTCAGAGCAAAAGCAAATTCAAGCTTTCTTTTTCGCACAAAATCATTCAGTTCTAATGGCAAATCAGATTCCAGCTCACATCATGAACGCAATGGCTATTGACTTCGATTCAGTTATGACTGTCCCTGATGACGCAGTGAAGAACATCTTCATTAAACTAGAAGAGGTCGGACTGAAGAAATTTCTGGGTTTATCTTTCCAAGAAATTTATAACAAAGAGATTCAAGATCTCTATGATAATGGCTTCTTCGATCAGAACAGACATATCACTACCACTATGAATTGGAAGTTGCTGACTATCGAGGAACAGTTCTTCTACGACTCATTCCAGCTGCCTTCTGATGGACTAGCAAATCTTGCTGAAGTTAAGGCATCTGATATCGAAGAGATGCAAACTCTACTTTCTGCTGATGGACGGAAAATCAAAGTTTCTGATCCAAAGAAGGAACTGAAACCAGAAGCTCAGTTGCTGGCTGATATTGTAGCCAAGGGGCTATTAGCAAAGGCAGGATCATTTTCTGCACTAACCTTGGAGAAATTTCAGGCCATTACTGTTATTATGGCTGGTCGAAGACTGAACTGGAAGCATCTTATCTTCAATATCTTGAGGAATATGTTTCAATCAACCAAGCAGTCCAAAGGATTCGCAGTGCAGCTGAGTTATTTGATGAATGTCAAAGGACTGGTGGCTGATGATTCAGAGAGATCATCAAAACTGAAAATCTTCAACGCCAAAAACGTTCAGCCACAAAAATCAATGTTGAAAATGTCTCCTGAACAATTCTTGAAGATCAAGAAGGATATTGGGACCGAACAAGCTCCCAAATCAGTCCAAAAGAAGAAAGTTGTTCAGAAAAAGACAATCAAACGCAAGTTGATTGTAACTGAATCTGAATATGAGAAGACCCAATCTCCAAAGATCAT
Organism: Primulina tabacum; assembly: GCF_025594145.1. Lineage (NCBI taxonomy): Eukaryota > Viridiplantae > Streptophyta > Magnoliopsida > Lamiales > Gesneriaceae > Primulina > Primulina tabacum. The sequence goes on from NC_134551.1 coordinate 30,707,774, forward strand.
CAAAAAACCACGGACTTTGAAGACCAAGTCTGCTGCCATAGTTGGCACTATTCCAACTGATAGGGTGACTGTATCAGAAACTCAACAGCACATCAAGGGTGTCCCTTTGAAAGAAATCCCAGCTGAACCCTCAACTGAGGATTAGTTACCTCTATCCTAGATTCTGCTACAGAAGAAAGTCACTGAATCTAGTGACAAGAAGAAGCTTGTTGAAGTTACGGATCCACTGATCAAAATCTCCGGATATAGTTCTTTACCTTTTGCCAGACCAAAAGGTGTAGTGATCAGAGAAGGTATCGATTAAACTACTTCAGGATTAAGCATTTCGCATATCCTGATTGATCCAAAAGGCAAAGAAAAGATGCAAGAAGAGCCTAGACCTACAAATGCTATACAGACACACATTGGTCTCGTTTGGCAGGAGATTAATGAATTTTCCGCAGAGAAGCTCAAAAGTTTTGATTAATGGGTCAAATTCAGGACTCATGTCTTTGCCAAAGAACTTCAGAAGAAATCCAAACTGAGGAGGTTTATTGATATTGAAAAAGTGGTGATGAAGACAGTAAAGGTATCGACCATTATTCAAGTTCTTGAAAAGAAGAAGTATTTTTTCGATCTTATGAGAGTACAGAGACTACAGAAGATAGTTGCTAAGCTGCGGCAAAACTTTGATCCGACCAGTCCAATCGTATTAAATGATAAAGCAGTGTATGCTCAACTGGAAATGGATCTTATCAGACTACAAATGGAAATCAAACATTGGGAAATGGATCAAGAGTTAATCATCCCAGCAGCCACTCAAGACTTCTCAACTGAAGATTCAGTTCAAGAGTCTCCTCAGGACGTTGCTAGTTCTTCTCAAAAAGCAACTGTTCCTTCAACTTTAGTTGCTCCAACATCACCAATTTCTGCACCTCCTACTGATAATCCACAGCTTTACTCTGAAGCTGAATTGACATTGGCAAATCTAGATGAGGTCATCGAGTCAGTTACGAATGACATTCAGCTTGAAACAGTCAGAACAGCTAAAGATGTTGCATCAACTGAAAAACCAGCAGATGTTCAAACTGAAGCTGTAGTGCCCAAATTCAGTACACGTATAACCCATGCATTTATTTAATTATTAAAGAATTTATTTAATTTTAAAACGAGTCTTAGTAGTGCATGATTTATTTAAATGCATTATTATAAATTAATTATGTTTAAATGATTCACGTTAAAATGTTTTTCGAGTTTCATGTTTCAGGCGACTATTCGAAGCGGGATCGAGGAAAAGACCTGTGACGATTTTGGTAATCTAAATTGTGGTATTTTATTTTAAGTTGAGATTAGGGCATTTTTAAATAAGCATTTTAAATCCTAATTCAATTATTTAGTGGATTTAAGAGTTTAAAACTTTTAAAATTGGTGTGTAATTATCTTAATTAAAGAGTTTGATTAAATTAGTGTGTGTTAACCTTTAATTAGTATTTTAATTAGTTAAATTAGCTATAATTTCTCCTAATTAAAACACACACAAACACGTTTTATACAATCACACACACTTACATGTTTTTACACACACTAAAAACCGATTAACACACACACACTTCATTATTCAGATTTTATTATTTTTGAGAGGAGAAAACCTAGGTTTCTAAGAACCCTTGCAGCCGCCCCTCCCCTCTCCATTTTCCAGCAAATTTTCGTGTGTTTTCTACAAAGATTTTAGCGCCACGTTCGTCCCAGATCAATCCTCACACTATCTCCACTTCGGTATCGCCGTTTCGGTAAAGTTTATCATCAAAATGCACGTATATTCTGTTATTTCTGCATCAATCTCGTCATATTATGTGTCGTGTTATTTTTATGCGTAAAAATTCATGTGTGACGTTCGTCGTTTGAACAGAAAATGGTTTAGATCAGTTTTGGGATAATTTTTAGATCTGAAAACTCGTGTTTATTGTCTTTTTAAATGCTACGACTTTTCGGTTGTGATTTTGAGAAAACTTACAACACAAAAATTGTAAAAAAATTTTATACCTTCGATTTGACGGTAAATTAGAAATATTTGAATAAAAATCAAGTGAGTTATGATGTTTTTGGTGGGACTACTCAAACTGCATTTTTCAGAAAATTATGTATTGATGCGTTCTCGAGATTTTATTGTTGCAGGCTTCGTTGGGAATCGATGGGTGATCGTTGCTGCGTCTAGGTAAGATTAGTATGATGTTGGGTTTTTATTTGATATGTCGTTTAGTGTCGATAGGCACTCGAATGCATTCGAAGTCGTAGAAATCGATTTGGTGTCATTTGCCACGTTTTGAATTGTACGTGTCGCAGGGTGGACGTCGTTATTGTGGGAGCTTGTACGAATTTGGTTCGATGTTATGGCATGCTAGGATGGGTCTCGGGGTTTTGATTCATGGTCCGTACAATCGAGTCTAGAATGGTAAGCATCGCATGTATTAAATTTTCGTGAGTTTGCATTTCCCGCAAGTACACGGACCCCCACACGGACCAGGGCACGGGGTCCGTGCCTTTGTTTTCTTCTCAATGTCAATTTTCCGAGCCTACACGGACCCCCTCACGGACTAGGGCACGGGGTCCGTGCCTTTCCCCTTTTGCACGACAAATTTTATCGAGTCTACACGGACTCGGAGCCGGACCTTGGCACGGGGTCCGTGTCCCTTCTTCTTCCCGAGTATTCCTTTTTGCGCACCTACACAGACCCCTACCCGGACCCATGCACGGGGTCCGTGTACTCCATATTTTTGGGAAATCTTATTTTGTCTTGGAGTTTCATGTTTTGGGTTAGTACGATGATTTAAATGAGGTCAAGTCCCGAGTGTTATAGAATGTCTTAAGTTATTTATTGAATTCAGTGGTAAGCACGAATACCTACGTCTAAGTTATGCAAGTTAAGCATTTGAATTCATGTTAGTATGTGCAGCAACGGCCCCAACCGAAGTCCAACGAATCCCTCAACGCCAAGTAAGTATGTTGACGTGCAAAAAAAATATTTTGAGTTTTTGAAGTATGCTAAATGTCTTGTGACCAAATTATGTTTAGGATTGGAAAGCGTTAAATTATGAACGGGGACCAATCCGCCAGTAAAATAATGAACGGGTTTAGATCGAGATTGAAAAGCGTTAAATCATGAACATGGACCAATCAGCCCGTTAAATTCTGAACGGGGATCTCATGTATGTGGCAGTGGATACGTCCCTGTCATCCCAGTACTGTGGTTTAGTCTGATCAGGCGATTATGTTATGGGTCACTTGCTTTGAAACACGCCTCTACGCAAAATGATGAAGCTATGTATGTTTAAGTATGTTCAAGTATGCAAGCATGTTTAAGAAAAGTTTATGGCACGTCTAAGCATGTATGTACGTATGTTCAAGTTTTATCTTGCAAGTTCAAGTTTAAAGTATGTATGTCCTATTTTAAAGTTGCATGTGATCTTATTATGTAGTACTTGTAACTTCCAGTTTATACGTGTTGAGTTTTTAGACTCACTAGACATGATCGATTCAGGTGAGGATGTTTATAAGGAGACAAGAGGTGGGGACCAAGGAGCAGGCTTGGACTGAGCGGGAGGCTAAACCTGAGGACCGCCTTGTTTTTAAGTCTTTATGAAAATGTTCAAATACTTTTGTCAAACTCTATTTTAGAGCTTTGTTGAGACGTACAGTTTATTTTATCAAATTTTGAATGTTCACGATTTTGTTTAAGAAAATTTTTAATTCTTCCGCAAATTTTAGTAGTAAAAAGTACGGTACGTTACAGAAGCAACTGAAGAACAAGCCGAAATGGCTAATTTTGAGGTACTTTTTGAACCAGTTCAGTCGGTGGTTGTACCTGAACAGGCAGTTCTTAGTTCTACAGAAGAGGCTCAACTGAACTCAGTTTCAGTTGAAAATATGCAAACTGATGTACCAATAGTTCAACAAACTGAAGAACCATCTTCTTCATTGTATCCTCCTACTATCTCTTCTCCTCCCCAGAATCTACGAGAGATGATACATGATGAAACGAAAGTTTCTGACAGGTCTTTGGTAGTCTTTGATCAAACTACCAACGAACAAGAACCAAGGACATCTGGATCTGTATCTCCTCATTCATCCTCAGAAATGGACTTAGTACTTGAAGAAATTCAGGACATTCAGAACAACATGTCATAGATAATGAAAGAAATTAAGGAAATTCAACATTCCATTGCGGTGCTGTTGACCGCCTTGACGAAGAAGAATGACAAGTTTATATGGGGATCTTTGACAGATTGAAGCAAGCATTGACCACTGCACCAGTTCTATCTATGCCATCAAGGCAGGGAGAGTTCGTGGTTTACACAAATGCTTCGAAGCTCGGTTTAGACGCGGTTCTAATGCAGCATGGCAGAGTTATAGCCTACGCATCCAGACAGGTGAAGGTCCATGAGTAAAATTATCCGAATCATCACCTCGAGCAAGCAGCAGTGGTATTTGCCCTGAAGATTTGGAGACACTATCTGTATGGGGAGAAGTGCAGGATTTTCATTGATCACAAATGTCTGAAGTACTTCTTCACAAAGAAAGAACTAACACATGTGATAGAGGAGATGGCTAGAGCTAGTGAAAGACTATGACTGTGACATTAGCTACCATCCGGGTATGGCTAATGTGGTTGCAGACGCTCTGAGCATGAAGCAAAGAGTGATTGCTCATTTGTCGGTACAGAGACCACTACAGGTGGAGATTCATAGACTTGAGCTTGCAATTTATGCCAGGGGCAATGCCCCAAATCTTGTTACTCTAACACTACGGTCGACATTGTCGAGTGAAAATGGGAGAATATCACCATGAACTTTGTGACAAGGCTTCCGAGGACTACTAGAGAATATAATGCCATAAGGCTTATAGTTGATCGGGTCACCAAATCAGTTCACTTTCTACCGATCAAGAAGACTTTCTCCATGGCTCGGTACGCACAGCTGTACATCAGAGAGAAAGTCAGACTACACGGGATTCCAGTGTCCATCGTGTCAGACAAGATCTGATGTTCGCGTCTGCATTCTGGAAGAGTCTGCATTAGGAGTTGGGTACTAAATTACTATTGAGTACTGCCTTCCATCCTCAGACAGACGGACAGTCAGAGAGGGTGATTCAGATTCTGAAGGACCTACTCTAAGCTTGCATGAATGACTTCCAGGGCAGTTGGGCGCCAATGTTTCCTCTTGTGGAGTTCACGTACTACAACATTTATCAAGCGTCGATCGACATGACTCAATCTGAGGCACAGTACGGGAGGAAGTATAGGCTGTCAATGTATTGGGACAAGGTAGGAGAGAGGGCAGAATTGGGTCCGAATATTGTCAGGCAGACCACAGAGTTGGTAGTCAGGATTCAGGACAGGATGAGGACCGCTCAGAGCCGTCAAAAGAGTTATGCAGATCAGCGGCACCGAGATCTGGAGTTTGCGGTAGGGGATCATGTGTTTGTGAAGGTCGCACCGATGAAGGATGTGATGAGATTTGGTAATAAAGGCAAGCTCAGTCCTAGATTCATAGTACTTTTTTTGCGATTCGGAGGACTTTGTGAATGCTCGGGCAATATTTTCAAAAACATACCTAAAAAATATTTTTGGGAGTGTGTTTAGACTTTTTGGGTTTATTTTTAAGCTTAATGGGCTCAAAACCTTTTAAATCCTTTTAAAATTGAAATTATGGCCCATTAGCACTTGGTTATGTATTTAAATATTACACTAATTCACCCTAAACCTAACCCTACACTTAGCAGCCGCCCTACCCTCCCAACACAAGCTTTTTATGTGCAAAACCAGCAGCAATATTGCTGCACATTTCGATTCGCCATAGTTCCTTAAACAAGTCTCCTCCCCGCTTCTTCGGTGCTTTCCCGACACGCTTTTCTTCAAGATTTCGGTCATAAAATCATCAAGGCATGCTTGTATCTCGTTTTCTACTCATTCACGCCATAAGTATACTGAAATATATGTATTTCCATGTTCATCATTTGATCTTGCTTGTGTATACGTTTTTGTGTAAAGTTTGACATGAAACTCGATTTCCTTTGCATTATTCTCTTGTTTTCTTGTTTGGTTGCAAGGGGCTGCTGTGTTTTGTACTTAATAAGGGCTGATCACGTCGAGGTTTAAGGGAAGTTGGAGCTAGAGTCACGGCTTGGTTGAGTTGTTGGGTAACCTAGGGTGAAAGGTTCGGATAGGGCTTGTTTCTGCTAGATCGATGATTAGGCATGACCAATGATGCAAGGTTGACCCCAGACCTTGGACAAGACTTTGGTGGGTCAAAGCCATGGTATAGAAAAACTCGAACAATGCTAGTCCTGTCCTAGTTGAAGCAAGAGGAAGGCGGATGAGGCTTGACTCGGTTTGTAGGATTTTGGGAAATATTGAGCGTGTGAATCGTGCGGCTTCCATGGCGCAGTGGCTGTGGGTTCAGTAGGTATAGAGGGGTCCTAGGGTGGTCTAGGAGAGGCTAGTTTGAGGCTGGTCCCAATAGTTTTGGAGTTGGGTCAGTTAATGTGTGCTAGGGTCACGGGAAGGGTTCGACTAGATGGAGTAATAAAAATCCAGCAACCATCGGGATGGTTTTGGGGGTCATAAAGAGGCTGAAATAGGTGGTTTACAGGCTCGTCATGTAGTTCAAGTCATGGTTAGAGTTGGTAAAAATTAGGTGAAGTTTCGGCTTGATTCGGGTTAAAACAAGGACCCCTATCCAAGTTTTAAAACGAATCACTTATGTTTCGTAATGGGCTCAATTTTACGCATAAGGAATGCTTATAAATATATTTTGGGATGTTTCAAGGAATTTGGTAAGCTTCGAGTCGAAATGTAGAGGTCCAGGGGTAAAACGATCATTTTGGGTTTCCAGAGGCAAAATGGTCATTTTGTGCCCGGGGTGAGTTTTTAGTCTTGGCAGTGCCCTGAAAACAAAATTTAACGTGTTTTAAATTTTTATGCATCACGTAAATGATTTTTTACGTAATTATGAAAAATACGGTGCATGCTTGGATTTATGGAAAATTTACGTATATGCATGTTTTTATTAAGTGATGAATATGATGACACATTATGAAGGATGGGAGTTGGTTGTGACTAACATGATTATATGAGATATTATAAGTTGAGGCCAAGGCTCAATGGACGGGTAATTATGTAGTTGATGTCCCCGTCGCTGGTTACCGCGGGTATATTTGATTGATCCATCAAATAAAGCTGATGCGATAGAGATGATACGAAATTCACAACTAATGAACTGAATTCAAATAAAAGAAAATGTATACGTATATGATGATATGTTGAGACATGTTTGACACGTTATGATATTACGACACGTTTACGTTTATACTTTTAAGATCATGAAATGTATGCTGATTACAGTATTTTTCACTGCTTTGTGCTATGTATATGTATTTGCTATTAACGAGACATGTGTGTTAAGTCTTTAGACTCACTAGGCGTGTCTGATGTAGGTGAGCATCTGGATGAGGAGACTGCGCACACGACCCGATGACCACACTTTTCCGTACATAACGATATTATGAGTTTTGAGTAGACATGATCAGTTTTATATGTTATTATGCTATGATGTGGATTTTCAGTATTTTACTCGTCTTAATTTCGTTCACGCATGGTTAAGGGACGAGTTGGCTCATTTTTAGTCTACAATATTTTATTTGTCGATTGTTTACGATTATTTTTAAATGACATATTTTTCAGTAGAGTTGCATGCTTGCATTATATTTAAATGTTTATTTTCTAAAATTGTGAGCTTTACAAAAAAAAAAAATTAGCAGCATTTTTTATTTGTAGACTTTCAATAAATCGTCTGAATACAGAGGAGATCAATACTTTCTGCCATATAGTGCTTCAAATGGTGACATTCCAATGCTCACTTGATAACTGTTGTTATAAGAAAACTCGACAAGTGGTAATGAATCCTGCCAACCAATACCAAAATCCATCACTATAGCTCTCAACAAATCCTCTAATGTCTGAATGGTACGTTCTAATTTTATGTCTGTCTGAGGATGATATGTTGTGCTCAGATGAAAACGAGTACCAAGGGCCTCTTGCAAACTAAGCCAACAATGAGAAGAAAATCCGGGATCACGATCTGATACAATGGACTTAGGCACACCATCAATCTCAAAACTTCTCTGATATACAATTTGGCCATCTGATCATGTCTATATGTCATCTGATAAGTAATGAAACACGAAGACTTGGTTAATCTGTCAACTATAACCCAAATTGCATCACAACCCCTCAACGACCTCAGCAATTTCATGACAATGTCCATGGTGATATGGTCCCACTTCTATTCTGGAACCTTAAGGCTATTCAAAAGAGCTCCTGGTCGTTTTCTTTCTCCTTTCATTTGTTGACAATTCAAACAACGAGATACAAATTCTGCTACGTCAGATTTCATTCTTTTCCATCAAAATTGTTTCTTCAAGTCATTGTACATCTTTTTACTTCCAGGGTGTACACTAAAATTACTGCAATGACCATCACACAAAATCTGTATACTCAACTCTGAAATATTAGGAACTACAATACGATAATTTACAAAGAAAATACCCTCATTATTGACCTGAAATTCTTATCGATGTCCTGATCAGACGAGTTCAACTGATTTCTGAATGCTTTGATCTAACCTTTGGGCTTCTCTAATGTTTACAAACAACTCTGGCTCTACCTGAATCATAAATACTCTTACAGGTTGAGTATCTACCACAAAATACAAATATGAAAGACAACATTCTTCTACTAGATCAGATATGCTGCTAGTGATCAATGACATATTGCATACTTTTCTGCTCAAAGCGTCGTATGCTGCATTAGACTTGGCTGGATAATATTTTATTTCGCAATCATATTCTTTCAACAAGTCCAACCAACGCCTATGTCTCATGTTCAGCTCCGCTTATGAAAAGAGGTAATTCAAACTCTTATGATCAGTGAATATCTCAAATGTCTCCTCATAAAAGTAGTGATGCAAAATCTTTAAGGCAAAAACCATTGCTGCTAGTTCCAAGTCATGCACTGGGTTTCTAGAATCATGTGGCTTCAACTCTCGTGAAGCATAGGCAACCACACAGTCATGCTGCATTAATACACAACCCAGTCCTCGATGTGAAGCATCAGTGTGCATTGTAATTCATCCTACACCTGATGGGATAGTCAGAACTGGAGAACTAGTCAATCTCTGCTTAAGTTCAACAAAACAAGCATCACATGCCTGCGACCAAATAAATGGTGCATTCTTTTGTGTCAGCTGGGTAATTTGCCTCGCAATTTGTGAGAATCCTTCAATAAATCAGCGATAATAGCCTTCCAAACCAATAAATCTACACACCTCAGGAGCTGATGTAGGTCTAGACCAATTGATGACTGCCTCAACTTTACTCGGATCAACTGATATACAAACACTTGAAATCACATGTCCAAGCAAAACAACTATATCCAACCAAAACTCGAATTTGGATGCTTTAGCATACAACTTTTCAGTTCTCAAAATCTGCAAAACAGAGCTCAAGTGCTCGGCATGCTCAAATTCAGATTTTGAATAAATAAGAATATCATCAATGAAGATAACAACAAATTGATCTATATACCTTTGAAACACATGGTTTACCAAATCCATAAATACCGCAGGTGCATTGGTCAACCCAAAAAGCATAACAAAAAATTCAAAATGCCCATACTGGCACAAAAAACAGTCTTAGGCACAACTAACTTGATTATCCGATCATCTGGATAATCAAGAGATTCAAATAACTGATCCATACTCTCCAACCAGCTCTCACATTAATGCATTCTATGTACCCTTTAAAATTGGTGGGTGCAAAGACTGAAATCTGGCTAACAGTATCTCCATCGGAGTCGGAGTTATAACCATCTGAGTATGAGTATCACTGCCCTGATCTTGTGCCATCGGTATGTTCTGTCTAGGTTTACCACGACCTCTAACTCGAGTAGCCATGTCTGATAAACAATAGATCAAACACATATAAAATCACAATATCAAGATCATATCAATCTTGTATCGACCATCTCTGGCTCTCGAGACTCAATAAATAACAAAAATCTCGAATAAAGCTCAACAATATAATATATCAATTTTAATCATGTATTTTTCATCATGGCACAGTGAAAATGCTAGCAAATATATCACATGATCAAGAAATTCAAACTGCCTCGATCTACCATGTTCCCAAATATTTTACGCTCTGATACCACCTAATGTCGGGCCCCGGGTCCGACATTAATACTAATAATTTTAAATGTAACAAACCAAACAATTGAGTAAAACACATGATCTGTTGTTCACAAACCGACATAAACATCGTCAAAATAATTTAAAGGTCTAAAATGTTTGAAATATAAGTTTTAACATGCCAAAATAACTAGAGAGCCAAAATAAACAAAACTCATAAAATAACTCCTAAGACTCGAGAATCCCACTCTAACTCGTATTTCCTCGCCTGGAGTTGGATTCTGGCATCCCAAGCCTCGCCTCACCTACCGTCAAGCACATGAAAACAAGAGGTAGCCGACGAGCCGGTGATTAAAAACCCAGTATGATACAATCAATAACATATGAGATTTAAAATGATAAATAGTTCATATGAAATTCATAAAGATGCAATATAATGCAATGGATGATCAGAAGCTGTGGGCTATCAATAAATCTTAAGATCAAGTAAATCATATGGTCATAGGGTACCCAAGGGAAGAGAATCCCCTGGCAACATCCACCGACTCATCCGATCGGGGTGGGGTGATGTGTTCTGCAATCCTAAGACAATGGTGCGCCTATAGAGAGTGTTGATGCATAGCAGCGACCTCCACATACAATATGACAACTCAACTATAGCCCAATATATCCAAAAAATCAATAAATCGAGGCAACCTCCGCCATATAAAATCTGAATCGACAAGTGGCTCAAAATGAAATGTAATTATGCAAATCAATATCATCATCTCGATATCATAATAAACTCATATCAATACATCAATCATCATCAAATGACAAGTAATTCATCGAGCCATTGAATTTTTAATTTAAAATAAAAATGGCAATTTTATCTCGTATGTTACCCACCATAACATACCTTTCAAATATTACCAAAAGGAAATCGAAAGGTGTAGTTGAAAAGTCTTGAACCCCTGAAGTCTACTATAACTCAAGAACTCGGATCATTTATCAAAACATAGCAATTTCTGTACAAAATTCATAATTAATTCGACACTGCTTCAAATCAAGATCGGCAAATTTTATATGCAAGAAAACGCAAAGTCCAACAATATTCTTCACAACGTTTTGTCAAATAAAGTTCTTTACCCAGTCGTTCATAATTTGAAACATACAACATAATTCCCAAGAATTCCGGGTCAATGCATTTCTGGCACATTTTAGTAATTTGAGAATAACTTCCTAAATATCCAATGGAATCAAGTCAATTTGGTATTTTTTTTGAAGAAAAAGCAATGTTCTAACTTTCATTTGAACGTCAAAGCACGAATCTCAACCAATTAATCCCAGAATTCAAATAAACAGAAGGCATGCACACACTTCTGCATTAACTCGGAGTTCCAGACATTTTTTAGTAAAATTCGCCTATCTCTTTCATTTCTTCTTGGAATTGAATGATTCAAGAACCAACACAAAGCTAACTTGATTATCTACAAGTTTATTAAAGACTCTAACATCAAAATTCAAATACAACCATCCCATATACATAAAATACAGAAGGTGTAAAACTGTTTGTGCATAGAACAAGAAACCATGCTCATATCCCTTTTAAATTCAAACAAACTCAAGTACATCTTCAACATCTTAATATCTCAAATATCAATTCTGAATTTCAAACCATTTCCAAGCATGAATAAAAGTGGGAAATACTTACATCATCTTGAAGACCATGAGGAGAGGATCACAAATCTACCTTCATTTCATATTTTTCTTGAGCAAATCTCCCATAAATTGAAGAAGAAATTTATAAATGGAAGGAGAGAAAGGGTTAAGATAGAGAAGGAGGAAAAATGATGGTGAATGAATGGTAGAAGTCAAAGTGGGTTTACATAGTCAATTTTCGCGTCTGTAGCGCCACAGCGCAAAAATCCCGCAGTTCAAGCGCCTAGGCGCTACTATTCTAGTGCCGCAATGCTTGAATAGTAACCTCGTGAACAGTAACTTTTTTGTAAAAAAAAAAAATTCAGGCATGACATTATAATATTTCACTTTGAAGTCATACCGAGTGAATTATAATTAACGGTCGAAACGGGACACACAACGCTCGATAAAGAAGTCGGATCATTTCTCATTTGGCATGATCACGTGCCTGGAACGGCCCCAAGTTTTCGTGAGAAACAAATTGGCACGCCCAATGGGACACGATCCAATCGTACTGAGAAGAATGAAGGAATTCTTCCATCAGAGAGGAAAGGTCACCGCTCATAGGAACAAGAAACTGATACAGATGGAAGAGCAATTGAAAGACTCGTACACCAGTTCGAAGAAGAGGCTATGAAGGAAGGAGTTACAGTTTCTTAAGGCGATGAGGCTTCAACAAACTTCATGTTGACTATGGAGAGAAATATCCACAGTGATCTCAAAGAAATGACCAAAGCTTTCACTATTGTCATGATGGAATTTGTGGCAAAAGTAAAGGAATGAAGAAAGGTTGTAATTACACCAGAAAATGATAAACTTCAAGAAGCATACACTAAAATGTTTAAAGATCAAGGCTTGGGATCGGGAATTTCTCAAGCAGTTGAAAATCGCCGCTTGGGAGAACCACCGATTCCTGAATCAGCCAGGGAAGAAAGATATACTCCTCCGCACAAAAGAGATGAAGACTTGGGGTTGAAATACAAAAATTGCTGTAACAATAAAAAAGTGGCTGGTATTATATTTTCTGTGACGTCTCCTAGCTTGCATCCGGGATGTATGGTGATGGGAGAATGCGCTGGTATTCAGTACCCAACTCAAGGAATAACACTCGGGGGCAATCTATCCCCCACACCAGTTATGACAAACTCTAGTGTTCGATTTTGAGACGCTATGTGATGTTATTCAAGAGTTTTATGGCCCAGGATTGAGATCAATGAACTTACCAGAGTTTCTCAAACCGTATCCTGACATTGTTGATCGTGACAACCCTTATCCACGAGGATACCGCATTCTAGACTTCACTTTATACTCTAGGGAAGATGGTCAATCTAGCGTGGAACATGTAGCAAGGTTTACAATCTAAGGTGATGAGTTAGCAAATTTGGAAAATTTTCTAATTACAAGTTACGTTTGTTCCCCAATTCTTTGACTAGCACTGCTTTCACTTGGTATGCGACGCCATCAAAGTTCTATTATGAGTTGGCATGATATGGAACGTCAATTCCATACACAATTCTTCAGAATAGTACCTGAGATTATTATAGCCGAATTGTCAAGAGTGGTCCAAAAATCAGGGGAATCCGCTAATAATTTCATTTGTAAATTCAAGAAAGTGAGAAGTAGATGCTGAGTGTACCTTTCTGAATCAGAGTATGTGAAGATGGCACAGCGATGGCTTGATTTTGAACTTATAAAGATGTTCCGAAGGATGGAATTTTTTGATTTTTATGAGCTTGCTGCAAAAGTATCAGAATATGACCAATTATTGCAAGATGAGAGTCATAAAAGAAAATCTACAATAGGCTCTTACTTCCAAGAAGTTGAGGAAGTCGCCTTGGCAGAAGTGGCAAATTCAGGATCACACACTTTCCCTTTCTTGAAACGCAAGAGTGAAGAACTTTCCAAGAATAACATTCCTCCAGTGCAAACACCATATACGTTTGATGCATTAAAAGGTGGAAGAAATCTTTGATCACTTGGTGAAGAAAAAGTTGATAACGTTCTTCCCAGATCATAAGCTACCCACGAGGGAGGAGATGAAAGGAAGATATTACTGTAAGTATCACAATTCATTCAACCATAATACTAATGCTTGTTGGGCTTTCAAAAATGTTTTGTAAGAAAGTATCAGCAAGATAATCCTGAAATTTCCCGAGAAAAAGAAACAATGATAGTGGATGGAGATCCTTTCCCCCCGGTAGCTAACGTGAATGTGAGCAGTACTGACTTGAGTTTCTTAATCAATGAGAGGAAAAGGAATGGAGGTGAGGACAGGTCCATTAAGCTAGGAGTTACTATAAAGAAGTGTTGGGTGCCTCAGAAAGTGATATTTGAGGTTAAAGAGAAGAAAACAAAAACTTTTCATGAAAAAGACCGCTATTACAGTGGGGGTAGTATGCATTATAGTGGGAAGAATATGAGGTATGATAGGGAATCAAAGGCCAAAAGGTCGGAGAACCATTACTTCAGAAGGAGCTTGTTTCTTGGGTTGGTGAATGAAGATAGAAGAAGTGACCCGTAGTCAATCCAGAAGATAATAAAAAGGCTACCTGTAACGACCCATTACAGGCCCAGTAGACCGCCCATACGGCCCACTGCCCCGATCGACCCAAGGCTATCCCGATTTTGGGCTCTGCTCTATGGGCCTTGTGAAAGGGATCGATATTAGGTGTCCGAATGCGCAACGGAAATTTCAAAATTTGTTTTTCAAGATGAAAAATTCGAACACCTCATACTAGATGTGTAGCAAATACAAAACACCAAAAATTTCATACATAGGGTGTTTAAAGAAATGTACCTATCAATCTCAAAGATTGATGTTATGGCTCTTACTAAGATGTAAACACCTTAGCTCTTGATGGCAAGACAATCTTCAAGTTCTCCTTGCTCCAAAATTAGGCCCACCACCAACTAGCTAAAACCCCTCTTATTTTGCACTAGAAAAATAAGAGGATTTTTCAATGAGAAGTGGATTGTTTCTCCAACAATTGAAGAACAAAGTGGAGAGAAAAAATGAGGGAGAGGAACCTCCAAAATTTCGGCCATGAGCATGTAATGGTAGAGTGTAAGACTTGTCTTGGTGTGTGAAAAAGTAGTGTCCAACTTTTGCATGCCATGCCTTAGTAAAATAAAAAGTTGTCTCCCAACTCTTCACCTCACATTCATGCATTTTTATTTGATTTTTAACAATTAAAAAATCCATGGACTTAATTTAATTATCTCAAACAAATTTGAGGCTAATTAAACATTACTTGAATTTACACAAGTCACTAATTAAATAATTATTTCCAATTGGGCTCTACAAGGCCCAATAGTGTTTAATTAATTCAACACTTGAATTAATTTAATTTAGTCTATAATAATGTTTATGGAAATCACAATTTTCAAATACATTATTCACTTGGCCTACTTTTAATTTAGGAACACATTCATAAATTAAAAATTACATTTCTCTCATAGAAGTCATACTTCTATTTTTCCTTACGCCTATAACTCCTTTATAAACCGTTCAACACATTAAAACTATTTTACTTCTCAACGGGATCTAGAAAGCTAGTAATTGTGTGGCCCTCAATGGTTCATTGATACAACTAGCCGTGGGTTCACATCTCCATGTGATTCGGACTAAACATGTCCTTATACGAGCGTACCCCAATTGCTCCATTCTTACTTATCAACTCCTTGATAACAAGAACGTCAGAACTCAAGTCTGATAATACCCAACCAATAATGTTAAATGCCTAGCAGCATCGCTTACATGATTCCCTAGGTATCAAATGATAGTGCCTGCAAGAACCATTCAATTATGGTTAGCGTACAGTACGGTCCTTTCAACTCATATATCCCGACCGATTCGACAACCATTGGTTTATCGAGAGTTGTCAATGAATCGATACTATGTGTCATGTCGTAGTTGCATCGATGGTGTAATCTATGAAACCCCTTTCATAATTATCACCAAACTCTGATCAGAGATTTCAACCTATATACACATGAGAACACATAGGATATCCATACCCGAAGGTAAGCGGTGAATCCCCGACTACAATGCATCGACTCCTATTTGTTTCGACAGAACACCCAACCTTGCCACTTGATGACCCCATGAGAGTCGGTAAAAAAAAATCAAAGTGTAATTCTAGCACATAGAGTCTCAATTTTATCCCGGGTCATATGGACTAATGGTATACAACCATAAACTAGGACTTTTCCACTCGATAAGTGAGAACCTCTTGGAAAGTCCTTTTATGGAGGGTTGTTCAGTGCACTCTACCAGGAGCACCTATCTGCATGCTCGGACATCACAATGTCCCCTACCAATGAAACATGATACTCACACCGCAGATACTAGTCTCGAACTCGAGCGGCCTATATCCTTCTTAGTGGCGGCTGAATCGACTAGGAACTGTTTAGAATATAGAGTATTCCAAATATGAGTTTCATGATACTCATCATATGAGCATCTCATATTCTTTCTACTATTTGTATATTCAAGGGCTTTATCTATGTAACTAGCATGGGTATACAGATAAAGATGTGTCGAAATAATAATTTCAAATATTATTAAAATAAAGATCGTTTATACATAGAGTTTCATTGTAAACACTAGGCCAACACTTGGCTCGACGGGCACCTACTCTAACAACCTCCCACTTGCACTAGAGCCAACTACCCATATGCTTCAAACCCATCGATTCGCGATGCTTCTCGAATAATGGTCCAGGTAAAGGCTTAGCTAGTGGATCAGCAACATTATCTGCGAAGCCGACTTTGTCGATCGACACTTTTCCTCTTTCCACAATCTCTCGGAAGATGTTGTACTTTCTCAATACATGTTTGGACTTCTGATGAGACCTTGGCTCCTTTGCTTGAGCTATAGCTCCCGTGTTGTCATACGACATCGGGACAGGAGCAACTCTATTAAGAATGACGCCCAACTCTTGGACGAAATTCCTTATCCAAACATCCTCCTTTTTCTGCATCTGATGCAGCAATGTATTCGGCCTCAATGGTGGAATCCGCAGTACTGTCTTGCTTGGAACTCTTCCAAGAGACAGCAGCATTATTGAGCATGAATACGAACCCAGAGGTTGACTTCGAGTCATCGATATCGCTTTGGAAGCTAGAGTCTGTATAGCCTTCCAATTTCAGTTCTCCACCCCCATAGACCAAGAACAACTTATTGATCCTTCTCAAATACTTGAGGATGTCTTTCACAGCTTCCCAATGTGGAAGACCAGGGTTCGATTGATATCTACTCACTACACTTAATGCAAAAGCCACGTCAGGACGTGTAGATATCATTCCATACATGATGCTACCAATCGTAGATGCATAAGGAATGCTTGTCATCGCCGTCATCTCTGCATCAGTATGGGAGACATAGACTTACTTGGATAGGGACACGCCATGACACATTGGTAGATGTCTTCTCTTGGACTCATCCATCGAGAACCGCTTCACGATGGTATCAATGTATGTGGACTGGGTGAGACCAAGCAATCTTTTCGATCTATCTCTATAGATCTGTATTCCCAATACAAAAGATTCTTCACCCAAGTCCTGCATCGAGAACTTACTCGCTAACCATATCTTAGTTGATTGCAACATTCCTACATCATTCCCAATGAGTAGAATGTCATCAACATAAAACACCAGGAATGTCACAACACTCCCACTGACCTTCTCATACACAGAGTTCCTCAGGATTCTTAGTAAAACCAAACTCTTTGATTGTACTATCGAATCTAAGGCTCCAACTCCTAGATGCCTGCTTTAGACCATAAATAGATCTCTGAAGTTTGCATACCATATGCTCACTTCCGACAGATGTAAACCCTTCAGGTTTAGACATGTAAATCTCTTCCTTAATATCCCCATTAAGAAAGACTGTCTTGACATCCATCTGCCATATCTCATAGTCATACCATGCAGCTATGGCTAGCAATATCATTTTGGACTTGAACATTGCAACTGGAGAAAAGGTTTCCTCAAAGTCAACTCCATGTCTTTGAGTATATCCTTTTGCCACCAATCGCGACTTGAAGGTTAATACCTTCCCATCCGCCCCAAGTTTCCTCTTGGAAATCCATTTACACCCTATGGGAACAATTCCCTCAGGTGGATCCACGAGATTCCACACTTGGTTCGAATGCATGGAATTCATCTCAGATTCCATTGCTTCAAGCCACTTGGATGAATCGGCATCAGATAACGCTTCCTTGAAGGTCCTTGGATCACATCCATGGTTAGGCTTATCATGGCCCTCTTCAAGAAGCAGACCATACCTCATAGGTGGTCTCGAGACTCTCTCGAATCTTCTAGGAGCTTGTATCTCCTGTCTTGGCTCTTCGGGTGTGGGTTCTATAATTGTGGGTGTCTCTCGAAACTCTTCGAGTTCTATCATCTCCCATTTTCTATCCAGTAGAAATTCCCTTTCCAAAAAGGTTGTATTCTTAGAAACAAACACTTCTGTTTCTTGGGGATGATAGAAGTAGTATCCAACCGAATTCTTTAGATATCCCACAAAGTAACATAAAATGGATCGACTATCTAATTTATCTCCCACTACCTGTTTCACATAAGTAGGGCACCCCCATATTCTAAGATAAGAATATTTAGGAGGCTTACCCATCCATATCTCATATGGTGTCTGCCTTTGAATGGACATTTAGTGGAATATCTTTAAATTTTAAGTTATAGAGATCGTTTTCAAGTTCTTCAGTACCAATTAAACATTCATTCTTGTAAATGTTGCAAACACCTTTGCTAAATAAACAAGAATATCCATCTTTATCTAGCATAGAAATGGAAACAATGTTTTTCACCAATTCAGGTACAAACAAAACATCTCATAAAATTAACTTAAAACTGAAAGGGGATCGGTTACGGTGACCGTATGCGCAACGGAAGTTAAAAATTTTAAATTTTACAAGAAAATTTCGGCCACTTTGCATTGTGTGTAGCAAATACAATAAAACACCAAAATGTCATACGTAGGGTGTTTAGAAATAGTTACCTATCAATCTTAAAAGATTGATGACGGCTCCAACTAAGGTGTAAACACCTTAGCTCTTGAATGGCAAGACAATCTTCAAGCTTCCCTTTGAGCCCACCTTGCTCAAATATTAAGCCCACCACCAACAAGCTAGAACCACTCTAATTTTGCACTAGAAAAATTAGAGCATTTTTCTTTGAGAAGTGTTTTCTTTCCTCAACTATTGAAGAAGAAAAATGAGAGAAAAACTTGGAGAATCCCTTATCAAGTTTCGGCCATGCCCTTCAAAAATAGGAGGAGAGAAGACAAGTCTTGGGTGTGGGAAAATGTGTGAATTCCAAAGGCATGCCATGCCTTGGATGTTGCAAAAGTTGTCTCCCAACTTTTCACTTCCCATGCATGCAAGTCTTATTTGATTTTTAACAATTAAAAATCCATGGACTTATTTTAATTATCTCAAACATATTTGAGACTAATTAAACATTACTTGAATTCACTCAAGTCACTAGTTGAATAATTATTTCTAATTGGGCTCTACAAGGCCCAATATTATTTAACTAATCCAACACTTGAATTAATTTAATTATTTAGACTCTACTAGGTCCACTAGTGTTTAATTAATTCAACACTTGAATTAATTTAATTTAGTCCATAATAATGTTTATGAAAATCACATTTTTCAAATACATTATTTATTTGGCCAACTTTTACTTCCACAAATTAAAAGTCACATTTCTCTCATAGAAGTCATACTTCTATTTTATTTATGCTTATAAACTCATTTACAAGCCGTTCAACACATTGAACAATTTTACTTCTCAACGGGATCTAGAAAACTAGTACTTGTGTGGCCCTCAATGGTTCATTGATACAACTAGCCGTGGGTTCACATCTCCATGTGATTCGGACTAAACATGTCTTTATATGAGCATACCCCAATTGCTCCATTCTTAATTATCAACTCTTTGATAATAAGAACGTGAGAACTCAAGTCTGATAATACCCAACGAATCATGTTAAACGCCTAGCAGCATCGCTGACATGATTCCGTAGGTATCAAATGATAGTGCCTGCAAGAACCATTAAATTATGTTTAACGTACAGTACGGTCCTTTGAACTCATATATCCCAATCTATTCGACAACCATTGGTTTATCGAGAGTTGTCAATGAATCGATACTATGTGTCATGTCGTAGTTGCATCGATGGTGTAATCTATGAAACCCCTTTCATAATTACCACCATACTCTGATCAGAGATTTCAACCTACATACACATGAGAACACATAGGATATCCATACCCGAAGGTAAGCGGTGAATCCCCGACTACAATGCATCGACTCCTATATGTTTCGACAGAACACCCAACCTTGCCACCTGATGACCCCATGAGAGTCGGTAAAAAAAATCAAAGTGTAATTCTAGTACATAGAGTCTCAATGTTGTCCCAGGTCGTAAGGACTAATGGTGTACAACCATAAACTAGGACTTTTCCACTCGATAAGTGAGAACCACTTGGAAAGTCCTTAATGGAGGGTTGTTCAGTGCACTCTACCAGGAGCACCTATCTGCATGCTTGGACATCACAATGTCCCCTACCAATTAAACATGGTACTCACATAGCAGATACTAATCTCGAACTCGAGCGGCCTATATCCTTCTTAGCGGAGGCTGAATCGACTAGGAACTGTTTAGATTATACAGTATTCCAAATATGAGTTTCATGATACTCATCAAATGAGCATCTCATATTCTTTCTACAATTTTTATATTCAAGGGCTTTATCTATGCAACTAGCATGGGTATACAGATAAAGATGTGCCAAAATAATAATTTCAAATATTATTAAATTAAAGAACGTTTATACATAGAGTTTCATTGTGAACACTCGGCCAACACTTGGCTCGACAGGCACCTACTCTAACACCTTGGCCCATCTATGGAACTCTTTCCCTCACGGGCTTTCCATAGGCGTCGTACGGGTTACTCATAGAACTCTTCAGCTCATGCACTGAAGCTTGTGGCTTTTCAGGATCGAACCTAAGACCACATGGATATAGCTCAATTGGTACCAAGATTGTGCTAAGTACCTATATATCCATGTGGTCTTAGGTTCGATCATGGGAAGACACAAGCTTTAGTGCATGGGCTGAAGAGTTCTATGAGTAACCCGTACGACGCCTATGGAAAGCCCGTGAGGGAAAGAGTTCCATAGATGGGCCAAGGCCCATAGAGCAGAGCCCAAGATCGGGATAGCCTTGGGTCGATCGGGGCAGTGGGCCGTATGGGCGGTCCACTGGGCCTGTAAAGGCGCCTTTTATTGTAACGACCCATTACAGGCCCAGTGGACCGCCCATACGGCCCACTGTCCCGATCGACTCAAGGCTATCCCGATCTTGGGCTCTGCTCTATGGGCCTTGGCCCATCTATGGAACTCTTCCCTCACGGGCTTTCCATAGGCATCGTTACTCATAAGCTACTCCAGCCCATGCACTGGAGTTTGTACCTCCTCAGGATCGAACCTAAGACCACATGGATATATAGGTACTTAGCACAATCCTGGTACCAATTGAGCTAGTGCTCAATTTGTACCAGGATTGTGCTAAGTAACTATATATCCATGTGGTCTTAGGTTCGATCCTGGGGAGGTACAAACTCCAGTGCATGGGCTGGAGTAGCTTATGAGTAACGATGCCTATGGAAAGCCTGTGAGGGAAGAGTGTAGAGTTCCAGAGAGAGCCCATAGTCAGAGCCCAAGATCGGGATAGCCTTGGGTCGTTACATACGTGGGACCAACGTGCAACGAAGACTCCTAGTTTTTTCCTATCCAAGATTTCAAAAATTTCAGTGTGTGTTGTATCTGAGGATCAGCTGATTGAAGGGTTTAGAAGCTTAGGTTTTTATTTTATAGATTTTAATTTGCACGATAATGGACCTGAGTTTTGGGCTTTCAAGTTTAGGAGCAATTGGGCCTACTCATCCTTGGTAAATTATGCACAATAAAACATATTTAAATGAAAAATAAAAGTTTGTAAAAATTAGTTTTAGAAAATAATGCATTTGATTTTTTAAAACTCCCTCGTTTGCCCAAAATCGGCTTCCCGAATAAAATCGTGGTCGTCTCATAAAATAATTTGAACTCTATAATTTTAGAAAAATTTAATCATTTTTAATCATATTAAAAAGTTTTTAAAACATTTATTGAAAAATATTTATTTTGTCTTGGTCGTCCGAGGTATCATTTACCTACCCTATTATCGAATATTGTGATAAAATCTTCAATTCTCATGAAGTCATACCATTTAATAATTTAATCAAGCAATCAAACCTTTAATCATATAATATGCATCATACAAGCATTTAAAAGCAATTATGCAAAGCGAGTAAGTAAATTAAATCGTTTGCATGCATGTGGTTTACGTTGAATTGATTTTTCGGGTGTTGTAATTACCCATCCACTGAGTCTTAGCCTTACATGTCATCTTATTTGCATTCATAATAGTCACAACCAAATCTCTTCCTTCAAAAACTTGTCATCGTATTCACCACTTATATAAAATCATGCATATAAGTAAATTTTCTTTAAAATCAAACATGCAACGTAATTTTCATATTTCAATAAAAGGTCATGTTCATGATAGCATATGTATTAAAAACATGTAATTTTGTGATTAGGGCGCTGCCAGGACTAATAACTCGACAAGAGTGCAAAATGATCATTTCCCCGGGAAACCCTAATTGACTAATTCACCCTCGGACCTCAAAATTTCGACGTGAAGCGAACCAAGCACCTTAAAACACATCAAAACATATTTATAATCGTTCCTTAGATATAGCATGTTTCATAACTTACACAATTCATTTTAAAACTTGGACCAAGGTCTCGGTTTTAATTTGAATTAATTTGAAACTTAACCAAAGCTTTCCAAGCCCAAACCATGACTTAACCACACACGACCTGCCCTTAAACAACCTAATTCGGACCACCTAATACCCTCGAAAGCCTCTAACCTTCTGATGGAAAATTCTTCGCAAGAACGACCGAAACCCTAGCTACATTTCCAAGCCAAGAACCTCGACCCTACCCCGACCCAGCTCAGACCAGACCTTAACCTGCCCTTCTTAACCAACCACTGGCCCTCCTGGATAGACCTAGCCATGGCACTCAGTCACTTCCATGCAAACGTTCAGGAGTTACCCGAAGTGAGTAAGAAATTTAAATCATTT
Source organism: Primulina tabacum (assembly GCF_025594145.1). NCBI lineage: Eukaryota > Viridiplantae > Streptophyta > Magnoliopsida > Lamiales > Gesneriaceae > Primulina > Primulina tabacum. The sequence goes on from NC_134551.1 coordinate 30,730,898, forward strand.
GCATGTATGTGGTTTACATTGGAATGTTTTTTCGGGCATTACAAATCCTCCTCCCTTAAATAGAATTTCATCTTCCAAATTTTCCTAGTCTTGATTATTGAACAGTTTAGGCTCCCTTATTTGCTTCATACTTAATCTTACCGACTTAAATTTTGCACCATATCACGCTTCCGCTGCGTACTTTGATATGACATCTTTATATATATATACCAAATTTCGTGATCCCGAGGAAATCAAAGTTTTCACTAACTCTACATCCTTTATCAATTATAAATCCTAACCATCTTAAGTTATTTTAACTTCCCAAAGACTAAGTAATCAGTCGACCTTTCCCTAAGTCGTCCTCATTGTATGATTTAATTCTTCCAAATAATGTTCATATTGCCAAACCCAACTTCGACCCCTAAGTATTTTATCCATGATTATAGAACACTTAATGTTTGGTACTTAATAAAACATCATTCATGTATCGGCCAAAAAATTTTGTCCTTTAGTAACCACTGTACTCTTATCACCAATTCCGAACTTAGGTTCCTAATTTCCTAATCTCAAAAAATTATTTTATGACACTACAAATTTTTTCTTAATAACTTTAAATATTTCCCGAAATGAATCCATCCTTACAAGGTTTAGTGACAAAGTTCGAAAACAGAGGTTTCTGGACCTTAGAAATCATAGCAATCGCATTGTGAAATCAAAAATGAAATTGTTTTTTTTCTTACTTCCCCAAATAATGTTTTTCTCAAATCTTATAAACCGAAGCTTACAAAAAATTATAAGAACTTCGGTATTCTTTGTTTGTATTCCTCGACTCCTTCATAACAATACTTTAATAGTTTTGTCTAATATCCCAATATACAGAATTCTATTTACTGATTTTCTCCTCTCTATTATCTTATCTAAATTCTGGAATCTACCATACAAAACCCCCAAAATTCCTTAAACAATAGCACTCGTTAAACCTAAAGGTATTTGTATCTTATGATAAAGCCAAAAATAATAATATTGTTGATTAAATCTTCTTTCTAATATTTATATCCTTTGTTCTTTATGTCATAAACTTATAACACCTATAATACAAATTTCATACCCTATAACACATTATGATACCCAAGAATTATTAATTTGACGAATCTTAATTTCTAATCAATATTGCTAATACCTATATTTCTTGTTCCTCCTGGAACATCCTCATACTTACATATCTGTCTAATTTTCTCAATCGCAATTCCTTATGTAACCTTAAATTTGTATTTTACTTGTTGACTACATTGAAATAGACCCTTGAATTTTTCAGCAAATTGCAACCTAAATCCCAAAGTTCTCAAATTATTCGATTAAACCTAGCTTATCGCATTCCTAGCTCCTCAAACTATCAAATTTAACCCAAAACGGCTCCCATAGATTTCGAAAATTGCTAAGATGGCCACAAAATTCTATTAAATTTCCGATCAAAACCCAAAAATTATCGAATTCTCCAATTTAGCCCCAAATTTTTGTATTTTATTCCTCCAAGTTTTCGGATTCATACAACTAAGCCTTCTAGATTTTGTATTATAGCAAAATCATCCTCAATATTTCCAAAACTTGCAATTGGCTCCCTCAAATTATGTTCTAACCTGTTCAAATTGAGTCCCTAAGTTCATGATTCCTTAAAGTTCAACCCATATTTTAGTGAACCATTCTAGAATCACCTACTAAACAAGAGCTAAGCATGCAATTAACCTAAATAACAATAATCAGAGATAATTGTTGAAACAATCAATAAACAATATTTATACAACCCAATCGAAGTCCAGAACAACTCAAACCAAAATATATTGTACAACCGTATCGAATCAAAACATTACTGATAAACTAAATCAACAGGCTACTCAACGTTTTCCTCCTCCTCCTAAGCCAACCAACTTGAGGCATGTCCCGTGGGAATGGGGTTCCAAGATAAACAAAACCGAGGACGTGAGCAATGAGAATGCCTAGTACAAAATCATGAGTATAAAAAATTATATGACGTGCATATGCTATGATATGATACCAGGGTATTCAAGAAGCAGGAATCACAAAAGATTTCAACATGCTTAGTCTAGAGGCGCCAAGTGGATAGTGCCACACGGTACTCCTCTAGGTCACTACATCCACTACAAGATCAGAGGTGGACCTGAAAGGTCTCGAATCACCGAAGCCCTCCCGACCCGTCCGCCACTGTATACTCTTAGTGTCCATGCGTCCACAAGACAGGGCTGAGCGGCTCCCCAAGATATGGAGTAAAGGCAATCTCGAAGGAGATACGGCTAAACATGAAATGCAACATGCAGCATAAAGCGTGACATAATAGCATGCATCATATGACATATATCAATGCAGTAAATAAACATGCAACACATATAAGAATGTATACTCGACCATGATATCTCGGATACTCGACCAGGACAACTCAAATAGTACTTTCAAACCTCTCTCACTGCAATCCTAATCCACAGGAAAACCAAAACAACCAGGTCTAGTCCAAGCCTATACATCAAGTGAAAACCATCACTAAAACATATCTACCAGACTTAACTAGAATATAAAATACTCCTGAAATAATAATGATACAATTACAAACCTTCGTCTATCGTCAGCCCCCTGATGACGATGCTCTGAGTCCAACTTGTCCAAGTTCGAACAATTCGTTCCCTGACTACTTCGTTCCCTAACTGCCCTGTCCGGACTACTCTGCTCAGTTCTGTCTAGACTGCTATGTCCTGTACGGACAGCTCTACTCTGACATGCCAGACTGCTCTGCTCTGCTCTGATCTGCCTTGACTGCTCTGCTCCGTCCGGACTGCTCTGCTCTGCACAGACTGCTCTGATTTGAGCTGCCCAGACTGCTCTGCTCTTTCTGGACTTTTCTGATCTACTCTGCTCGGACTCCTCTGCTCTGATCTGCCCAGACTTCTCTGTTTTGTCCGGACTTCTCTGCTCTTCTTGGACTGCTCTGCTCTGACATGTCCGGACTGCTCAGCTCGGTCCGGACTGTTCCGCTATGTCCGGACTGCTCTGTAAGAGGGCTAGAACTTGCACTATAAACACACAATACCCCTTTCATAGTGATATATCTTATGGCCTATTTATATACATCAGTTCGGGACTACCGAGCCCTTTCATGCATGGACATGTCAACACAATGCCATGTACTTCAACACCCTATCCGGTCACCTGTCACTCGGACACATGCAAAAAGACACATGTCCGGTCACCTGCACTCAGCCACATGCACAAAGACACCTGTCCCGACTTGTGACACGTAACTAGACACCTCACCTCGTTATCCTAACCCCCAACTTCGCTCCTTAAACAACATCCAAGTTCGGACATATTCCCTACCACCAGTTTGGCTCAGCCACTTTTGCTCAGCCACGTATGTTCAGCCACTACCTAGGCTGCCATGACTTCAAAAATCATGTATTGCTTCTGAAATCAGCTATGGCAGTTCCAATGTCAATTAACACATGATTTACTTAATTAATGACACTTAATCATGTTTAGTTAACTTAGTAGAATTCGGGCTACTACATTCTCCCCCACTTAAAATATTTTGTCCTCTAAATCAGGTTTAGAGGATGAACAAAACCTAATAATAACATCGTTATTACATTGTAATTGTTTTTGAATACAACTTATATTTGGATTACAAATGCAAACACAAATACATCCATAGTACAAATATAGTGCAACTCAAAAGAGATCTGGATGCTCTGAACGCATACAACTATCTAATTCCAAAGTGGCTTCTTCAGTACCTCTCCGCTGCCACTGAACTAAGAAAAGAAGAATGATTTTATTCCGCAACACCTTGTCTTTGCAATCGAGAATCTGAACTGGTTGCTCCACGTAAGACAAAATTTGAATCAAGTTGGACTTCAGATGGATGTAACATGTGAGACTCACATACTACATACCGTCTTAACAAAGATACGAGGAACACATCATGAATATTCGATAGGTACGGCGGCAATGCAAGTCTGTAAGCCAAATCTGCATCGCTTTCCAATATCTCAAATGGACCAATTAACCTCGGAGAGAGTTTACACTTGAGACAAAATCTCAAAATCCTGCAAAAAGGAGAAACTCGGAGAAACACTTTCTCACTTGGATGAAACTGAAGAGGTCGATGCTTGGTAATCGCATAACTAGCTTGTCGATCCTATACAGTCTTAATTCACTTCTCGATTACTGCAACCTTATCAATAGCCTGCTGGACTAACTCTGGTCCCTCAACATGTCGTTCCCCAACTTCGTCCCAGAATAATGGAGTGCGAAAAAGTCGCCCGTACAACGCCTCAAATGGTGTCATACCAATGCTGTAATGATAGTTGTTGTTGTACGCGAACTCAATCAAAGGCAATTAAACCCGCCAAGTGGTTCCGAAATCCATAACATAGGCATGCAACATATCCTCAACTGTAAGGATAGTCCTCTCTGACTGACCGTCATTCTCCGGATGATAAGCAGTACTCAGACTCAGTAAAGTACCCAATGCTGACTAGACTAACACTCAACTTGCTGCGATGAGCCTGAGATAAGATCTCTTCCCTCAAAGTGTCATCCTCTGGTACTACAACCCGACTAGACTAACATAGAAGACCATCGGAATGATAGTGGAAATTGTTATCTCCATCAGCTAACCGAGCTAGTCTCTGAGTCTTGAGATCAGACAATTGAGCATCTCGAATCCGAGTGAACAAAGCTGTGGGGACCCGGACGCTAACTCATTTTCTTAATCATCATTAGGATTAATTGGGAACAATTAATTAAACTGGATCATAAATTTTTTTTAAATTGTTGAACACTTTATAAACAAGTGTACAAAGTCTATAATAAATTAGGTCCCATCTCATTCAACATACAAGATCAAGTTTATTATTTACAACAAGATCCAAAGTACAAGTCATGTACAAAAGAAAGTCATAACAAACTAATGTTCAGCCACTACATATCAAGTGATGAAAATCAACTCTTCTTCTGGGTCTGAATCTCTACTCTAAACTCAATCTTCCATCCTCTTCTCGACCCTGATCCTGCCCACCTGTTTTCATGTACACGTAAAAACACAACAACAGCCGGATAACTCCGGTGAGAAATATATTCCCAGTATAAACAACGTATACATGCATTTAATATAAACATATATAAAAGCATAAAACAATTATCAATAGCATGTATCATAATCTGAAAAACATGAATCGATAAAATACTTTAAATCAAACTCTTTGACTCTTAATTTCTGACTCGACTCTTATCTAGGGATCCCGGTTTGAATAAGAACACAACAGTCTCCCACCTACTCTTCCCAGCTAGATGGTTGTACGTTCTTATTTCCAGACTTTGGCCTTCTATATCGAATCTCTACAATAGGAGTTGATCTATTCCTAAAAAACATCGATATAAACCAAATGTCCAGTGACTTGGCACCTCTGCCAAAGACATGGCACATCTGCCATAGACTCAATAAATGCTTTAATATAAATCAATAGACTAAGCATATTAATATCATGAATTGCAAAAATCAAAGCAATTACAAAAAAATATGTGGTTTTGGGAAACTCAAGCTATCTCCGACTCGAGTCATATCTTCCCGGTTTAATATTGATTTATACCTTTCTTTTCGTATATCAATCTGATTTTGCTTAGTCTTCGAAGCTTTCAACACAAACTCTGGAATGAAATTATTGAGGAGTACAATATCAATATACAACTCAAGGCAATACTGGATATGACCAGAACTCAATCTAATTCTGTTTCGACAACATAACATCACAATGTCGATATACCCTGCAACACAATATCAATAGATACCACACACAACCCATAATCAATAGATAAAAACAATTCCAATACCAAATCTGTATATTCTCAATCAATTCAAATCTGGAAAATGATAACAATTTCATACGGTGTCCGTTCTTCGATCCACTTTTTATTATACGATTACCACAAACTCAAGAACACATAATAACAATCATATCATGATTACTTCAATATCGTATTTTCAAATCATAAAAGAAAGTTGTAAAACTAACGTCCCGTTGAAGTCTTTGACGAGAGAAATACGGTACCAAGCTCGAATTGAAAATCAGACGGGCGTATCTTGCGCAAAATCAAAATTCTATAATGAAAAGCTTGAGAATCTCTCAGGGCCATTTCAGTTTTCTTGCTTCCAATTTGTGAATGAAGATGAAAGTTTACATATACACTTGCATGGCAAAGACATGTGGCTCAATATACATACTGCACGTCTCGTGCATATGTGCAACAATCACCGGCGCATATACGAGAGACTCTCTGTCTCGGCAATTCTGGATTCTTCAGCTCGCGCATATGCGCACCCTATCCCCGCGCATATGCGCGTGACCTACTGTCTCGGCAGTTCTTCATTTCACATGCTCGCGCATATGCGCGCCTCTTATCATGCATATGCGCGAGGTCTTCTGCCTTGCTCGTGCATATGCGCGGCTCGTTTCGTGCGTATGCGCGAGACCTTCTGTTCTCGCACAACACAATATCACATGCTATCTCAAATCGTGCCTCGGAGTGGTCCTTCTATAATCACATCAATTTATGGATAAATAATCTCGGATTAACATAATAAAATCTCGGGCGTTACAGTTCTCCCCCTCTAAGATCTGATTTCGTCCCTGAAATCACAGGCAATTAAATCATATATAAGATGGAGATATACAGAAGCTAAATAAGAAAACTCACATCAATGAAATAACTCTTGAAATTTCTGTTTCATGTCTGATTCATTTTCTCAAGTAGCTTTTTCGATGCCATGACAACTCCACTGAACTTTCACAAGCGGAATAGTCTTCGTTCTGAGCTGCTTTTCTTTACGATCTAGAATCTGGATCGGTTTCTCAAAATAACTCAGAGTTTAATCAAGTTCTACCTCGTCTGGCTGAAGAACATGAGAAACATCAGGAAGATATTTCCGCAGCATAGATACATGAAAGACGTCATGTATACCAGATAGAAAATGAGGAATAGCGATTCGATAGGCACGGGTACCTATCTTCTCCAGAATCTCATATGGTCCAATGTAACGAGGAGATAATTTTCCTTTCTTGCCAAATCTGACAATGCCTCTAAAAGGAGAAATCTTCAAAAATACTCTGTCTCTTTGCTCAAACTCTAATGGTCGACGTCGAATATCTGCATATTTGGCCTATCTATCCTGAGCTGTCTTCATTCTCTGCTGAATTAGCTTCAATTTCTCAGTCATATCTCGAATCTTATCAGGCCCAAGTTCAGGTACATCAGATATCTAATCCCAATAGAGAGGGGATCTGCACTTCTTGCCATACAACGCTTCAAATGGAGCCATCTATATACTCGTCTGATAGCTGTTGTTGTACGAAAATTCACAAAGTGGTAAAGAATCATGCCATCTAGTGCCAATTTCTAGCACTACAGCTCTCAGCATATCTTCCAATGTGTGGATAGTCCGCTCTGACCGTCCGTCTGTCTGAGGATGATATGCAGTACTCAAATGTAATTTCGTACGTAGAGCTTGTTGCAAACTGTGCCAAAAGTGTGAAGTAAATCGAGGATCACGATCTGATACGATAGACTTCGGCACACCATGCAATCTGACCACTTCTCTGACATAGATCTCTGTCATCTGGTCATGTCTATACGTCATTCTGTAAGGAATAAAGCATGTTGATTTGGTTAATCTGTCAATAACGACCCAAATCGCATCGCAACCTCGGGAGGATCGTGTTAGCTTCGTAGCAAAGCCCATGGAAATGTGATCTCATTTCCATTCTGGAATAGATAAGCTATGCAACAGACATCCTGGTTTCTTACTTTCAGATTTCACCTGTTGGCAATTCAAACATTTGGATACAAACTCTGCAATGTCTGATTTCATCTGTTTCCACCAAAACTGTTTCTTCATATCATTGTACATCTTTCTGCCACCAGGATGAATACTCAAACAACTACAATGCACTTCTGTCAAAATCCGCTGTTTCAAATCTGAAACATTTGGCACAACAATTCGATTATTCACATATAACACATCTTTACGAACCTGATATTCTGATTGGTGCCCTGATCTGACCATCAAATACGAGTTCTGTACATTCTGATCAACTTTCTGTGCTTCTTTAATTCGAAATATCAACTCTGGTTCAACTTGAATGGCATAAAATCTCAAAGGTTGATAATCTGTCTCAAATACTAATCCAGAAAGACAGCAATCTTCAATCAAATTTGAAACACCAATCATCGACAAAGATAAAGAACATACCTTTCGACTCAGTGCATCAGCTGCTGCATTGGATTTTTCCGGATAATATTTGATTTCACAATCAAAATGTTTCAATAAATCAAGCCATCTACGTTGTCTCATATTCAGTTCTGACTGTGAAAATAGATATTTCAAAATCTTATGATCAGAATAGATTTCAAATTTCTCACCGTATAGGTAGTGACGCCAAATCTTCAATGCAAATACGATGGCAGCCAATTGAAGATCATGAATTGGGTATCAAGTCTCATGTGGTTTCAATTGTCTCGAGGCATAAGCAATAACATGTCCTCGCTGCATCAAAACACAACCTATTCCTCTGTGAGAAGCATCGCAATAAACAACAAAATCACCAGTACCTGACGGAATAGTCAACACAGGAGCACTAGTTAATCTCTTCTTTAATTCTAGAAAACTGGATGCATTCTTCAGAGTCTATTTAGTAATCGGCTTAGCAATGCTGGAAAAATCTTTAATAAATCGACGATAGTATCCTGCTAAACCCAGCGTATCTCTGGCACTGATGTCAATCTAGGCCAATTGATCACAACCTCAACTTTGCTAGGATCAACAGAAATACCATCTCCAGATATAATGTGTCCCAAAAATATCACTTGCTTCAGCCAAAATTCACATTTAGACAGATTAACATACAATTTCTCAGTTCTCAGAATCTTCAATACAGTTCTAAGATTCTCAGTATAATCAATCATATTCTTGGAATAAATCCTAATATCATCAATAAAGATAATCACAAAATCATCAAGATACTTCAGAAATATACGGTTCATCAAACACATAAATACAGCTGGAGCATTCGTTAAACCAAACGGCATGACTATAAACTCATAGTGGCCATACCTGGTTCTGAAAGCTGTTTTAGAAATATCAGAATCTCTGACTCTCAGGTGATGATATCCAGATCTCATATCAATCTTAGAATAAACAGAAGAACCCTGAAACTGATCAAATAAATCATCGATACGAGGCAAAGGATATTTATTCTTTATCGTAGCCTTGTTCAATTGTCGATAATCAATGCAGAGTCTCATTGAACCGTCTTTCTTTTTGACAAACAATACTGGAGAACCCCAAGGAGAAACACTCGGTCTAATGTACCCCTTAGTTAGTAAATCTTCTAGCTGCTCTTTCAATTCTTTCAATTCAATCGGTGCCATTCTGTATGGAGTTTTAGAAATAGGAAAAGTACCTGGTATCAATTCAATGCTGAAGTCTATTTCTCGGATTGGAGGCAATCCCGGAATCTCATCTGGAAAGACATCAGCAAACTCACATACCACTGGCAAATTTGCCAATGACGAGCTCGATTTCAGTACATCTACTGAATACACAAGGAATCCCTCTGCTCTTTTCTGTAATAATCGAGTCATAGACAACATAGATATCAAAGGAATTCGAGCGCTGGAACCCTTACCGTAAAATTTCCATTCATCAGCCATCTCAGGTCTGAATGTCACAATTTTCTGGAAACAATCTACGGTAGCTCTGTACTTGGTCAGCATATCAATACCGATAATGCAATCAAAATCAGACAAACCGAGTATAATACAATCTAATTCAATCTCATTCCTTTCATAATGCAGTATACAACGTTTAACAGATTTCACTGATATAAAATCTCTCCCCAAAGGTGAAAAGACGGATACTAAAGCAGATAATGACTCAACCAAAAAATCATGTATCAATTCATATCGTTCAGATATAAAAGTATGGGATGCATCGGTATCAATCAATACATAAACAGAGTAACCACAAAGAGAACAGTTACCTGCAAAAACATCATCAGGTGCTTCCTGTGCCTATTCTTCAGTCAATGCAAAAACTATAGCCTGCTGTCTCGGAGGCTGGCTAACATTCTGGATTCCTCCTAACCTTGGCTGTGACTTATTAGTGGGTGGTTGGAACGAGTGAACAACAGATGATCGTCTATAAGTCTGAGCCACTGATCCAGATTATTCTGCTCCCTGAGATCGTTGAGAATTTCGCTGTGGACAGACCCTGGCAATGTGTCCTTGCTGTCGACAGATATTGCAACTACCAAACACTCCTTGGCATTGCTCTGTAGGATGTCTTCATCCACAAGTTCTGCAATAGACCCCTGCATAACTCTGGCTCAGTCGTGAACCACTGTAGCTAGATGAACTACTACCAGACTTCTTGAACTGTTTCCCTCGAGCTTTCAAATTATCTTTCTTTCCACTACTGCTACCACCACTATCAAATCGGGGAGGGGGTTGATGGAATTGAGCTGAGGGCTGTTGCTGTCTTGGTGCTGGAGCGTCATACGAAGCTCTTTTCTGCCTGATCAGGCCCGTTTTTGCTTCTTTTGCTCTATTCAAGGCATCATCAAAGTTATTCGGTCGTCTTGCATTTACCAGTGTAAAGATATCGAGATTCAGCCCATTAATGAACTGATCAGCTACTGCTTCATCATTCTCAGCGACATGAGGAGCAAATCATAGCAAGGTAGAGAATTTGGCCACATATTCTTCAATATTCAGATGACCCTGTCTCAGATTAGCAAACTCTGCATCCTTGTCATTTCTGTATGATACTGGGAAGAATCGTTGATAGAATTCTGTTTTAAAGATCTTCCAAGTAATAACTATACCTCGATGCTCCAAAGCTCTCTTAGTCGTGAGCCACCAATTCTTTGCAACATCATGCAATTGATGCCCAATCAGTCTAACTCTTCGTTCATCTGTATAATCAAGTGAATCAAACAACATCTCAATTTCATCAAGCCAGCTCTCACAGTCAACAGAATTCTCAGTGCCCTTTCAAGTCGGTGGTTTGATTGACTGAAATCTCTTCAGCAGTGTTTCCATGGGTGTCGCTGTAACATCCATTGGATTAGTCGAGGTACTACCGTGTTCTGGGATTATTCGAGGAGGCATATCTGATTATCACAAGGGTTAGTAACCAAATATGACAAATCTGTCTCAGTCCTCCTCTGATCACCATACCTCTTATCAAGAATCGGTTCTGATTCATTCTTTTAATAATACACATTTTCAATCAAATCTGCTAATCAGGTAAACATGTATTTTCAAAACAATAAAACATGCTGCATTCTAGCATTACAAAAGCAGGAAATAAAACTCAATCTACCCTGCTCACGTGCTTCTATCTCAGTCTAAGGAACATACATCTACAGCTCTAATACCACATGTTGTGGGGACCCGGACGCTAACTCATCTTCTTAATCATCATTAGGATTAATTGGGAACAATAAATTAAACTGGGTCATAAATTTTTTTTAAAATTGTTGAACACTTTATAAACAAGTGTACAAAGTCTATATTAAATTAGGTCCCATCTCATTCAACTTACAAGATAAAGTTTAATATCTACAACAAGATCCAAACTACAAGTCTTTTACAAAAGAAAGTCATAAAAAACAAATGTTCATCCACTACATATCAAGTGATGAAAATCAAATCTTCTTCTGGGTCCGAATCTATACTCTAAACTCAATCTCCCATCCTCTTCTCGACCATGATCATGTCCCACCTGTTTTCATGCACACGTATAAACACAACAACAGCCGTATAACTTCGGTGAGAAATATATTCCTAGTATAAACAACGTATACATGCATTTCATATAAACATATATAAAATCATAATACAGTTATCAATAGCATGTATCATAATCTGAAAAACATGAATCGATAAAAAACTTTAAATCAAACTCTTTGACTCTTAATTTCTGACTCGACTCTTATCTAGGGATCCAGATTTGAATAAGAACGCAATAGTCTCCCACCTACTCTTCCCAGCTAGATGGTTGTACGTTCTTATTTCCAGACTTTGGCCTTCTATAACGAATCTCTACAATAGGAGTTGATCTATTCCTAAGCAACATCGATATAAACCAAATGTCCAGTGACTTGGCACCTCTACCAAAGACATGGCACGTCTGTCATAGGCTCAATAAATTCTTTGCTATAAATCAATAGACTAAGCATATTAATCTCATGAATTGCAAACATCAAAGCAAATATAATAAAGTATGTGGTTTTGGGAAACTCAAGCTATCTCTGACTCGAGTCGTATCTTCCCGGTTTAACATTAATTTATACCTTTATTTTCGTAGATCAATCTGATTCTGCTCAGTCTTCGAAACTTTCAATACCAACTCTGGAAGGCCATTATTGAGGAGTACAATATCAATATACAACTCAAGGCAATACTGGATAAGATCAGAACTCAATCTAATTCTGTTTCGACAGCATAACATCACAACCTTGATATACCCAGCAATACAATATCAATAGATACCTCTCACAACCTATAATCAATTGATAAAAACAATTCCAATACGTAATCTGTATATTCTAAATCATTTCAAATCTGGAAAATGATAACAATTTCATACGGTGTCCGTTTTTTGATCCGATTTCGATTATACGATTACCACAAACTCAGGAACTCATAATAACAATCATATCATGATTCCTTCAATACCGTATTTTCAAATCATAAAAGAAAGTAGTAAAACTTACATTCCGTTGAAGTCTTTGACGAGAGAAATACAGTACCAAACTCGGATTGAAAATCAAACGGGCGGATCTTGCGAAAATCAAAATTCTATAATGAAAAGCTTGAGAATCTCTCAGGGTCTTTTCGGTTTTCTTGCTTCCAATTTCTAAATGAAGATGAAGGTTTACATATACACTTACATGGCAAAGACATGTGGCTCAATATACATACTGCACGTCTCGCGCATATGCGCGATTATCACCGGCGCATATGCCCGAGACTCTCTGACTCGGCAATTCTGGATTCTTCAGCTCGCGCATATGCGCGCCCTATCCCCGCGCATATGCGCGAGACCTACTGTCTCGGCACTTCATCATTTCACATGCTCGTGCATATGCGCGCCTCTTCTCGCGCATATGCTCGCGCATATGCGCGAGGTCTTCTGCCTTGCTCGCGCATATGCGCGGCTCGTTTCGCGCATATGCGCGAGACCTTCTGTCCCTGCACAACACAATATCACATGCTATCTCAAATCGTGTCTCAGATTGGTCCTTCTATAATCTCATCAATTTATGAATAAATAATCTCGGACTAACAGAATAAAATCTTGGGCATTACAAAAGTTGGCTCAGATAAAATGATAGCAACACGAATGCCCTCCATACCCTTCCAATGCTTGAAGTTAAACCCCAACGAACAACAATTCTGGATGGCACTAGACATAGCATTGGTCTGAAGTGCAGAAACTCTCACCGTGCGACTAAGAGCATCGGCTGTTAGATTCACAGAACCTGGATGGTACTTGATCACACAGTCATAATCCTTAAGTAGATCTATCCAACGACGTTGTCTTATGTTCTACTCAGCTTGAGTGAATAGATACTTCAGAATCTTATGGTCAGTAAAGATTTCAAACTGAAAATCGTACAAATAATGAAGCCAGATCTTCAGAGCAAACACAATTGATGTCAACTCATCGTGAATTTTTCTCGTCCTATCGTCGCTTCATCGTGAGCAAACACAATAGATCTTCAGAGCAAACACAATAGTATTATCAGAGCAAACACAAACATAATAGATGCCAAATCATCGTGAATTTTTCCAATAGTATTATCTGAGAAAACACAATAGTATGAGTGTTATCTGAGCAAACACAAACAACAACAATAGTTGGCATCTGGGACACTGTCGTCGGACATGACCAATTCACGATGAGTGGCCCAGAAAAATTCACGATTACCTTATTCACGTTGAATTACTCATCTGGGCCACCGTCGTCGGACGTGACCAATTCAGCACTGCCTCAATCTTTCTAGGATCCACAGAAACTCCATTTTTTGAAATCACATGACCAAGGAATACTACACGATTAATCCAGAACCCGCACTTACTCAGCTTAGCATACAATTGCTTCTCACAAAAATCTGCAACACAATCCTCAAGTGCTGGGCATGCTCCTCTACACCGTGAGAATAAATTATGATATCATCGATGAAAACCACAACAAACTGATCTAGATAATCTCGAAAGACTTGATTCATCAGATCCATGAACATCGCTGGTGCATTCGTCAATCCAAATAACATCACTAGAAACTCGTCATGCCCATATCAAGTACGGAATCTAGTCTGGGAAATATCAACATTTGTGACTCATTTGATGATAACCAGATCGCAAGTCAATCTTGGAGTAAACAGAAGTACCGTGAAGCTGATCGAATAAGTCATCAATACGAGGTAACAAATACTTATTTTTTTATCTGAAAGGGGATCAATTAAGGTGCTTGCTTGCGCAACGGAAGTTTCAAAATTATTTTTCAAGCAAGAAAATCGAGCATCCTAAACTATAGTGTGTAGCAAATACAACAAAACACAAAATGTCATACATAGGGTGTTTTAGAATTTTACCTATCAATCTTAAAAGATTGATGATGGCTCCAACTTAGTTGTCAAACAACTAAGCTCTTCAATGGCAAGATTGATCTACAAGCTTCCAAGAGCAGACCTTGCTCAAAATCAAGCCCACCACCAACAAGGAAGATCCACCTTACACTTGCACTAGAAAATGTAAGGCATTTCTCTTGGAGAAGAGAATGTTTTTCTTCAACAATTGAAGAACAAGATTAAGGGGAAATTATGCTCAAAATTTCGGCCTTTGCCCTTGGAGGACAGAGGTAGGAGTGTTTTTCTTGGTGTATGAAAAAGCAAAAGTAAGCAGGTTGTAAGGCCCGAGAATTGGATTATCATAATCAGAATTGTTTTGTTGATAATTAAGGGGATTGTAGACGCATTGTATCGGACCGGAAGAGACGAAAAATTAGATGCAATTTTTGGTGTGAGATGAGCTCGGCACATATGCGCCACAAGTCCGGCGCATATGCGCGAAATTTCCAGAAACATTGGCGCACATGCGCGAGTAGATACGCGCATATGCGCGACACGTCCAGAATCTTTGGCACATATGCGCGAGGAGTTAAGATTGACATTGCCGAGACCAGTAGGTCTCGCGCATATGCGCGGGTGATGTCGCGCATATGCGCGAGACGTGTACTCCAAAGATAAACCATTTGTCCTAGGCCATGCATATATGTTGAGTTGGCTTCTTCCCTTCCTTGCAGCAGCTGAGAACCGAGAGAGAGCAAATTCCATAGAAGCTCAAGATTCCTTCATAGCTTAGAAATTGATTTGTGCAAGAATTATTCACCCAAACTTTGATCCAAGTAGAGATTCTTATTCCTTGCATCAAGGGCTTCAAAAGGGTATATGTTTTATTAAATTTCAGCATGTTTTGATATATATGTGTTGGGAGAATGAGGAATTGACCTCTATGATATGTTCCTATAATTATGAAGATAGTATATTCGCCGCCGGAACGGAAAAAAGATACCGTATACGATTTTTATGAAATTCCAACATGTATTGAATGGAAATTATGCAGATTTTCAGAGTTGGGCATGTTTATGATAGTGGTTATGAGTTGATTGTTATAGACTAGTATTGGTTGAGTTGTCGGTATCGAAAAACTACGACGTTATGCCGTCGAAATGTACCGAGATTGAATATTGCTCTGTATGTGTATCCTTTTGAGTTAGAAGTTGATATGGTGCATTGTATATATGTCATTTCAGATTTGGTTTGACAGATTCGATATCAAGAATATGAGACTTCGACTTCTACGAACGACAAGAAGGTATAATTCATGTTTGTTTGGGAAAGACACAACTCAAATGAGATTCAATTTGAGTTTCCCAACAAAATCACATACTTGTTCTATTTTTACTTTATATTGATTTATATATATGTACTGAGATAGGAGTGTCATTGGTAGATACGCCAATTTTCTAAACGTTCGGTGATATCGATGCTTCGGATCAGATTCACTCCGATTGTAGATTTTGATACAGGCCAGACCGAAGTTTAGGAATAAGATGTAACGCCACCACGATTGGGAGAGTAGGTGGGAGACCTGTTACATCTTATTCACACCGGGATCCCTAGACTTAGATACGAGTCGAGTTAAAGAGTAAGAGTTAGATTGTTTTATCTGTATTCACTAATGTGTCGTAATTACTGATTATGTGTTATGATTTGTATGAAACTACATGACATGCATGTACACATGTTTTATACTGGGATTTATTCTCACCGGAGTTTCCGGCTGTTGTTGTGTCTGTATGTGTGCATAACAACAGGTAGGGCAGGATCTGGGTCGCAACAGAGATGAGAGATGGATATAGCGTGGTGATCACGGGCATAGCAGATGTACTAGTAGTTGTACTTTTGTCATGCACTGTATTTGAATACTAGTTAGTTGAATATGCACTGGACAAGACATGTATATTATGTTTGTAGAAATAAAATAAATGAAGACCTTGTGCATGTTGATATACATTTGAATTAATGTTAAAAGCAAAAATTTGACCCACATTTTCTAGCAAAGATCCAACTAATCCCAAAAAGAATCGAGTTAGAGCCCGGGTCTCCACACATGTGCATGCCATGCCTTGGATATTGAAAAATTAGCCTCCAACCCTTCACCTCCCATGCATGCAATTATATTTGGGTTTGTAACAATTACAAAGCTCATGGACTTTTATTTTAATGTCTCAAACATATTTGAGACCATTTAAATCTTACTTGATTTTATTCAAGCCCACTAGTTTAATAATTATCTTTATTGGGCTCTACAAGGCCTAATGTTATTTAATTAATTCAACACTTGAATTAATTTAATTATTTGGACTCTACTAGGTCCACTAGTGTTTAATTAATTCAACACTTGAATTAATTTAATTTAGTACATAATAATGTTTATGAAAATCACAATTTTCAAATACATTATTTGTTTGGCCAACTTTTAATTTAGGAACACTTCCTCAAATTAAAAGTCACATTCCCCTTATAGAAGTCAAACTTCTATTTTTCTTTGCGCTTATAAACTCCTTTATAAGACGTTCAACACATTGAACTATTTTTACATCTAGACGGGATCTAGAAAGTTAGCACTTGTGTGGCCCTCAATAGTTCATTGACACAACTAGCCGTTGGTTCACATCTTAATGTGATTCGGGACTAAACATGTCCTTATATGAGCATACCCCAATTGCTCAATTCTTAATTATCAACTCCTTGATAATAAGAACGTCAGAACTCAAGTTTGATAATACCCAACCAATCATTTTAAATTCCTAGCAGCATTGCTTACATGATTCCCTAGGTATCAAATGATAGTGCCCGCAAGAACCATTCAATTATGGTTAGCGTACAGTACAGTCCCTTCATCTCATATATCCCGACCGATTTGACTACTATTGGTATATCGAGAGCTGTCAAAAACTCGATACTATATGTCATGTCGTAGTTGCATCGATGGTGTAATCTAAGAAACCCCTTTTTAATTACCACCATACTCTGATAAGAGATTTCAAACTACATACGCATAGGATATCCATACCCGAAGGTAAGCGGTGAATCCCCGACTACAATGCATCGAATTCTATATGTTTCGACAAAATATCCAACATTGCCAACTGAGTACTCCATATGAGTCGGTAAACAAGTCAAAGTGCAATGCTATCATATAGAGTCTCAATGTTGTCCCGGGTCATAAGGACTAATGGTGTACAACCATAAACTAGGACGTTTCAACTCGATAAGTGAGGACCACTTGGAAAGTCCTTTATGGAGGGTTGTTCAGTGCACTATTCAAGGAGCACCTATTTTCATGTTCGGACATCACAATGTCTCCTACCAATGAAACATGGTGCTCACATCGCAAACACTAGTCTCGAACTCGAGCAGCCTATATCCTTCTTAGCGGTGGCTGAATCTGAAAGGTGATCGGTTACGGTGACCGGAAGCGCAACTGAAGTTTAAAAAAACGAAATTTTGCTTGGAATTTTCGGCCACCCCACATTTTGTGTAGCAAATACAAAACAAACATATGTCATACATAGGGTGTATGAGAGATATACCTATCAATCTTTAAAAGATTGATTGTGGCAACTTTGTTGTTAAACAACAAAGCTCTTGTATGGCAAGAAAAATCTACAAGCTTTCTTCCTTTCCTTCAAGAATTAGGCCCACCACCAATTTTGTAGATACACCTCACATTTGCACTAGAAAATGTAAGGCTTTTTCAAAGAGAAGTGACTTGTTTCTTCAACTATTGAAGACCACAAAATGAGTGAAAAATTGAGGGAAAAACACCTCACAATTTTCGGCCAACACCCTTGAATGAGGGAGGGGGAGAGTTGCCTTGGTTGTTGGAAAAGTGGAAAAGTTGTCTTGCATGCCATGCAATATTTTATTAAAAAGTATTCACAACTCTTCACCTCCCAAGCATGCAAACCCTAGTGGGTTTGTAACATTTACAAAGGGCCCATGGACTTTTTAATTGTCTCAAACATATTTGAGCTCAATTAGACTTTACTTGATTTTACTCAAGCCCACTAGTTAAATAATTATTTCCAATTGGGCTCTACAAGGCACAATGTTATTTAATTAATTCAACACTTGAATTAATTTAATTATTCGGACTCTACTAGGCCCACTAGTGTTTAATTAATTCAACACTTGGATTAATTTAATTTAGTCCATAATAATGTTTATGAAAATCTCAATTTTCAAATACATTATTTATTTGGCTTACTTTTAATTTAGGAACACATTCATAAATTAAAAGTTATATTTCTCTCATAGAAGTCATACTTCAATTTTTCTTTACGCTTATAAACTCATTTATAAGTCGTTCAACACTTTGAACTATTTTACTTCTCAATGGGATCTAGAAAGCTAGTACTTATGTGGCTCTCAATGGTTCATTGATACAACTAGCCGTGGGTTCACATCTCCATGTGATTCGGACTAAACATGTCCTTATATGAGTATACCCCAATTGCTCCATTCTTACTTTTTAACTCGTTGATAACAAGAACGTCAGAACTCAAGTCTGATAGTACCCAACCAATCATGTTAAACGCCTAGCAGCATCGCTTACATGATTCCCTAGGTATCAAATGATAGTGCCTGCAAGAACCATTCAATTATGGTTAGCGTACAATACGGTCCCTTCAACTCATATATCCCGACCGATTCGACAACCATTGGTTTATCGAGAGTTGACAATGAATCGATACTATGTGTCATGTCGTAGTTGCATTGATGGTGTAATCTATGAAACCCCTTTCATAATTACCACCATACTCTGATCAGAGATTTCAACCTACATACACATGAGAACACATAGGATATCCATACCCGAAGGTAAGCGGTGAATCCCCGACTACAATGCATCGACTCCTATATGTTTCGACAGAACACCTAACCTTGCCACCTGAAGACCCCATGAGAGTCGGTAAACAAGTCAAAGTGTAATTCTATCACATAGAGTCTCAATGTTGTCCCGGGTCATAAGGACTAATGGTGTACAACATAAACTAGGACTTTTCCACTCGATAAGTGAGAACCACTTGGAAAGTCCTTTTATGGAGGGTTGTTCAGTGCACTCTACAAGGAGCACCTATCTGCATGCTCGGACATCACAATGTCCCCTACCAATGAAACATGGTACTCACATCGCAGATACTAGTCTCGAACTCGAGCAGCCTGTATCCTTCTTAGTGGCGGCTGAATCGACTAGGAACCGTTTAGAATATACAGTATTACAAATATGAGTTTCATGATACTCATCATATGAGCATCTCATATTCTTTCTACTATTTGTATATTCAAGGGCTTTATCTATGCAACTTGCACGGGTATACAGATAAAGAAGTGCCAAAACGATAAATTCAAATACTATTAAAATAAAGACTGCTTATACATAGAGTTTCATTGTGAACACTCGGCCAACACTTGGCTCGACGGGCACCTACTCTAACAATCTCCCACTTTCACTAGAGCCAACTACCCATATGCTTCAAACCCATTGATTCACGATGCATCTCGAATAATGGTCCAAATAAAGGCTTTGCTAGTGGATCAGCAACATTATCTGCCGAGCCGACAATGTCAATCGACACTTCTCCTCTTTCCACAATCTCTCGGAGGATGTGGTACTTTCTCAATACATGTTTGGACTTCTGATGAGACCTTGGCTCCTTTGCTTGAGCTAAAGCTCCCGTGTAGTCACACAACACCGGGAGAGGAGCAACTCCATTAGGAATGACGTCCAACTCTTAGACGAAATTCCTTATCCAAACCGCCTCCCTTGCTGCATCTGATGCAGCAATGTATTCGGCCTCTGTGCTGGAATCCGCAGTATTGTCTTGCTTGGAACTCTTCCAAGAGACAGCAGCACCATTGAGCATGAATACAAACACAGAGGTTGACTTCGAGTCATCGATATCGCTTTGGAAGCTAGAGTCGGTATAGCCTTCCAATTTCAGTTCTCCACCCCATAGACCAAGAACAATTTATTGGTCCTTCTCAACTACTTGAGGATGTCTTTCACAGCTTTCCAGTGTGGAAGACCAGGGTTCGATTGAGATCTACTCACTACACTTAGTGCGAAAGCCACGCCAGGACGTGTAGATATCATCCCATACATGATGCTACCAATCGCAGATGCATAAGGAATGCTTGTCATCGCCGCTATCTCTGCATCTGTCTTGGGAGACATAGACTTGGATAGGGACACGCCATGACACATTGGTAGATGTCCTCTCTTGGACTCATCCATCGAGAACCGCTTCACGATGGTATCAATGTATGTGGATTAGGTGAGATCAAGCAATCTTCTTGATCTATCTCTATAGACCAGTATTCCCAATACTGTAAGGCTCGAGATTTATTAGTCTTCATTGATGTTATATTCGGAAGATATGAGTATGCACGACATGTAATGAGAAGCACTAAATGAGATTATGAAGTGTTGCATAAAGTCTAGACCGCACCCGCGCCTAGAGAAGCACCGCACCCGCGGTGCATGGACAGAAAGTTAACCATTTTTACAGTAGGGTCACCGCACCCGCGGTCCAAGAAGGAGTGCACCCGCGGTTGATGGACAGAGAGTTGGAAAGTATTTACAGAAATGACACCGCACCCGCGGTGCTAGACAGACCGCACCCGCGATTCTGCTTTAGTGAGGTCAGCGCACCCGCGTTACAGGACTGAGCGCACCCGCGGTCGAAGCTTTCGGAAAAGTTGATGTATATCCTTACGCTGAGCGCACCCGCGGTTACTGAAGGAGCGCACCTGCGGTGCGACGTGCAGCTTGAAAAATAAGCCACGTTTCCTGGTGTTGCATGTAGTATATATATAGATATTCAAGCGATTCATTCTTCACAATTCAGAGAGGAATCAAGAAAAGGATCCGAGGAAGGATTCCAATTTGTGATTGAAGATTTTGGAGATCCATCCGTCCGATTGTGAATCCGACTTCAGTACTGTGTTCCTATCGACGCAGGCTACAACTGGACGTAAGTTTTGTTACGTCTAGACATGATTTGAATTTATGATATTGTCAGAATTGAATATGAATCAGATATGAAATTTTTGCTACAGTAGACATGGTATAACTGATGTCAGATTAGAGAATAGACTGTTTATGAAATTGTTATGAATTTCAGAGTTGATTTAGTTGAGATTCTATATCAGAGTTGTGTTATTATTCAAATTTTGAGTTGTACTGGTACTGGTTATGAATTCTGGTATTATATATGTGATGTTGAGATAGACGAGGTTATCGTGACTGTATTGCTATGTTGTCGAAACATCAGTAAATTGATATTGATCAGATTCAGTAATGATTTCGATTGTATCATGATATCATTGATATGAATTAGATTGTACCTTGTTCAGATATGGATCAGATTATATACCGATTTGAGTATTGATCAGAACAGGTATTGAATTGAATTATATACTGATATAATATTTATATGATCGTCATTATAAGATTTGGATGTGGACAGATTTGAATACAAGACTTCGTCTTCATCAGACCGAGAAGAGAAAGGTATAAATGGATGTCAATTGGGAGATCGACTTGAGTTAGATTTAACTCGAGTTTCCCTAAACCACATACTTGTATGGTATTGTTTTTATACCTTTGTGTTTTAATGAGTATGTTTATTCTATTGAATTAGAAGTAGAAAGCAGAGAGCTATTAAGTAAGAGTAATTGACAGAGGGGTTAGATTTTGACAGACTTGTCACTGACCCATTGTACATTGTCATAATAAGCTTTGTCTTGGTAGATACGCCAAGGCACTGGACGTTTGGTATATCGTTATGCTTCAGATACAGATAGCATTCTATTCGATATAGATTAGACCAAAGTCCAGAAATAAGAACGTACCGCCACTGCGACTGGTAGTAGTAGGTGGGAGACTTGTTACGTTCTTATTCATCGGGATCCCTAGATTAGAATGAGAGATGAGTCGAGTTTTAGATATTGAGACTAGAACTTGATTTACAGATTTGTATTGATTTATGTTTCGTAGATTACGATTCATGTTTTATTTACAGACTGGTATTGATATATGTTGTTTGATTATGCTACATGTAATAAGATATAATTCACGCTTTTATGTTAATTCAGTTAACTGCATGTATACATTATTTATACTGGGATTTATTCTCACCGGAGTATCCGGCTGTTGTCTTGTTTGTATGTGTGCATGACAACAGGTGAGACAAGATCGGGGTCAAGAAGATGATGAGAGAAGACGAGTTTAGAGTGGTGACTCCGGATTTATTGTAGACTTGGTTTAATACTTGAAATTTAGTAGTTAAACCTTTGACTAGTTTGAACTAGAAGCATGTTGTACAAGATTTGTATTATTATACTGATTTGTATAATAGATTGACTTCATTAACTTCCGCATTTTAAAGAATAAAATTTTTAGACCCTGTTTATTTAATTGATAATTAAATCCCAAAGATGATTAAGAAGATGATTAGCGTCCGGGTCCCCACAACAGGTGGTATCAGAGCGATAGATCCTTTAGACTGAGATAGAAGAGAATGAGCGAGTAGATTGAGCTTTCTTTCCTTGCATGTGATTGCTAGCATGAGATTTATTTTAATGTTGATTTACATTGTGTATGCTAGCATGAGATTATGTTTTACTGCTTTAAAATACATGTTTACCTTATTATCTGATTTGAGTTGGTATTATGTATTATTGAGGATGAATCACATCTGATTCATGATCAGCAGTATGATGATCAGAGAAAGATTGGAACAGATTTGTAGTATTTGAGTACTAATGTTTTGATAAGCAGATATACCTCCACGGAGAATTCAAGAAAGGGGTAGTACTTCGACTGAACAGATAGATGTATCAGAAATTCCGATGGAAACACAGATGAAGAGGTTTCAGTCGTTTCAACCGCCGATTTTAAAGCGTACTGAGACGCCAGTTGATTGTGGGAATTGGCTTGAAAACATAGAAATGCTATTTGAATTTCTTGGTTTCACAGATGATTGTAGAGTCACACTGATTGGAAACCAGCTAAAAGAGACTGCAAGAAGTTGGTGGCTAATAACCAAAAAAGCTTTGGAACAACGTAGTTCACTAATTACGTGGAAAATTTTTAAGGTTGAATTCTATCAAAGATTTTTCCCCGTATCATACAGACAAGACAAAAGTGCAGAGTTTTCAAATTTGAGACAGTGTCACTTGAGTATTGATGAGTATTTGGGCCAGTTCTTTACCTTGCTACGTTTTGCCCCTCATGTTGCTAGAAATGATAAAGCTATATCTGATCAGTTCATTCAGGGATTGAATTCGGAGATACGTACATTGGTAAATGTGAAACGATCGATTAATTTTGCTGATACCTTGAACAGAGCCAAAAGAGCATAAACAGTTATGAGAGGACAAAAGAGAGCATCGTACGTTCTTCCAAGATCGAGTTCACAGCAACTGCCCCACAGAGTTGAGATGGGAAGTAGCAGTAGTGGGACGAAAGAACAGTTACAAGCTCGAAAGAAGCAGTTCAAGAAGTTAGGTAGCGGGTCATCTAGCTCCAGTGGTTCTAGCTCGGATTACATGGTAGGGTATTGCAGAACTTGTGGAAAAAGACATCCTACCGAGCAATGCCAGGGAGTGACTGGTATATGCAATATCTGCAAACAACGGGGACACTTTGCTAAAGTTTGTCCACAGAGAGATTCCCGAAGATTTCAGGGACCAGGATCCTCTGGTGGTAGTGACCGAGGAACCGACCCAAGAGACACTTGATGATATAGTGACAGGTACTGTTCTTTTATGATTATATTGCATAGGTATTGATATATACTAATGCATTCCCTACGATCATCTTTGACTGAGTTGCATTGAGATATGCTGTATCTGTTGAGTCTGATTGTATTGTAGTATTGATTCCCTTACTTGTTGGGAAAGAAAAAATTGATATCAGAGATTTCTGTGATATATTGTATACTACAGTAAGATGAGAATGAGATCGAGTTAAATTATGAGGTACTTGTGTTTTCTGATTTGATTGCATTATTGACATTAATATGCTAAACAAGTACAGAACTATTATAGATTCCTTTCAGGAGAGTATAAAATTCAGACCAGATATGGCTGATGAGTAAAGATTTCCTCGGTAAGGATTCTAGATTTAGAATTCCTTTGATATCTGTATTGATTATGACTCGATTGATAGAGAAAGGAGCAGATTGTATCCTTATGTATTCAGTAGATGTACTGAAATCGAGCCTAGCATTGGCAAATTGCCAGATAAGATTTCAGATTTGCTTTATATTAGAAAGATAGATTTCAGAATTGAATTGATACCATATACTAGTTGTGTTTTAGAATTCAGTACAGAATGATATTGAATGTGCAGAATGTCACTGAATGAAGTGAAAGAATTGAAAGATCAGTAGAAGAGTACCGACCAGGAGTTACATCTGATTTAATGCTTCTCTTTGGCATATTTCAGTATGTTCAGAGATATTCTGATGATTTTATGCTCGTTGTATCTATGATGTTTTGATATATTTGTAGCATCTGATTGATTGAATCGAGTATCTAAAGATTGTATTGAATACTCTGAGAACTATGATTATTGTATACAGAAATTTTCAGATATGAATCCTGTTTGAAACAGATTGTATTCAAAGTATGTGATATCTGAAGTTAGTATACCGATTGATTTTGACACAGTTGAGATTGTGATCAGTGACTGAGAACGATATCGATGTCAAAAAGATCAGAAAATTCAGAATGTCAGAAATTTATTTTGGTCTTAGTTGGCAGATTATCTTATACGATTGTTGTTTTGTATCTGCTTGAGTATTGTTATTGTTCTAACACAATATTTGAGACAGCTTATATTGTTTGAGGACATATTATATTTGCAGATGATATATAGCAGTTGATCAGAACGACATGAAGACATGATTGATTAGTCAGAATTGACAAAATTGCCAGAAATTGCCGTTTTATGAGTTTACTAAACTCACTAGATCGGTATAGATTATTGATATTATGAATCTGATTTGATAGTACTGTTATTCTGAGTCAGTGTTTGATATAGATTATTCAAACCGAATCAGAGTTGAATTCGAGAATTTCAGTAGATCAGAAATATAATCATAATGTTCAGAGCTTAATTTCAATAATCAGAACAGAGCATCGATCAGAGTGACAGATATGTGATTTTACGGTATGAGAATGATTATCTTGTGATGTCAAATGTTTCAGAATTATATAACAGAATTTGATATCGACAATCAGAACCGAATACCAGGTAGGTATTTTTCTTTAATTTATTTTATTAACTGATTTGTTTGTACCAAATAGTTCGAATATGAAATGACAGATAGGGTCAGAAGCGCACAGTAATGAATTAAGTTTTCATTCTGATGATTGAGAATGTATAATATTCGGACAGATAGTTTTGATAATGACAGATTAAATCAGTTATGACAGAATTTGTACTGAAATGTTGGCAGAATTTGTACTGGAGTGTCTGAATCGCCAATAAATGAAGATAGAAAGATAGAAATCAGAAGAGTTATTACAGAATTGGTATATTTCTGACTAGACATGGAGAGTATAATTCGATGAATTTCGTAATGAGATCACTATAATACATTCCATATTGTGATATAATATGATTGTGATTGACAGATTGTTCAATCTATATCTATTAGTTTGTATAAGATGATGTACAAACTTGACCAGATGACAAAGATCGATGTCAAAGAAATGGTCAGATTGATCAGAATGTAGAACTAGACTATATCAGATTGTGATTTTGATTGAGTTTGTAACTGTGGCAGAACGTACCATGAACTCATTCATATATTATCCACAGACTGACAGATAGCCAGAGCGTACTATTCGGATATTGAGAGATATCCAGGTAGTGGCAGTGCTGGATGCTAGCACCAGTTGATATGACATATTTTCGCTGTGTGAATTATTGTAAGATCATAGTTATCAGATGACCGGATGGATAATGAAATAGTTACAGACGATATATTGTACAGTGAGTACTGCAGATTTCTTTGGTATAAGAATAATATCTCGGAGATTCCTGAGATAAGATTTGATACAGTCAGAGATGTGACAAAGAAAATGTAGCTAATTCAGAAGAAAATAAAGATAGCTCAGACCAGACAGACTTAATACGCCAACGTCGGATGAAGACGATTGGTATTTGGGGCCGAAGACTTAATATATCCTTGACTGGGATAAACAGATTTGATATCAGCTAATGATATTGATTTGGTATGAGCCGTTGATTGGTATATACGGATGTTGTATAGCCAGTATTTTGCGATTGATTCGATTAAAATGATTTCGAGTGGTATTATGATTTTATGCTTCTTGATTGACTACTCCGGTCTGGAATCAGAGATCCGTGAAAGGAAGAAAATAGAACGAAGAATATTCTACTGTTGCATAGACACTAAAGTCGACGGAGCATTAGAAATATTCCTTGAAAGACAGAATCTGACATGAGATTAAGATTTCAGAATGGATTCATTGACATGAGTTTTGATTTAAACTCTATATACATTCGTTCTGATATGTTTGAATTAATTACTTGTGATTTTGAGGACGAAATCATTTCATAGAGGGGGAGGAATGTAAAGCTCGAGATTTATTAGTCTTCATTGATGTGATATTCGGAAGATATGAGCATGCATGACATGTAATGAGAAGCACTAAATGAGATTATGAAGTGTTGCATAAAGTCTAGACCGCACCCGCGCCTAGAGAAGCACCGCACCCGCGGTGCATGGACAGAAAGTTAACCATTTTTACAGTAGGGTCACCGCACCCTCGGTCCAAGAAGGAGTGCACCCGCGGTTGATGGACAGAGAGTTGGAAAGTATTTACAGAAATGACACCGCACCCGCGGTGCTAGACAGACCGCACCCGCGGTTCTGCTATAGTGAGGTCAGCGCACCCGCGTTATAGGACTGTGCGCACCCGCGGGCGAAGCTTTCGGAAAAGTTGATGTATATCCTTACACTGAAAGCACCCGCGGTTACTGAATGAGCGCACCCGCGGTGCGACGTGCAGCTTGAAAAATAAGCCACGTTTCCTGGTGTTGCATGCAGTATATATATAGATATTCAAGCGATTCATTCTTCACAATTCAGAGAGGAATCAAGAAAAGGCTCCGAGGAAGGATTACAATTTGTGATTGATGATTTTGGAAATCCATCCGTCCAATTGTGAATCCGACTTCAGTACTGTGTTCCTATCGACGCAGGCTACAACTGGACGTAAGTTTTGTTACGTCTAGACATGATTTGAATTTATGATATTGTCAGAATTGAATATGAATCAGATATGATGTTTCTGCTACAGTAGACATGGTATAACTGAAGTCAGATTAAAGAATAGACTGTTTATGAAATTGTTATGAATTTCAGAGTTGATTTAGTTGAGATTTTATATCAGAGTTGTGTTATTATTCAGATTATGAGTTGTACTGATACTGGTTATGAATTCTTGTATTATATCTGTGATGTTGAGATAGACGAGGTTATCGTGACTGTATTGTTATGCCGTCGAAACATCAGTAGATTGATATTGATCAGATTCAGTAATGATTTCGATTGTATCATGATATCATTGATATGAATTAGATTGTACCTTGTTCAGATATGGATCAAATTATATACCGATTTGAGTATTGATCAGAACAGGTATTGAATTGAATTATATACTGATATGGTATTTATATGATCGTCATTATCAGATTTGGATATGGACAGATTGGAATACAAGATGTCTTCATCAGACCGAGAAGAGAAAGGTATAAATGGATGTCAATTGGGAGATCGACTTGAGTTAGATTTAACTCGAGTTTCCCTAAACCACATACTTGTATGGTATTGTTTTTATACCTTTATGTTTTAATGAGTATGTTTATTCTATTGAATTAGAAGTATAAAGAAGAGAGCTATTAAGTAAGAGTCATTGACAGAGGGGTTAGATTTTGACAGACTTGTCACTGACCCATTGCACATTGTCAGAATAGGCTTAGTCTTGGTAGATACGCCAAGGCACTGGACGTTTGGTATATCGTTATGCTTCAGATACAGATAGCATTCTATTCGATATAGATTAGACAAAAGTCCAGAAATAAGAACGTACCGCCACTGCGACTGGTAGTAGTAGGTGGGAGACTTGTTACTTTCTTATTCACCGGGATCCCTAGATTAGAATGAGAGATGAGTCGAGTTTTAGATATTGAGACTAGAACTTTATTTTAAGATTTGTATTGATTTATGTTTCGTAGATTACGATTCATGTTTTATTTACAGACTGGTATTGATACATGTTGTTTGATTATGCTACATGTAATAAGATATAATTCATGCTTTTATGTTAATTCAGTTAACTGCATGTATACATTATTTATACTGGGATTTATTCTCACCGGAGTATCCGGCTGTTGTCTTGTTTGTATGTGTGCATGACAACAGGTGAGACAAGATCGGGGTCAAGAAGATGATGAGAGAAGACGAGTTTAGAGTGGTGACTCCGGATTTATTGTAGACTTGGTTTAATACTTGAAATTTAGTAGTTAAACCTTAGACTAGTTTGAACTAGAAGCATGTTGTACAAGATTTGTATTATTATACAGATTTGTATAATAGATTGACTCCATTAACTTCCGCATTTTAAAGAAAAAAATTTTTAGACCCTGTTTATTTAATTGATAATTAAATCTCAAAGATGATTAAGAAGATGATTAGCGTCCGGGTCCCCACAAATACAAAAGATGCTTCACCCAAGTCCTGTATCGAGAACTTACTTTCTAACCATATTTTAGTTGATTGCAACATTCCTACATCATTCCCAATGATTAGAATGTCATCAACATACAACACCAGGAATGTCACAACACTCCCACTGACCTTCTTATACACACAGGGTTCCTCAGGATTCTTAGCAAAACCAAACTCTTTGATCGTACTATCGAATCTGAGGTTCCAACTCCTAGATGTCTGTTTTAGACCATAAATAGATCTTTGAAGTTTGCATACCATATGCTCACTTCCGATAGATGTAAACCCTTCAGGTTGAGATATGTAAATCTCTTCCTTTATATCCCATTAAGAAAGGCTGTCTTGACATCCATCTGCCATATCTCATAGTCATACCATGCAGCTATGGCTAGCGAAATCCCTATGGACTTGAACATTGCAAGTGGAGAAAAGGTTTCCTCAAAGTCAACTCCTTGTCTTTGAGTATATCCTTTTGCCACCAATCGCGCCTTGAAGGTCAATACCTTCCCATCCGCCCCAAGTTTCCTCTTGTAAATCCATTTACACCCTATGGGAACAATTCCCTCAGGTGGATCCACGAGATTCCACACTTGGTTTGAATGCATGGAATTCATCTCAGATTCCATCGCTTCAAGCCACTTGGATGAATCGGCATCAGATAATGCTCCCTTGAAGGTCCTTGGATCACATCCATGGTTAGGCTCATCATGGCCCTCTTCAAGAAGCAGACCATACCTCATAGGTGGTCTCGAGACTCTCTCGGATCTTCTAGGAGCTTGTATCTCCTCTCTTGGCTCTTCGGGTGTGGGTTCCACAATTGTGGGTGTCTCTCGAACCTTTTCGAGTTCTATCATCTCGCCTTTTCTATCTAATAGAAATTCTTTTTCCAAAAAGGTTGCATTCCTAGAAACAAACACCTTTGTTTCTTGGGGATGATAGAAGTAGTATCCAACCGAATTCTTTGGATATCCCACAAAGTAACATAAAATGGATCGACTATCCAATTTATCTCCCACTACATGCTTCACATAAGCTGGGCACCCACATATTCTAAGATAAGAATATTTAGGTGGCTTACGCATCCATATCTCATATGGAGTCTGCCTTTGAATCGACATTTAATGGAATATCTTTCAATTTTAAGTTATAGAGATCGTTTTCAAGTTCACCAGTACCAATCAAACATTCATTCATGTAAATGTTGCAAACACCTTTGCAAAATAAACAAGAATATCCATTTTTATCAGCATAGAAATGAAACAATGTTTTTCACAAAATTAGTTACAAACAAAACATCTCATAAAATTAACTTAAAACTATTGTTCAACAATAAGTAAACATCTTCAACAGCCTTGGCAGCAACTCTTGCTCCATTGCCCATCCTTAAGAAGGTCACACATTCCCTAAGCTTTTTACTTCCTCCCATCACCTGCAAATCATTACAGAGATGTGAGCCACATCCGGTATCCAATACCCAAGAAGTAGAGTTAATTGAAATGTTTACTTCGATATAGAACATACCATTTCCAGAACTCTTCTGAACCAGATATTCCTTGCAGTTACGCCTCCAATGTCCAGGCTTCTTGCAGTGATGACATACATCATCAGTCTTGTCAGCCTTAACTGGTCTGGCTGCCTCAACGGGATTCGGAGATTGTCTCATCAAGGGCACGTTCTTCTTGGGATGTTGGAAAGAACGCTTCTTTCCATTTCCATGTGGATCAATCTTCGTACCAGATGAAGAACCCACATAAAGAACCAACTTCTCTTTCTTGATGGTTGATTCAAACGTAAAAAGCATATTCACCAACTTCTCAAGGGTCGGCTCCATCTTGTTCATGTTGAAGTTCACCACAAAAGGATCAAATGAGCTAGGCAATGATAACAGCAACATGTCGGTGGTCAACTCCGAAGGCAAGATCAGATCCATGCCAACGAGCTTGTCCACGAGCCCAATAAACTTCAGGCCATGCTCATGGACCGAGGCCCCATCTCGCATGCGCAAAGTGATCAGCTCCTTGACGGTAGCATGCATAAGAGGCCGTGTTTGCTCACCAAAGAGCTCCTTGAGATGCAAATGAATGTCAGCAGCACTATTTTCATCCTCAAAACGCCTCTGCAGCTCATCATTCATAGAAGTAAGCATATAACACCTGGCTATCAAGTCATGGTCACACCATTCCTTGTAAGCCTGCAATTCCTCAGGAGTGCAGTTATTCGGAGCCTCAACAGGGGGCGACTCAGTCAGTGTATATGCTACCCTTTCCGAATTCAAGACGATTTTTAGGTTTCTTAGCCAAGTGAGGTAATTAGGTCCAGTTAATATGAGTTTGTCGAGTATGGCAGAAAGCGGATTGCGAATTGAAGACATTGTCAAATTTTGTACTGAAAAGTAAAACAGATAAATGTTAATGACTATTTTAAAATATTTAATAAGATATAAAATTTGGACTTTAACTTTATAAATTTTCGCTCCCACTGTTTTGACATTTCCACTACCCTCTAGTGAAAACGGGAAACTCTTATCCTCAGTAGGTACGTAAGGTCCAATTAGTGAATCATGATCCCGAATAATATCAGCCAATCATAATTCCTAAAAGGTAGTTTCCAATTGCATCACAATGCAACCCTCTACGTAAACTTTTGTCTCACGTTTGATTAGGATTCAATAATATGACGTCGTTAATCTTCACGTGTCAAGCCTTACCCATCGATGTTGAACCTTAATGGACGGTCGCCTTGAGTTCCCTCAATAATATGAGCCGAAATCATGGGAGTTCCACGTAGTTTACATCACCATGTCAATGGATGTCACAACTTTCCGGCAGCCAGAGCTCCCCCAATAATATGAGCCGAGCCCCGAGTACGGGTAGCGTTCATCATGCACCCATTGTCGATGGAAGACAAGAAAATTATAAACAAATTTATAATTCCCCTTTTCGGGCTTGATATTAATTTTGAATCTTATTCAAAATGAGGGTTTTTAATTTTGAAAGGTCTCATCATTAATTTTACTTAAAAGCTCGCCATGTTTGATCGTATTTTTGCCGGATTCATGCAACTTTGTTATTATCATAATAATAACGCACATACTCATTATTTATAACATATCATGCATATATTATAAACAGTAAACAAAACAAGGATGATCAATCGCCCCAATACTAATGGCCCGTGTGAGCTAAACACGGGCCTAGGTCCAATCCTAGGGTAATGCAAGGGATGCAAATGCAACTATTACATTAGCTTCCAATATTTACATGTCTTCGATCTTCCTAATCATCATGGTTACCATCTTCCAATCTTGATCATCAACTATACTAGTATTTACAAATAAATATCCATGGCAAATAGAGATACATCTCATGGGGGTGGGAACGGGCCATAAACCAAGGCCACTTTAAATTTGATAATTATTACAATCATTCAACACAAAATATCCTAGCATACACCTAGCAAATTGGGCTTGGGCTTTTGATCATCCTTCATGCATAATATCACATATCATAAACCATCAATTAATTATCACAATAATTAATTGATCTAATATTATATATCTTGAACCAATCACTAACTGCCACGATTATAAACTAAATTAACAAAGTATACAAACACCTTTGTCTACTTTCCAATTAATTTATTTATAACCGAATTTCTTGTAAATCACAATTTACTATAAATAATTAAAGTCCAACTTCAATTATTTATTTTATGAGAAAATATTTGCAACTTTTGTAAATTTAAACTTAAGGGCCCAAAAAATCATTTTTCACCAAAAACATTTTGGCCCATTTAAATTTCACAAATATGTTAGCCATCTTATGGCCCAACAACTTCAAGGCCCATGAAACTTTGATATTCCAAAACATTTTTGGATACCCTAGTCGTCATCGCCGTCGCCGGAGCTCCGTCGCCGGATTCCGGTCAACTTACAAAAAATTATTTTTTTTATTTAAAATAAAGGGCTGGTCGGGCAGCCCCTTGGGCTGCCCTTGCTGCCCGTTTCGGGCAGCCCCTCGGGCAGCCCAAGCTGCCCGAAATGGGCAGCAACTTGCTGCCCAAAAGCCGCCTCATATCCGGCCTTGAATCGTTGGAAAAATCATCTCATGCGGTTAGAAATTGACCTCAATATAATATCATGTAAATGCTACACAAAATAGTATCCATAGCTCTGATACCACTTTAAAGGGGATCGGTTACGGTGACCGTATGCGCAACGAAAGTTAAAAAATTTAAATTTTACAAGAAAATTTCGGCCACCTTGCATTGTGTGTAGAAAATACAATAAAACACAAAAATGTCATACCTAGGGTGTTTAGAAATAGTTACCTATCAATCTTAAAAGATTGATGACGACTCCAAGTAAGGTGTAAACGCCTTAGCTCTTGAATGGCAAGACAATCTTCAAGCTTCCCTTTGAGCCCACCTTGCTCAAATATTAAGCCCACCACTAACAAGCTAGAACCACTCTAAATTTGCACTAGAAAAATTAGAGCTTTTTTCTTTGAGAAGTGTTTTCTTTCCTCAACTATTGAAGAAGAAAAATGAGAGAAAAACTTGGAGAATCCCTTATCAAGTTTCGGCCATGCCCTTCAAAAATAGGAGGAGAGAAGACTAGTCTTGGTTGTGGGAAAATGTGTGAATTCCAAAGGCATGCCATGCCTTGGATGTTGCAAAAGTTGTCTCCCAACTTTTCACCTCCCATGCATGCAAGTCTTATTTGATTTTTAACAATTAAAAATCCATGGACTTATTTTAATTATCTCAAACATATTTGAGACTAATTAAACATTACTTAAATTCACTCAAGTCACTAGTTGAATAATTATTTCTAATTGGGCTCTACAAGGCCCAAAATTGTTTAACTAATCCAACACTTGAATTAATTTAATTATTTGGACTCTACTAGGTCCACTAGTGTTTAATTAATTCAACACTTGAATTAATTTAATTTAGTCCATAATAATGTTTATGAAAATCACAATTTTCAAATACATTATTTATTTGGCCAACTTTTATTCCACAAATTAAAAGTCAAATTTCTCTCATAGAAGTCATACTTCTATTTTATTTATGCTTATAAACTCATTTACAAGCCGTTCAACAAATTGAACAATTTTACTTCTCAACGTGATCTAGAAAACTAGTACTTGTGTGGCCCTCAATGGTTCATTGATACAACTAGCCGTGGGTTCACATCTCCATGTGATTCGGACTAAACATGTCTTTATGTGAGCATACCCCAATTGCTCCATTCTTAATTATAAACTCTTTGATAATAAGAACGTCAGAACTCAAGTCTGATAATACCCAACGAATCATGTTAAACGCCTAGCAGCATCGCTTACATGATTCCCTAGGTATCAAATGATAGTGCCTGCAAGAACCATTTAATTATGGTTAGCGTACAGTACGGTCCCTTCAACTCATATATCCCGACCGATTCGCAACCATTGGTTTATCAAGAGTTGTCAATGAATCGATACTATGTGTCATGTCGTAGTTGCATCGATGGTATAATCTATGAAACCACTTTCATAATTAGCACCATACTCTGATCAGAGATTTCAACCTACATACACATTAGAACTCATAGGATATCCATACCCGAAGGTAAGCGGTGAATCCCCGACTACAATGCATCGACTCCTATATGTTTCGACAAAACACCCAACCTTGCCACCTGATGAC
The DNA here is from genome assembly GCF_025594145.1 of Primulina tabacum. Taxonomy (NCBI): domain Eukaryota; kingdom Viridiplantae; phylum Streptophyta; class Magnoliopsida; order Lamiales; family Gesneriaceae; genus Primulina; species Primulina tabacum. The sequence continues at coordinate 30,766,107 of NC_134551.1, forward strand.
CCCATGAGAGTCGGTAAACAAGTCAAAGTGTAATTCTAGTACATGGAGTCTCAATGTTGTCCCGGGTCATAAGGACTAATGGTGTACAACCATAAACTAGGACGTTTCCACTCGATAAGTGAGAACCACTTGGAAAGTCCTTTATGGAGGGTTGTTCAGTGCACTTTACCAGGAGCACCTATCTGCATGCTCGGACATCACAATGTCCCCTACCAATGAAACAATGTACTTACATCGCAGATACTAGTCTCGAACTCGAACGGCCTATATCCTTCTTAGCGGCGGCTGAATCGACTAGGAACTGTTTAGAATATACAGTATTCCAAATATGAGTTTCATGATACTCATCATATGAGCATCTAATATTCTTTCTACTATTTGTTTATTCAATGGCTTTATCTATGCAACTAGCATGGGTATTTAGATAAAGATGTGCCAATATTAATTTCAAATATTATTAAAATAAAGATTGTTTATAAATAGAGTTTCATTGTGAACACTCGGCCAACACTTGGCTCGACGGGCACCTACTCTAACAAAAACTATTGTTATACAATAAGTAAACATCTTCAACAGCCTTGGCAGCAACTCTTGCTCCATTGCCCATCCTCAAGAAGGTCACACCTTCCCTAAACTTCCTACTTCTTCCCATCACCTGTAACTCATTACAAAGATGTGAGCCACAGCCGGTATCCAATACCCAAGAAGTAGAGTTAATTGAAATGTTTACTTCAATGTAGAACATACCATTTTCAGAACTTTTCTGAGCAAGATATTCTTTGCAATTACGCCTCCAATGTCCAGGCTTCTAGCAGTGATGACAAACATCACTAGTCTTGTCAGCCTTAACTGGTGTGGCTTCCACGACGGGATTCGGATATTGCCTCAACAAGGGCACGTTCTTCTTCGGACGTTGGAAAGAACGCTTCTTTCCCTTCCCATGTGGATCAATCTTCGTACCAGATGAAGAACCCACATAAAGAACCAGCTTCTTTTTCTTGATAGTGGACTCAAAGGTCACAAGCATGTTCACCAACTCCTCAAGGGTTGGCTCCATCTTGTTCATGTTGAAGTTCACCACAAAAGGATCAAATGAGCTAGGCATCGATAAGAGGAACACGTCGGTGGTCAACTCTGAAGGCAACATCTGATCCATGCCAACGAGCTTGTCCACGAGCCCAATCAACTTCAGGCCATGCTCATGGACCGAGGCCCCATCTCGCATGCCCAAAGTGATCAGCTCCTTGATGGTAGCATGCCTAAGAGGCCGTGTTTGCTTACCAAACAGCTCCTTGAGATGCAAATGAATGTCAGCAGCACTCTTTGCATCCTCAAAACGCCTCTGCAGCTCATCATTCATAGAAGCCTGCATATAACACCTGGCTTTCAAGTCATGGTCACACCATTCCTTGTAAGTCTGCAATTTCTCAGGAGTGCATTTAGTCGGAGCCTCAACAGGGGGCGACTCAGTCAGTGTATATGTTATCCTTTCCGAATTCAAGACAATTTTTAATTTTCTTAGCCAATTGAGGTAGTTAGGTCCAGTTAATACGTGTTTGTCGAGTATTGCAGATAGTGGATTGCGAATCGAAGACATTGTCAAAAATTGTACTGAAAAGTATAACAAATAAATATTAATGACAATTTTAAAATATTTAGTAAGATATAAAGTTTGGACTTTTACTTTATAAATGTTTACTCCCACTGTTTTGACATCTTTCACTACCCTCTAGTGAAAACGGGAAACTCCTTTCCTCAGTAGGTACGCAAGGTCCAATTAGCGAATCATGATACCGAATAATATCAGCCAATCACAATTCCTAAAAGGTAGTTTCCAATTGCATCTCAATGCAACCCTCTACGTAAACTTTTGTCTCACGTTTGATTAGGACCCAATAATATGACGTCGTTCATCTTCACGTGTCAAGCCTTACCCATCGATGTTGAACCTTAATGGACGGTCACCATGAGTTCCCCCAATAATATGAGCCGAAATCATGGGAGTTCCACGTAGTTCACATCACCATGTCAATGGATGTCACAGCTTTCCGGCACCCAGGGCCCCCACAATAATATGAGCCGAGCCCCGAGCACGGGTAGCGTTCATCATGCACCCATTGTCGATGGAAGACATTGAAATTATAAACAAATTTATAATTCCCATTTTCGGGCTTGATATTAATTTTGAATCTTATTCAAAATGAGAGTTTTTTTTTTTAATTTTGAAAGGTCTCATCATTAATTTTATTTAAAAGCTCGCCATGTTTGATCGTATGTTTGCCGGATTCATGCAACTTTGTTATTATCATAATAATAACGCACATAATCATTATTTATAACATATCATGCATATATTATAAACAGTAAACAAACAAGGATGATCAATCGCTCCAATACTAATGGTCCGTGTGAGCTATACACGGGCCTAGGTCCAATCCTATGGAAATGCAAGGGATGCAAATGCAACTATTACATTAGCTTCAAATATTTACATGTCTTCGATCTTCCTAATCATCATGGTTACCATCTTCCAATCTTGATCATCCACTATACTAATATTTACAAATAAATATCCATGGCAAATAGAGATATATCTCATGGGGGTGGGAACGGGCCATAAACCAAGCCTACTTTATAAATTGATAATTATTACAATCATTCAACACAAAATATCCTAGCATACCCCTAGCAAATTGGGCTTGGGCTTTTGATCATCCTTCATTTATAATATCACATATCATAGACCATCAATTAATTATCACAATAATTAATTGATCCAATATTATATATCTTGATCCAATCACTAACCGCCACGATTATAAACTAAATTAACAAAGTATACAAACACCTTTGTCTACTTTCCAATTAATTTATTTATAACCGAATTTCTTATAAATCACAATTTACTATAAATAATTAAAGTCCAACTTCAATTATTTAGTTTATGAGAAAAATTTGCAACTTTTGTAATTTTAAACTTAAGGCCCAAAAACTTATTTTTCACCAAAAACATTTTGGCCCATTCAAAATTCACAAATATGTTAGCCATCCAATGGTCCAACAACTCAAGGCCCATGACACTTTGATAATCCAAAACACTTTTGGAAACCCTAGTCGTCATCGCCGTCGCCGGATTCCGGCAACAAATTTTTTTTTTATTTTAAAAGGGGGGGCTTTGGGCACCCCTTTGGGCTGCCCTTGCTGCCCGTTTCGGGCAGCTTGGGCTGCCCGAAATGCGCAGCAACAAGCTGCCGAAATGTGCCCCAAGGTGGCCTTGATTTTGTTGCAAAATTTTGTTCTCATGCGGTTAGAAATCAATCTCAATATAATATCTTGTAAATGCTACACAAAATCGTAACCATAGCTCGGATACCACTTGAAAGGTCGGTTACGGTGACCGGAAGCGCAACGGAAGTTTAAAAAAACGAAATTTTGGTTGGAATTTTCGGCCACCCCACATTTTGTGTAGCAAATACAAAACAAACACATGTCATACATAGGGTGTTTGAGAGAGATACATATCAATCTTTAAAAGATTGATTGTGGCTCCAACTTTGTTGTTAAACAACAAAGCTCTTGTATGGCAAGAAAAATCTACAAGCTTTCTTCCTTTCCTTCAAGAATTAGGCCCACCACCAATTTTGTAGATCCACCTCACACTTGCACTAGAAAATGTAAGGCTTTTTCAAAGAGAATTGACTTGTTTCTTCAACTATTGAAGAACACAAAATGAGAGAAAAATTAAGGGAAAAACACCTCACAATTCGGCCAACACCCTTGAATGAGGGAGGGGGAGAGTTGCCTTGGTTGTTGGAAAAGTGGAAAAGTTGTCTTGCATGCCATGCAATATTTTATTAAAAAGTATTCACAACTCTTCACCTCTCAAGCATGCAAACCCTAGTGGGATTGTAACATTTACAAAGGGCCCATGGACTTTTTAATTGTCTCAAACATATTTGAGCCCAATTAGACTTTACTTGATTTTACTCAAGCCCACTAGTTAAATAATTATTTTCAATTGGGCTCTACATGGCCCAATGTTATTTAATTAATTCAACACTTGAATTAATTTAATTATTTGAACTCTACTAGGCCACTAGTGTTTAATTAATTAAACACTTGAATTAATTTAATTTAGTCCATAATAATGTTTATGAAAATCTCAATTTTCAAATACATTATTTATTTGGCTTACTTTTAATTTAGGAACACATTCATAAATTAAAAGTTATATTTCTCTCATAGAAGTCATACTTCTATTTTTCTTTACGCTTATAAACTCATTTATAAGTCGTTCAACACTTTGAACTATTTTACTTCTCAACGGGATCTAGAAAGCTAGTACTTGTGTGGCCTTTAATGGTTCATTGATACAACTAGCCGTGGGTTCACATCTCCATGTGATTCGGACTAAACATGTCCTTATATGAGCATACCCCAATTGCTCTATTCTTAATTATCAACTCTTTGATAACAAGAACGTCAAGACTCAAGTCTGATAGTACCCAACCAATCATGTTAAACGCCTAGCAGCATCGCTTACATGATTCCCTAGGTATGAAATGATAGTGCCTGCAAGAACCATTCAATTATGGTTAGCGTACAATACGGTCCCTTCAACTCATATATCCCGACCGATTCGACAACCATTGGTTTATCGAGAGTTGTCAATGAATCGATACTATGTGTCATGTCATGGTTGCATTGATGGTGTAATCTATGAAACCCCTTTCATAATTACCACCATACTCTGATCAGAGATTTCAACCTACATACATATGAGAACACATAGGATATCCATACCCGAAGGTAAGCGGTGAATCCCCGACTACAATGCATCGACTCCTATATGTTTCGACAGAACACCCAACCTTGCCACCTGAAGACCCCATGAGAGTCGGTAAACAAGTCAAAGTGTAATTCTAGCACATAGAGTCTCAATGTTGTCCCGGGTCATAAGGACTAATGGTGTACAACCATAAACTAGGAATTTTCTACTCGATAAGTGAGAACCACTTGGAAAGTCCTTTTATGGAGGGTTGTTCAGTGCACTCTACAAGGAGCACCTATCTGCATGCTCGGACATCACAATGTCCCTTACCAATTAAACATGGTACTCACATCGCAGATACTAGTCTCGAACTCGAGCGGCCGGTATCCTTCTTAGTGGCGGCTGAATCGACTAGGAACCGTTAAGAATATACAGTATTACAAATATGAGTTTCATGATACTCATCATATGAGCATCTCATATCTTTCTACTATTTGTATATTCTAGGGCTTTTTCTAAGCAACTAGCATGGTATACAGATAAAGAAGTGCCAAAACGATAAATTCAAATATTATTAAAATAAAGACTGCTTATACATAGAGTTTCATTGTGAACACTCGGCCAACACTTGGCTCGACGGGCACCTACTCTAACAGAATCGAGTAGGAACTCTTTAGAATCTACAGTATTGGAAATATGAGTTTCATGATACTCATCAGATGAGCATCTCATATTCTTTCTACCATTTGTATATTCAAGGATTTTATCTATGCAACTAGCATGAGTATACAAATAAAGATGTGCCAAAACAATAATGTCAAATATTATTAAAATAAAGATTGTTTATACATAGAGTTTGAACATGAACCCTCGGCCAACACTTGACTCGACGGGCACCTACTCTAACAATCTCCCACTTGCACTAGATCCAAATACCCATATTCTTCAAACCCATCGATTTGCGATGCTTCTCGAATAATGGTCCAGGTAAAGGCTTTGTTAGCGGATCAGCAACATTATCTGCGGAGCCAACTTTGTCAATAAACACTTCTTCTCTTTCCACAATCTCTCGGAGGATGTGGTACTTTCTCAATATGTGTTTGGATTTGTGATTAGACATCACCTCCTTTGATTGAGCTATAGCTCCCGTGTTGTCACAAAACACCGGGATAGGAGCAACTCCATTAGGAATGATGCCCAACTCTTGGAACAAATTCCTTATCCAAAAAGCCTACTTTGCTGTAGCTGATGCAGCAATGTATTCGGCCTCAGTGGTGGAATCCACAGTACTGTCTTGTTTTGAACTCTTCAAAGAGACAGCAGCACCATTGAGCATGAATTCGAACCCAGAGGTTGAATTCGAGTCATCGATATTGCTTTGAAAGCTAGAGTCGGTATAGCCTTTCAATTTCAATTCTCCACCCCCATAGACCAAGAACAACTTATTGGTCCTTCTCAAATACTTGAGGATGTCTTTTACAGCATTCCAGGGTTCGATTGACATCTACTCACTACACTTTGTGCAAAAGCAACTTCAGGACGTGTAGATATCATCCCATACATGATGCTACCAATCGCAGATGCATAAAGAATGCTTTTCATCGTCGCTATCTCTGCATCAGTCTAGGGAGACATAGACTTGGATAAGGACACGCCATGACACATTGGTAGGTGTCCTCTCTTGGACTCATCCATCGAGAACCGCTTCACGATGGTATCAATGTATGTGGACTGGGTGAGACCAAGCAATCTTCTTGATTTATCTCTATAGATCTGTATTCCCAATACAAAAGATGCTTCACCCAAGTCCTGCATCGATATTTTACTCGCTAACCATATTTTAGTTGATTGCAACATCCCTACATCATTCCCAATGAGTAGAATGTCATCAACATAAAGCACTTGGAATGTCACAGTACTCCCACTGACCTTCTTATACACACAGAGTTCCTCAGGATTCTTAGTAAAACCAAACTCTTGGATTGTACTATCGAATCTGAGGTTCCAACTCCTAGATGCCTGCTTTAGACCATAAATAGATCTTGGAAGTTTGCATACCATATGCTCACTTACGATAGATGTAAACACTTCAGGTTGTGTAATGCCCGAGATTTTTATCTGTTAATCTGCAATTAGTTATTGATGAGTTGAAAGGATTATGAGAGGATCAATCGGGACACCGAGAAAAGTATTTTTAAAAAAAATATATTATGAAGTATATTGCAGGAGATACCGCACCCGAGCCATAAACTCTACCGCACCCGCGGTCGTGTATCATAAAATGTTGGAAATTTACAGTAGCTTGAGCGCACCCGCGCCAGAAAAGCCACCGCACTCGCGGTGTTGGGGCAGAAAGTCCACCGCACCCGCGGTATAAAAGTGAGCGCACCCGCGGTCCTTGTTTCTAAAAAAATGGATGTGGATCAGTACGCTGAGCGCACCCGCGGTCCAAAGATGAGCGCACCTGCGGTGAAACGTGTGTGTTGAAGAATGAGCCACACGTCCTTTGCATGCATTGATATATATAATTGATGCAATTCCTTCAGATTCAAGGGAGTAAAACGATGGGAATTCCCTGGAAAAGCTTCAAAGTTCCTTGAATTGTAGAAATTTGATTTACAAGCGATCCGTCCGTCTGATTGGAAATCCGAGTTCAGTACTGAGTTCCTATCGACGTAGGCTATAACTGGACGTAAGTTTTGTTATGTTTAGACATAATTTGAAACTATGTTATTGTAAGAATCGAATATGAATCATATATGATGTTTCTGATACAGTAGACATCGTATATTTGAATTCAGATTAAAGAACAGACAGTTAATGTAATTGTTATAATTTTCGGATGATATTGATTGAGATTGATATCAGATTTGTAATGTTACTGATTATGAATTGAGAGTTGATGATTCTTATATGTTCTGGATATACTGATAAGTGTATATTTGGAATCAGATCGAAGAACATACTGTATATACAATTGTTATGATTTTCTGAATGAATATGATCGGGATTGTATAGATTTGAGATTATGATCTGTTATTATTGAGATTGACAGGATTACTGAGACTGTGTTCCTATGCCGTCCAAACAGCAGTAGATTAGTATTGATCAGATTCAGTAGCAATTGAGATTGTATCGTATGATATTGATTATTGATCAGAATATGTATTGATTTGCGTATTGATCAGAACAGACCTTGAATTGAGCTATATATTGACATAGTCTATTCGCTATTGTCATTGCCAGATTGAGTTTGGACAGAGTTGAAATAGAGAATTCGACTTCGTCAAATGGAGAAGATAAAGGTATAAATTAATGTTGAGTTGGGATTGCACAACTCGAGGAAGGTTTGACTCGAGTTTCCCTAAATAACATACTTCTTATTATTATATTCATTGTTTTGACTTGATATGCTTGTTTTATGGATGTATAGAAAGCAGGTATTAGTCGAGTGATCTTGTGACAGAAGTGCCTGATAGTGGTGAGATCGCCACGGGCACATTGCACGATGTCACAAGATAGTGTATTGGCGACAGTGCCACAGTCTGTGACGGATAGGTCAAGACACTGGATGTTTGGTTATATCGACGTGGATAGAATTGGAGTTTCTTCTATTACTGTTGGTCGATATAGGAATACCAACTTCTGGAAATCGGGATCCCTAGACTAGGAGTGAGTCTAGTCTGAGTTTGAGAGTTACGGATAGTGATTCATTGATTGATGTTGATTTATGTTCCGATTATGGTACATGTTTAGAGTATGATTTATCGTTGATATGGATTCATGTTTCGAATTTTGATACATGTTACGGATATCGGTTTATGCTTTTATATTTGTTTATATGAAATGTATGTATACATGATTTATACTGGGAATATAATTTTCACCGGAGTTATCCGGCTGTTGTCTTGCTTGTATGTGTGCTTGACAACAGGTGGGATGTAAGGCCCGAGATTTTATTACTGTAATCTGAGATTAATCTGAAATGATTTATTTATTAATTGAGATGATTATAGACGAAACGGATCAGACCGGGAGAGCCGAAAGAAGATTTGACATGAGGTGCAAGAAGAGTCCCCGCGCACATGCGCGACGTGTTGGGCGCACATGCGCGAGGTGTCCATTAGGCTAGGATAGTACTCGGCGCATATGCGCGACGTAGATGGAAATGTAATGCCCAAGATTGTAGGTTGATCAAATGAAATTATGAAGTGTTGCATGGATAGGGGACCGCACCCGCGCTAGGATACCGACCGCACCCGCGGTTGATGGACAGAGAGTTGGACATTTTTACAGTAAGGTCACCACACACGCGGTCAAAGAAGGAGTGCACCCGCGGTGGATGGCCAGTAAGTTGGAGTTTTGTCATGAAGAAGACACCGCACCCGCAGTCAAACACCAAGCGCACCCGCGGTCGACTTTTCTGAATAGTTGGATAGCATGCCGAAAGTTGAGCGCACCCGCGGTGCAGAGCCAGCGCACCCGCGGTGCAACGTGGGTGTTGGAAAAGAAGCCACATGCCCTTGCCATGCATATATGTTGTATGTGTCTTCATTTCCATTCCTTCCAGCAGCTGAGAACCGAGAGAACTTCAGAAATTCCCTCAAGCTTTCTTTATAGTAAACTTTGAGTTGTGAAAGAAGTAGCCATCTGATTTTCAATCCGAGTTCATATTTGTGTTCCTTACATCAAAGGCTACAAGAGGATGTAAGTATTGTTCACTTTCAACATGCTTTGAAGTTGAGATGTTGGCGAAATCAGATATTGGTTGTTATTATGTGTTCTTATGATGATTCCGAACGTATATTTGAAAACGGATCAAAGAAATGTTATCGTAGGTAATTGTTATAAATTTCCAGCATATATATGTATGAACTTATGCAGAATTTCAGAGTTTGAAGTGTATATGATAGTGGTTATGAGTTATTGATATGGAGTATTGATATTTGAGTTGATTTGGTATTACAAGATCACGTCGTTATGCCGTCGAAATATACCGAGAATGAATATTTCTACGTACATGTATTGGTTGAGTTGAATATTGATCTTGTATCTATTGAACATTGCCATTTCAGATTCATCGTGCCTCACTTCGACTTCGAGACCTCGACATCGATAAAGGTTTAACAAGAAAGGTATAATTCATGTTTTGTTTGGGGAAGACACAACTCAAATGAGATTCAATTTGAGTTTCCCAACAAAATCATATACTTGTTCTGTTTGTACTTTATATTGATTTATATATATGTACTGAGATAGGAGTGTCATTGGTAGATACGCCAATTTTCTAAACGTTCGGTGATATCGATGCTTCGGATCAGATTCACTCCGATTGTAGATTTCGATACAGACCAGACCGAAGTTTAGGAATAAGATGTAACGCCACCTCGATTGGGAGAGTAGGTGGGAGACCTGTTACATCTTATTCACACCGGGATCCCTAAACTTAGATACGAGTCGAGTTAAAGAGCAAGAGTCAGATTGTTTTATCTGTATTCAATAATGTGTCATAATTACTGATTATGTGTTATGATTTGTATTAAACTGCATGACATGCATGTATACATGTTTTATACTGGGATTTATTCTCACCGGATTATCCGGCTGTTGTCTTGTTTTGTATGTGTGCATGACAACAGGTGGGACAGGATCGGGGTCAAGAAGATGAGGAGAGAAGATGAGTTAGAGTGGTGATTCCGGACTTATTGTAGACTTGGTTTAATACTTGAAATTTAGTGGTTGAACCTTAGACTAGTTTGAATAATTGTTGTACATTATTGTACTTATATACTGAGATGTATATTAGTTACATTCCATTACGCTCCGCACTTGTGTTTTAAAAGAAAAATTTTTAGACCCTGTTTAATTTAATTGATAATTAAATCCCAAAGATGATTAAGAAGATGATTAGCGTCCGGGTCCCCACAACAGATGGTATCAGAGCGATAGATCCTTGAGACTGAGATAGAAGAGAATGAGCGGGGTAGATTGAGTTTTCTTTCCTTGCATGTGATTGCTAGCATGAGATTTATTTTAATGTTGTTTTACATTATGTATGCTAGCATGATACTATGATTTACTGCTTTGAAATACATGTTTACCTGATTATCCGATTTGAGTTGGTATTATGTATTATTGAGTATGAATCAGATCTGATTCATGATCAACAGTAAGATGATCCGAGAAAGAATGGAACAGGTTTGTAGTATTTGGGTTACTAATGGTTTTGGTAATCAGATATGCCTCCTAGAAGAATTTCAGAACGGGACAGTACTTCGGTTGAACAGATAGATGTAACGACCCTTTATAGGCCCAGTGGACCGCCCATACGGCTCACTGCCCCGATCGACCCAAGGCTATCCCGATCTTGGGCTCCCTCAAAGGGGCCTTTTTCCTCACGGGCTTTCCATAGGCGTCGTACGGGTTACTCATAGAACTCTCCACACCAGGTTGGTGGAGTGACACCTCCCAAGTCTCGAACCCATGACCTCCTGGCATAAGTACATAGTTCAAAGAGACTTGGTACCAGTTGGGCTAAATGTGACACCTCGACCCGTTTACAATAAAAATAGCAGGGGAATTTAAAATTTTCTTATAAAATGAAGGAAGGTTATAAAATACATCACCATAAAATGTTTAAAAGTAAATAAATGATCATTCAAATGATATAACAAAATACAAAATATCATTCCTATGATCATGATCCAAAAATACTTGCAAAATAACATCTTCCTTCCAACTTCGTATGCATATGACTCCGGGCCACAATCAACGTCCTGGTCCGTCGCTCTTGTCTGCATCACATGAAATAACTGAAATGAGTATAAAACCCAGCAAGTGGAACTCTTACATAGCAATGATACATAGTATATTCTGTAAAACATGGCTTTGAAAACATAAAATACCATCAACTCTGAAACATGTATATCGTAGCAATAGCATAACAATGAGATGGTATTTCTCTTTACTATGGTGGATTGATATCAATAGTAACTCTGTCTGTGGTGCTCGTATCCCATCGATAAAAATCGACAACTCTGAGGGATATAAGCCTATGGTCGTTGATCAACTAATTGCATGCAATCTCTGACTATGTATCTATCAATCCATAAAACATTTAAACTCTTTCTTTGGGACATTTCATCAAACACTTTGATATTCTTTCTCTTTTGTATTCCCTTCTCAAAGTTGAGACATCAATTGCCTCCACAATATACAACAAAGGTATCAATACATAATAGTGAATCAAATGAAGGGAATAACACAATAAAACCTTTGAAACGCAATACATATATAATCATGTGAGCACAAGAATGAAATTCCACTTACAACCACTTGAAACCTTGATTCTACACTCTTGGTAGCAATCCTACAACAATAAACCATAATCAACACCATCACAAACCCATAACATCTCCAACACCAAAAACTAAGAAATAACCAAACCAAAAGCTTACCTTAGCTTCCTTGATCCCAAAATATTCTTGCTCTCAACACAAATAACTAACAAGAAGCTTGGGTTAAAGAAAAGAAAGGAGAGAAATTGGAACCCTAGTCTCCCAAGAGAAGAAGAAACGAAAAGGAGGAGTAGAAATGAGAAAAAATGAGACCAACTCTTGCATTAAAAAACTTAAAATCCGAAAACACGTTTTTAAAAAATCGCTGGCCGCTCGGGCGAACATATTTTTCCGCTCGGGCGCAGAACTCACGGCCAAAACACAATATTTTCGAACAAGGCCCGCCCGGGCGCACAAACATTCTCGCCCGGGCGCGCACTCTGCGCACTGCCACTCCAAAGATCGCTTCTGAAACGCCTCTTTCCTTCATAATTTGGAAACGTGGTAAACTACAAAGTTGTAGCTCTATGTATTATCTTGAATCCCTCAAAATTTCAGATCACTTGGACGTCGGAGTAAAACGTTATGACCATTCTCCCAACATGTGTCACTGGAGGAACGTCGAAACACACGAAACACTTCGGGGCATTTTTGGCTTACCTTCCACAATGATTTGAACAAAACTCAAAATAATAAAGTTACACCTCTATGTCTTATCTTTCTAATGGAAAAGGCCTCACCTCATTTGGATCAATATTCAGTTTATCATGAATTTAATCGTAACGCCGCTACAAAAGCACTACACATCATCTATAACCAACCATACTATAAATAATGAATCGAAACTCTTAACATCCAAGCTATACCTAAACTTGACCAAGTAGTCAATGAACTTAAGAAAACTTAAACCATACCGTACACCAGGCTTGGCTATTACAATAGATATATCAGAAACTTCGATGGAAATACAGTTGAAGAAATTTCAATCGTTTCAGCCGCCGATTTTGAGGGGTACTGAGATGTCTGAAGAGTGTCAGAATTGGTTAGATGACATAGAACTGTTGTTTGATTTGCTTAAGTATTCAGATGAACATAGAATTAAATTGGTGCCCAACCAGTTACGAGAGGCCGCCAGGAGTTAGTGGATTACAATCAAAGGAATATTAGAACAACGTGGTACTGTGATCACGTGGGAAGTCTTCAAAGCTGAATTTTATCGAAGATTTTTCTAAGTTTCGTACCGTGAGGATAAAAGAATAGAGTTTGAGAATTTGAGACAAGGACAACTGAATATTGAAGAATATGTTGCTAAATTCTCTACTCTACTGCGTTTTGTTCCTCAGATAGCTGGGAATGATGAAGCTGTAGCTGAGCAGTTCATCAAAGGATTGAATTCAGGGATAGTTGCATTGATAAATATGCAGCGACCTTACCATTTTGCTGATACTTTGAGTAGGGCAAAGAGAGCTGAGGTGAGTCTGATTCGACAATGAGAAAGGTTAGATGTGATTAAACTCCCTCTTAGATTTGAAAAAGGCAATACGAGTGGAAAGCAAGATTTGCTGAAAGCTCGAAAGAAACAGTTTAAGAAGTTAGGAAGCGGACTGAGTGGTTCGTCTAGCTCTAGTGGTTCCAGTCCAAGTTATACTGGAGTATATTGCAGAACATGCGGAGGGAGACATCCCACAGAGCAAAACTCAAAAATAAGAAAGTTACACCTCTATGTCTTATCTTTCTAATGGAAAAGGCCTCACCTCATTTGGATCAATATACAATTTATCATGAATTTAATCGTAACGCCGCTACAAAAGCACTACACATCATCTGTAACCAACCATACTATAAATCATGAATCGAAACTCTTAACATCCAAACCATACCTAAACTTGACCAAGTAGTCAATAAACTTGTGAAAACTTAAACCGTGCCGTACACCAGGCTTGGCCATTACATTCTCCCCTCCTTAGAGGAATTTCGTCCTCGAAATTTACGTCACTGCACGAACAACTCAGGATACTTCTCTCTCATCTCATCCTCTGGTTCCCACGTGGCCTCTTCGATCAAATGGTTCCTCCAAAGAACTTTAACGATGCCGATATCTTTGTTCCTCAAAACTTTAACTTTGCGGTCCAGTATCTGAACCGGAATCTCTTGGTACGTCAAATTCGGCGTCAAGTCCATTGGCTCGTGGCGAAGAACATGGGAAGGATTCGCAATATACTTCCTGAGCATCGATACGTAAAAAACATTATGGACTCTATCAAGATCTGGCGGTAGGGCTAATCTGTAAGCTCGATCACCAACTCTATCCAAGATCTCAAATGGACCAATAAATCTCGGACTCAACTTTCCCTTCTTGCCAAACCGCATCACACCCTTAAGAGGTGCTATCTTCAAAAACACATGGTCGCCAACCTCAAACTGCAACGGCCTACGACGCACATCTGCATAGCTCTTCTGTCTCGACTGCGCTGTCTTCATCCTCTCTCTAATAACAGCAACTACATCAGCAGTCTGTTGGACCAAATCTGGACCCAACATCTTCCCCTCACCAATCTCATCCCAATACAAGGGAGATCTACACTTCCTGCCATAAAGTGCTTCGTACGGTGCCATCCCAATCGTCGCCTGGTAACTGTTATTGTACGTGAACTCCACAAGAGGCAATTTAGAATCCCAGCTACCAGAATAATCAATAGTGCAAGCTCTGAGCATATCCTCTAGAATCTGAATAACTCTCTCTGATTGACCGTCGCTCTGAGGGTGATATGATGTACTGAAAGCTAACCGTGAACCCATAGCTCTGTGCAAACTCTTCCAAAACTCTGAGGTAAATCTAGGGTCACGATCAGACACAATCGACACAGGGACACCGTGAAGTCTAACAATCTCTGCTATATAATCCTCGGCATACTGGTTCATGGAATACGTCGTCTTGACTGGGAGAAAATGCGCTGACTTTGTCAATCGATCCACAATAACCCAAATAGAATTAAAACCCTTCTGCGTCCTTGGAAGACCAGTCACGAATTCCATCGTAATATGCTCTCATTTCCACTGAGGAATCGGCAAAGATAGCAATGTCCCAGCAGGTCTCTGGTGCTCAATCTTCACCTGCTGACAAGTTAGACATTGAGAAATAAACATGGCAATGTCTTTCTTCATACCTGGCCACCAGTAGAGTCTACGAAGATCCTGATACATCTTGGTGCTGCCTGGATGTATCGAATATGGTGCGGTATGTGCCTCTGTCAAGACGTCTCGCCGAATATCATCACCAGCGGGAACACAAATACGGCCTCTGAAAGTCACCAAACCATCTCCATTCACCCCAAACTCTGAGTTACCTTTCTTCTCTGCTCTAGCTCTCATCTCTGTCAACTGAACATCAACAGTCTGCTCTCTACGGATCCTGTCCGTCAATGTAGCCCGAATGACCAACGCTGAAAGGCGAGCAATGGTTCCAGGGACTACCAAAGAAATCTCCTCTCGCTGCAAGTCCAACAACAACGGCTTCTGAATCATCGAACTCAAAGAAGAACTCGATTTACGGCTCAAAGCATCTGCTACAACATTCGCCTTCCCCGGGTGATAACTGATCGTCACATCATAGTCTTTGACAAGCTCTAACCACCTCCTCTGTCGCATGTTGAGCTCTTTCTGGGAAAACAGATACTTCAAGCTCTTGTGGTCCGTGAAAATTTCACATTTTTCGCCATACAAATAATGTCTCCAAATCTTCAAGGCGAAAACCACAGCTGCCAGCTCCAAATCGTGCGTAGGATAATTCTTCTCGTAATCCTTCAACTGGCGAGAAGCATAGGCCATGACTTTCCCACGCTGCATCAACACTGCTCCAAGACCTTTCTTCGACGCGTCAGTATAAACAACAAAGTCCTCTGAACCACTGGGCAATGCAAGTACCGGAGCTGTCGTCAGTCTATCTTTCAACTCGTGAAATCCACTTTGGCATTCATTGGACCACTCAAACTTCACAGTCTTCCTCGTCAGATTGGTTAACGGCAGGGCAATCTTTGAGAAATCTGAGATGAAACGACGATAATAACCCGTCAAACCAAGAAAACTGCGTACCTCTGAGACAGTGGTAGGAATAGGCCACTTCTGAATCGCCTCAATCTTTGCTGGATCAACAGCTATGCCATCCTTCGAAACAACATGGCCTAGAAAAAAAATCTGCTCCAACCAAAACTCACACTTCTTCAACTTAGCATACAACTTCTTCTCTCTCAACAACTGAAGAACAACTCTGAGATGCTCTGCATGAAGCTCTCTGGTCTTGGAATAGATCAAGATGTCGTCGATGAAGACAATGACGAAGCAATCCAAATATGGCCTGAACACACGGTTCATCAGATCCATGAAAACTGAAGGAGCATTGGTCAGACCAAAAGACATCACAAGAAACTCATAGTGACCATACCTGGTCCGGAACGCTGTCTTAGGGATATCCGATTCCCTAACCTTCAACTGATTGTAGCCAGACAGAAGATCAATCTTCGAAAATACAGTAGCACCTTGCAGCTGATCAAACAAATCATCTATCCGTGGCAACGGATACTTGTTCTTGATAGTCACTTTGTTGAGCTCCCTATAGTCGATACACAGGCGCAACGACCCATCTTTCTTCTTGACAAACAGTACCGGAGCTCCCCAAGGCGAAGAACTCGGTCGAATAAAACCCTTGTCTAAAAGATCCTGCAACTGCGTCTTCAACTCCTTCATCTCGGTAGGAGCCATCCTATACGGAGCCTTAGAAATAGGAACCGTACCTGGAGCTAGATCAATCACAAACTCAACATCCCTGTCCGGCGGCAAACCCGGCAC
Source organism: Primulina tabacum (assembly GCF_025594145.1). NCBI lineage: Eukaryota > Viridiplantae > Streptophyta > Magnoliopsida > Lamiales > Gesneriaceae > Primulina > Primulina tabacum. Next base: position 30,783,060 of record NC_134551.1, read on the forward strand.
ATCATCCTCAAACACATCAGCAAACTCCCTCACAACATCGATATCATCTATATTCAACTTAATCTTTCTATCAACATCCACAATCGAAGCCATAAACACATCACAACCTCTACACAGCAACTTCTCAGCCTCAAGACAAGAAATAAAAGGAAGGACCAGCGAAGTACCTGCACTGGCGAGCATACCTTCCCTATTGCCATCATCTGCAAAAGTCACCGTCTTAGCAACGCAATCAATCACTGCACGATAGGTTGATAGCCAATCCATGCCAAGAATAACATCAAATGCAACCATCGGGATGACAATCAAATCAGCAAAAACCATACGCCCATCAATTTGAACAGAGCACGCATACACAATCGATGTCGGGCACAACACATCTCCCGAAGGCAAAACAACATTGAACTGGAGGGAAAGAACAGAAGGAACTATACCCAAAGATCTCAAAACAATTCAGACATAAAAGAATGAGTAGCACCAGTATCAATCAATGTCGTTGCTACTCTGCCTGAAATTAAAATAGTACTAGAGATCACAGAAGAATCATGGTTTATACCTTCCTTGGTCATCGTAAAGATGCGACCCTGCACCTTATCCTTGCTCGCTCCCCTTGGACAATATTTAGCAATGTGGCCAGCCGTGCCACAACGATAACACATATGAGTGCCAAATCTGCACTCTCCTCGATGATGTCTGCTGCATTTGGGACACAAAGGCTTCTCGGGATCAAATGGAACTGCCAGTGGTTTAGGACTCGGCTCTATCTTGCCTTTCCCCTTGAAACGATCTTTGCCTCTTTGGTTCGATCCCTGGCCTCTCTGAGCAATGGCCTGCTGTCTCTCTTGCCTCTCTCTGGCTATGTCTTTCTCATCTTGCTCAGCCAACAAAGCCTTAGACACAATTTCCTTGAACGTCACAGCCTTGGACATGTTGATATCTCTTCTGATCTCCGCTCGAAGACTTCTGATGAAATGAGCACCTTTGTCCTTGTCGTTGGAAGCAATATACGGAGCAAATAAACAACCCTCCTCGAAATTGAGAATGTACTCATCAACGTTCATGCCTCCCTGTCGAAGCTCCAGAAACTCAGTCACCTTCCTAGCTCGAAGTGCGTCGGGAATGTACTTGTCATAGAACAGGTCTGTGAACTCTTGCCACTTCAAAGCTGAAACATCGACACCAACCTTAGTGGCATTCCACCAGATATGTGCAGCCTTTATCAACATGAATACTGCACAGCTGATCCTGTCTTTATCCTCATACTGAAGATGGTCGAAGATTGCTTCAAGCGCCTTGACCCACTCGACAGCCACTAACGGATCAGTGCTACCTACGAATTCCGGTGGATCCATTCTCTTAAAAGCAGAAAAGACGGCATCAGTGCCAACTGCCTGAGCTACTTGGCCTCTCACTTGGCCTCTACCCTATCCTGTTCCTTGCAATCGAAGCAGCTGCTGAATCTGCTCGCTATGGACTTTGGCGTGCTCTTTAAGCAACTTGCCGAACTCGTCGACAACTCTCGAGGAAGAACTATCCTCACCCTCTGACGCCTTACGCTTAGGAGGCATACTCTACAATGTTCTCGCAAAAGACAAATCAATAAATAACAATGAATAGATGCAAAAGAAAACATACCCGGACAGTTGAAAGTAGACGAAGTCATATGCATTGGTCCGAAGAACCTGGCTCTGATACCACTAAATGTGACACCTCGACCCGTTTACAATAAAAATAGCAGCGGAATTTAAAATTTTCTTATAAAATGAAGGAAAGTTTCAAAATACATCACCATAAAATGTTTAAAAGTAAATAAATGATCATTCAAATGATATAACAAAATACAAAATATCATTCCTATGATCATGATCCAAAAATAATTGCAAAATAACATCTTCCTTCCAACTTCGTATGCATATGACTCTGGGCCACAATCAACGTCCTGGTCCGTCGCTCTTATCTGCATCACATGAAATAACTGAAATGAGTATAAAACCCAGCAAGTGGAACTCTTACATAGCAATGATACATAGTATATTCTGTAAAACATGGCTTTGAAAACATAAAATACCATCAACTCTGAAACATGTATATCGTAGCAATAGCATAACAATGAGATGGTATTTCTCTTTACTATGGTGGATTGATATCAATAGTAACTCTGTCTGTGGTGCTCGTATCCCATCGATAAAAATCGACAACTCTGAGGGATATAAGCCTATGGTCGTTGATCAACTAATTGCATGCAATCTCTGACTATGTATCTATCAATCCATAAAACATTTAAACTCTTTCTTTGGGACATTTCATCAAACACTTTGATATTCTTTCTCTTTTGTATTCCCTTCTCAAAGTTGAGACATCAATTGCCTCCACAATATACAACAAAGGTATCAATACATAATAGTGAATCAAATGAAGGGAATAACACAATAAAACCTTTGAAACACAATACATATATAATCATGCAAGCACAAGAATGAAATTCCACTTACAACAACTTGAAACCTTGATTCTATACTCTTGGTAGCAATCCTACAACAATAAACCATAATCAACACCATCACAAACCCATAACATCTCCAAAACCAAAAACTAAGAAATAACCAAACCAAAATAATGTCTCCAAATCTTCAAGGCGAAAACCACAGCTGCCAGCTCCAAATCGTGCGTAGGATAATTCTTCTCGTAATCCTTCAACTGGCGAGAAGCATAGGCCATGACTTTCCCACGCTGCATCAACACTGCTCCAAGACCTTTCTTCGACGCGTCAGTATAAACAACAAAGTCCTCTGAACCACTGGGCAATGCAAGTACCGGAGCTGTCGTCAGTCTATCTTTCAACTCGTGAAATCCACTTTGGCATTCATTGGACCACTCAAACTTCACAGTCTTCCTCGTCAGATTGGTTAACGGCAGGGCAATCTTTGAGAAATCTGAGATGAAACGACGATAATAACCCGTCAAACCAAGAAAACTGCGTACCTCTGAGACAGTGGTAGGAATAGGCCACTTCTGAATCGCCTCAATCTTTGCTGGATCAACAGCTATGCCATCCTTCGAAACAACATGGCCTAGAAAAAAAATCTGCTCCAACCAAAACTCACACTTCTTCAACTTAGCATACAACTTCTTCTCTCTCAACAACTGAAGAACAACTCTGAGATGCTCTGCATGAAGCTCTCTGGTCTTGGAATAGATCAAGATGTCGTCGATGAAGACAATGACGAAGCAATCCAAATATGGCCTGAACACACGGTTCATCAGATCCATGAAAACTGAAGGAGCATTGGTCAGACCAAAAGACATCACAAGAAACTCATAGTGACCATACCTGGTCCGGAACGCTGTCTTAGGGATATCCGATTCCCTAACCTTCAACTGATTGTAGCCAGACAGAAGATCAATCTTCGAAAATACAGTAGCACCTTGCAGCTGATCAAACAAATCATCTATCCGTGGCAACGGATACTTGTTCTTGATAGTCACTTTGTTGAGCTCCCTATAGTCGATACACAGGCGCAACGACCCATCTTTCTTCTTGACAAACAGTACCGGAGCTCCCCAAGGCGAAGAACTCGGTCGAATAAAACCCTTGTCTAAAAGATCCTGCAACTGCGTCTTCAACTCCTTCATCTCGGTAGGAGCCATCCTATACGGAGCCTTAGAAATAGGAACCGTACCTGGAGCTAGATCAATCACAAACTCAACATCCCTGTCCGGCGGCAAACCCGGCACATCATCCTCAAACACATCAGCAAACTCCCTCACAACATCGATATCATCTATATTCAACTTAATCTTTCTATCAACATCCACAATCGAAGCCATAAACACATCACAACCTCTACACAGCAACTTCTCAGCCTCAAGACAAGAAATAAAAGGAAGGACCAGCGAAGTACCTGCACTGGCGAGCATACCTTCCCTATTGCCATCATCTGCAAAAGTCACCGTCTTAGCAACGCAATCAATCACTGCACGATAGGTTGATAGCCAATCCATGCCAAGAATAACATCAAATGCAACCATCGGGATGACAATCAAATCAGCAAAAACCATACGCCCATCAATTTGAACAGAGCACGCATACACAATCGATGTCGGGCACAACACATCTCCCGAAGGCAAAACAACATTGAACTGGAGGGAAAGAACAGAAGGAACTATACCCAAAGATCTCAAAACAATTCAGACATAAAAGAATGAGTAGCACCAGTATCAATCAATGTCGTTGCTACTCTGCCTGAAATTAAAATAGTACTAGAGATCACAGAAGAATCATGGTTTATACCTTCCTTGGTCATCGTAAAGATGCGACCCTGCACCTTATCCTTGCTCGCTCCCCTTGGACAATATTTAGCAATGTGGCCAGCCGTGCCACAACGATAACACATATGAGTGCCAAATCTGCACTCTCCTCGATGATGTCTGCTGCATTTGGGACACAAAGGCTTCTCGGGATCAAATGGAACTGCCGGTGGTTTAGGACTCGGCTCTATCTTGCCTTTCCCCTTGAAACGATCTTTGCCTCTTTGGTTCGATCCCTGGCCTCTCTGAGCAATGGCCTGCTGTCTCTCTTGCCTCTCTCTGGCTATGTCTTTCTCATCTTGCTCAGCCAACAAAGCCTTAGACACAATTTCCTTGAACGTCACAGCCTTGGACATGTTGATATCTCTTCTGATCTCCGCTCGAAGACTTCTGATGAAATGAGCACCTTTGTCCTTGTCGTTGGAAGCAATATACGGAGCAAATAAACAACCCTCCTCGAAATTGAGAATGTACTCATCAACGTTCATGCCTCCCTGTCGAAGCTCCAGAAACTCAGTCACCTTCCTAGCTCGAAGTGCGTCGGGAATGTACTTGTCATAGAACAGGTCTGTGAACTCTTGCCACTTCAAAGCTGAAACATCGACACCAACCTTAGTGGCATTCCACCAGATATGTGCAGCCTTTATCAACATGAATACTGCACAGCTGATCCTGTCTTTATCCTCATACTGAAGATGGTCGAAGATTGCTTCAAGCGCCTTGACCCACTCGACAGCCACTAACGGATCAGTGCTACCTACGAATTCCGGTGGATCCATTCTCTTAAAAGCAGAAAAGACTGCATCAGTGCCAACTGCCTGAGCTACTTGGCCTCTCACTTGGCCTCTACCCTATCCTGTTCCTTGCAATCGAAGCAGCTGCTGAATCTGCTCGCTATGGACTTTGGCGTGCTCTTTAAGCAACTTGCCGAACTCGTCGACAACTCTCGAGGAAGAACTATCCTCACCCTCTGACGCCTTACGCTTAGGAGGCATACTCTACAATGTTCTCGCAAAAGACAAATCAATAAATAACAATGAATAGATGCAAAAGAAAACATACCCGGACAGTTGAAAGTAGACGAAGTCATATGCATTGGTCCGAAGAACCTGGCTCTGATACCACTAAATGTGACACCTCGACCCGTTTACAATAAAAATAGCAGCGGAATTTAAAATTTTCTTATAAAATGAAGGAAAGTTTCAAAATACATCACCATAAAATGTTTAAAAGTAAATAAATGATCATTCAAATGATATAACAAAATACAAAATATCATTCCTATGATCATGATCCAAAAATAATTGCAAAATAACATCTTCCTTCCAACTTCGTATGCATATGACTCTGGGCCACAATCAACGTCCTGGTCCGTCGCTCTTATCTGCATCACATGAAATAACTGAAATGAGTATAAAACCCAGCAAGTGGAACTCTTACATAGCAATGATACATAGTATATTCTGTAAAACATGGCTTTGAAAACATAAAATACCATCAACTCTGAAACATGTATATCGTAGCAATAGCATAACAATGAGATGGTATTTCTCTTTACTATGGTGGATTGATATCAATAGTAACTCTGTCTGTGGTGCTCGTATCCCATCGATAAAAATCGACAACTTTGATGGATATAAGCCTATGGTCGTTGATCAACTAATTGCATGCAATCTCTGACTATGTATCTATCAATCCATAAAACATTTAAACTCTTTCTTTGGGACATTTCATCAAACACTTTGATATTCTTTCTCTTTTGTATTCCCTTCTCAAAGTTGAGACATCAATTGCCTCCACAATATACAACAAAGGTATCAATACATAATAGTGAATCAAATGAAGGGAATAACACAATAAAACCTTTGAAACACAATACATATATAATCATGCAAGCACAAGAATGAAATTCCACTTACAACAACTTGAAACCTTGATTCTATACTCTTGGTAAACCAGAATCAACACCATCACAAACCCATAACATCTCCAAAACCAAAAACTAAGAAATAACCAAACCAAAAGCTTACCTTAGCTTCCTTGATCCCAAAATATTCTTGCTCTCAACACAAATAACTAACAAGAAGCTTGGGTCAAAGAAAAGAAAGGAGAGAAATTGGAACCCTAGTCTCCCAAGAGAAGAAGAAACGAAAAGGAAGAGTAGAAATGAGGAAAAATGAGACCAACTATTGCATTAAAACACTTAAAATCCGAAAACACGTTTTTAAAAAATCGCTGGCCGCTCGGGCGAACATATTTTTCCGCTCGGGCGCGGAACTCACGGCCAAAACACAATATTTTCGAACAAGGCCCGCCCGGGCGCACAAACATTCTCGCCCGGGCGGGCACTCTGCGCACTACCACTCCAAAGATCGCTTCTGAAACGCCTCTTCCCTTCATTATTTGGAAACGTGGTAAACTACAAAGTTGTATCTCTATGTCTTATCTTGAATCACTCAAAATTTCAGATCAATTAGACGTGGGAGTAAAACGTTATGCCCATTCTCCCAACATGTGTCACTGGAGGAACGTCGAAACACATGAAACACTTCGGGGCACTTTTGGCTTACCTTACACAATGATTTGAACAAAACTCAAAATAATAAAGTTACACCTCTATGTCTTATCTTTCTAATGGAAAAGGCCTCACCTCATTTGGATCAATACACAATTTATCATGAATTTAATCGTAACGCCGCTACAAAAGCACTACACATCATCTATAACCAACCATACTATAAATCATGAATCGAAACTCTTAACATCCAAACTATACCTAAACTTGACCAAGTAGTCAATAAACTTATGAAAACTTAAACCATACCGTACACCAGGCTTGGCTATTACAATAGATATATCAGAAACTTCGATGGAAATACAGTTGAAGAAATTTCAATCGTTTCAACCGCCGATTTTGAGGGGTACTGAGATGTCTGAAGAGTGTCAGAATTGGTTAGATTACATAGAACTGTTGTTTGATTTGCTTAAGTATTCAGATGATCATAGAATTAAATTGGTACCCAACCAGTTACGAGAGGCCACCAGGAGTTAGTGGATTACAATCAAAGGAATATTAGAACAACGTGGTACTCTGATCACGTGGGAAGTCTTCAAAGCTGAATTCTATCGAAGATTTTTCTCAGTTTCGTACCGTGAGGATAAAAGAATAGAGTTTGAGAATTTGAGACAAGGACAACTGAATATTGAAGAATATGTTGCTAAATTCTCTACTCTACTTCGTTTTGTTCCTCAGATAGCTGGGAATGATGAAGCTGTAGCTGAGAAATTCATCAAAGGATTGAATTCAGGGATAGTTGCATTGATAAATATGCAGCGACCTTACCATTTTGCTGATACTTTGAGTAGGGCAAAGAGAGATGAGGTGAGTCTGATTCGACAATGAGAAAGGTTAGATGTGATTAAACTCCCTCTTAGATTTGAAAAAGGCAATACGAGTGGAAAGCAAGATTTGCTGAAAGCTCGAAAGAAACAGTTTAAGAAGTTAGGAAGCGGACTGAGTGGTTCGTCTAGCTCTAGTGGTTCCAGCCCAAGTTATACTGGAGTATATTGCAGAACATGCGGAGGAAGACATCCCACAGAGCAATGCCAGGGAGTGACTGGTAGTTGTCATATTTGTAGACAGCCGGGACACTTTGTGAGAGTTGGTCCTCAGAGAAGTTCCCGAAGATTTTAGGGAGCAGAAGACCGAGGAACAGACACCGGACACACCTTATGATAGAGTGGCAGGTACTGTTCTTTTATGATTATATTGCATAGGTATTGATATATACTAATGCATTCCCTACGATTATCTTTGACCTAGTTGCATTGAGATTTGCTGTATCTGTTGAGTTTGATAGTACTGTAGTATTGATTCCCTTACTTTTTGGGAAAGAAAGATTGATATCAGAGATTTCTGTGAAATATTGTATACTACAGTAAGATGAGAATGAGGTCGAGTTAAATTATGATGCAGTTGTGTTTCTGATTTGACCGAATTATTGATATTAATATGCTGAACAAGTACAGAACTATTGTAGATTCCTTCTAGAAAAATATAAGATTTAGACCAGATAGGGTTGATGGGTAGAAATTCCACGGTAAGGATTCTAGATCTAGAATTCCTTTGATATCTGTATTATTTATGACTCGATTGATACAGAAAGGAGCAGATGGTATCCTTATGTATTCAGTAGACATGCTGAAATCAAGCCTAGTATTGGCAGATTTGCCAAGTGATGTACGAGTTGGTTGACGTCTTCCTAGAAAAGATTTTGGATTTGCTTTATATCAGGAAGATAGATTTCAGAATTGAATTGATACCAGGTACTGTTTGTATTTTAGAATTCAGTACAGAATGATATTAAATGTACAGAATGTCACTGAATGAATTGAAAGAATTGAAAGATCAGTAAAAGAGTACCGGCCAGGAGTTACATTTGATTTAGTGTTTCTCTGTGGCATATTTCAGTATGTTCAGAGATATTCTGATGATTTCATGCTCGTTGTATCTATGATATTTTGATATATTTGCAGCATCTGATTGATTGAATTGAATATCTGAAGATTGTATTGAATACTCTGAGAACTGTGATTATTCTATACAGAAATTATTTAGATAAGAATCTTGCTTGAAACAGATTGTATTCAGAATAAGCGATAATTAAAGTTAATATAACGATTGATTTTGACACAGTTGAGATTGTGATCAGTGACTGAGAACGATACCGATATCAGAAAGATCAGAAATTTCAGAAATGTCAGAAATTTATTTTTGGTCTGAGTTGGCAGATTATCTTATACGATTGTTGTTTTGTATCTGCTTGAGTATTGTTATTGTTCTAAAAACAATAGACATGAAGACGTAATTGATTAGTCAGAATTGACAATATTGCTAGAAATTGCCGTTTTCTGAGTTTACTGAACTCACTAGATCAGTATAGATTAGTGATATTGTGAATTTGATTTGATAGCACTGTTATTCTGAGTCAGTGTTTGATACAGATTATTCAAACCGAATCAGAGCTGAATTCGAAAATTTCGGCAGTTCAGAGATTTAACCAGAATGTTCAGAATTTAATTTCGATAATCAGAGCAGAGCATCGATCAGAGTGACAGATATGTGATTTTTACTGTATGAGAATGATTATCGTATGATGTCAAATGTGTCAGATTTGCACGACAGAATTTGATATCGATAGTCAGAACCGAATACCAGGTAGGTATTTTTTTTAATTTATATTATTAACTGATTTGTTTGTACAAATAGTTCGAATCTGAAATGACAGATAGTGTCAGAAACACACCGTAGTGGATTTAGTTTTCATTTTGGTGACTGAGAATGTATGATATTCGAACAGATAGTTTTGACATAAACAGATTAAATCAGTTGTGACAGAAGTTGTACTGAAATGTTGGCAGAATTTGTACTGAAATGTCTAACTCGCCAATAAATGAAGATAGAAAGATAGAAATCAGAAGATTTATTACGGAATTTGTATAATTCTGACTAGACATGGGGAGTATATTTAGATGAATTTCGTAATGAGACCACTACAATACTTTCCAAATTGTGATATGATATAATGGTGATTGACAGATTGTTCAATCTCTATCTAGTAGTGGTACAAGTTGACGTACACACATGACCAGATGACAAAGACCGATGTCAAAGAAATAGTCAGATTGACCAGAATGTGAAATAGATTATATCAGATTGTGAATTTTAATTGAGTTTGTAATTGTGGCAGAACATACCATAAACTCATTCATATATTATCCATTGACTTATAGATAGCCAGAGCGTACTATCCAGATATTAAAAGATATTTATGGAGTTGTAGTGCTGGATGTTAGCACTAGATGACATGACATATTGTCGCTGTGTGAATTATTGTACGATAATAGTTATCAGATAACTAGATGGATAATGAAATAGTTACAGACGATACATTGTACAGTGGGTACTGCAGATTTCTTTTGTATAAGAATAATATCTCGGAGATACCTGAGATAGGATCTGATACGGTCAGAGATATGACAAAGAAAATGTAGCTAATTCAGAAGAGAATGAAGATAGCTCAGACCAGACAGACTTAATATGCCGACATCGGATGGTGACGATTGGTATTTGGGGCCGAAGATTTAATATATCCTTGAATGGGATAAACAGATTTGGTAACAGATGATGGTATTGATTTATTATGAACTATTGATTGGTATATACGGATGTTGTATAATCAATATTGCGAGATTGATTTTGTCAAAATATTTCGAGTGGTACTATGATATTATACTGCTTGAATTATTATTCCAGTTTGGAATCAGAGTGAAATTAAGATTATTCTATTTTTGGAAACACAGTAAGATTGTCAGGAGGTCAACGAGACTGTCTGAAAGACAAAATCTGATATGAGATTAAGGTTTCAGAATGGATTCTTTGAGATGAGTTTCTGATTTAAACTATGTATACATTCCTTCTGATATATATGAATTGATTATTTGCGAGTTCGAGGACAAACTCAGATCTAAGAGGGGGAGAAATGTAAGGCCCGATATTTTATTACTGTAATCTGAGATTAATCTGAAATGATTTATTTATTAATTGAGATGATTATAGACGAAACGGATCAGACTGGGAGAGTTGAAAGAAGATTTGACATGAGGTGCAAGAAGAGTCCCCCGCACACATGCGCGACGTGTTGGGCGCACATGCTCGAGGAAGAAAGAACCTTGCGCGCATATGCGCGGTTTGAGGGCGCGCATATGCGCGAGGTGTCCATTAGGCTAGGAGAGTATTCGGTGCATATGCGCGACGTAGATTGAAATGTAATGCCCGAGATTGTAGGTTGATCAAATGAAATTATGAAGTGTTGCATGGATAGGAGACCGCACCCGCGCTAGGATATCGACCGCACCCGCAGTTGATGGACAGAGAGTTGGACATTTTTATAGTAAGGTCACCGCACCCGCGGTCCAAGAAGGAGTGCACCCGCGGTGGATGGCTAGTAAGTTGGAGTTTTGTCATGAAGAAGACACCGCACCCGCGGTCAAACACCAAGCGCACCCGCGGTCGACTTTTCTGAATTGTTGGATAGCATGCCGAAAGTTGAGCGCACCCGCGCTGCAGAGGCAGCGCACCAGCGGTGCAACGTGGGTGTTGGAAAAGAAGCCACTTGCCCTTGCTATGCATATATGTTGTATGTGTCTTCATTTCCATTCCTTCTAGCAGCTGAGAACCGAGAGAACTTCAGAAATTCCCTCAAGCTTTCTTCATAGTAAACTTTGAGTTGTGAAAGAATTAGCCAACTGATTTTCAATCCGAGTTAATATTTGTGTTCCTTACATCACAGGCTACAAGAGGATGTAAGTATTGTTCACTTTCAACATGCTTTGAAGTTGAGATGTTGGGGAAATCAGATATTGGTTGTTATTATGTGTTCTTATGATGATTCCGAACGTATATTTGAAAACGGATCGAAGAAATGTTATCGTAGGTAATTGTTATGAATTTCCAGCATATATATGTATGAACTTATGCAGAATTTCAGAGTTTGAAGTGTATATGACAGTGGTTATGAGTTATTGATATGAGTATTAATATTTGAGTTGATTTGGTATTACAAGATCACGTCGTTATGCCTTCGAAATATACCGAGAATGAATATTACTACGTACATGTATTGGTTGAGTTGAATGTTGATCTTGTATATATTGAACATTGCCATTTCAGATTCATCGTGCCTCACTTCGACTTCGAGACCTCGACATCGATAAAGGTTTAACAAGAAAGGTATAATTCATGTTTTGTTTGGGTAAGACACAACTCAAATGAGATTCAATTTGAGTTTCCCAACAAAATCACATACTTGTTCTGTTTGTACTTTATATTGATTTATATATATGTACTGAGATAGGAGTGTCAATGGTAGATACTCCAATTTTCTAAACGTTCGGTGATATCGATGCTTCGGATCAGATTCACTTCGATTGTAGATTTCGATACAGACCAGACCGAAGTTTAGGAATAAGATGTAACGCCACCCCGATTGGGAGAGTAGGTGGGAGACCTGTTACATCTTATTCACACCAGGATCCCTAGACTTAGATACGAGTCGAGTTAAAGAGTAAGAGTCAGATTGTTTTATCTGTTTTCACTAATGTGTCATAATTACTGATTATGTGTTATGATTTGTATTAAACTGCATGACATGCATGTATACATGTTTTATACTGGGATTTATTCTCACCGGAGTATCCGGCTGTTGTCTTGTTTTGTATGTGTGCATGACAACAGGTGGGACAGGATCGGGGTCAAGAAGATGAGGAGAGAAGATGAGATAGAGTGGTGATTCCGGACTTATTGTAGACTTGGTTTAATACTTGAAATTTATTGGTTGAACCTTAGACTAGTTTGAATAATTGTTGTACATTATTGTACTTATATACTGAGATGTATATTAGTTACATTCCATTACGCTCCGCACTTGTGTTTTAAAAGAAAAATTTTTAGACCATGTTTAATTTAATGGATAATTAAATCCCAAAGATGATTAAGAAGATGATTAGCGTCCGGGTCCCCACATGAGACAAGATTAGGAAGAGGATGAGAGATTATAGTTAGCGTGGAGATCCGGGCCCAGAAGCAGAGTAGCATTCAGCACTTGATGTATATATGCTGAACCTAATTGAGATAGATACCTGTAGTATATGTGTTGTACTTTTATACTGACATGTATATTAGATAGATTACCTTGTGTTCCTGCATTTATAATTTAAAAGAAAATTTTTAGTCCCACTTTTTATTTAATTGTTATTTGACGTTTATAATGATTAAAACATGAATTAGCGTCTGGGTCCCCACAGGTTGAGACATGTAAATCTCTTCCTAAGTATCTCCATTAAGAAAGGCTATGTTGACATCAATCTGCCATATCTCATAGTCATACCATGCAGCTATGGCTAGCAATATCCTTATAGACTTGAACATTGCAACTGGAAAAAAAGTTTCTTTATAGTCAACTCCTTATCTTTGAGTATATCCTTTTGCCATCAATCGCACTTTGAAGGTCAATACCTTCTCATCCGCCCCAAGTTTCCTCTTGTAAATCCATTTACACCCTATGGGAAGAGTTCCCTCAGATGGATCCACAAGATTCCACACTCGGTTCGAATGCATGGAATTCATCTCAGATTCCATTGCCTCAAGCCACTTGGATTAATCGGCATCAGATAACGCTTCCTTGAAGGTCAATGGATCACATCCATGGTTAGGCTCATCATTGCCTCTTCAAGAAGCAGACCATACCTCATAGTTGGTCTCGAGACTCTCTCGTATCTTCTAGGAGCTTGTATCTCTTCTCTTGTCTCTTAGGGTGTGGGTTCTTCAATTATGGGCGTCTCTCAAACGTCTTCGAGTTCTATCATCTCCCCATTTCTATCCAATAGAAATTCCTTTTCCAAAAAAGTTGCATTCCTAGAAACAAACACATTTGTTTCTTGGGGATGATAGAAATAGTATCCAGCTGAATTCCTTGAATATCCCACAAAGTAACATAAAATGGATCGACTATCCAATTTATCTCCCACAGTCTGCTTCGCATAAGCAGGGCATCCCCATATTCTAAGATAAGAATATTTGGGAGGCTTGCCCATCCATATCTCATATGGTATCTTATCAACTGCCTTTGAATGGACATTGTTCAACAACAGTGCCGCTGTCTCAAGTGCGTATCCCCAAAAGGATGGCGGCAACTCCGTAAACCCCATCATAGACCGAACCATGTCCATCAAAGTCCGATTACGACGCTCCGAAACACCATTCATGTGGGGACCCGGACGCTAATTCATTCCTTAATCGTCTTTAGGAATAATTCAACCAATTATAATAAACAGGGTCTAAATTTTTTTTTTTTTAAAATACAATGCGGAAACGTAATGTAATTCAATTCAAATTACATATTAAACACAAATATACAAATCTTGTATTATCTACAAGAATTCAACTAGATTCAACTATATCTAGTCCAGCCTCGTTCTCTTCTTGACCCTGATCCTATCCCACCTGTTGTCATGCACACATACAAACAAGACAACAGCCGGATAACTCCGGTGAGAATTATATTCTCATTATAAATCATGTATACATGCAATCATAAAAGCAATATAAAAGCATATAACAAATATGTCTAACATGTATTCAGATCAGAATATAAATCCACATCAAGAATAAATCCTATTCTAAACATATACCATCATCAGGAACATAATTCAATGTGTATCATATTCAGGAACATAATCAACATGAATAAATATAACTGTCAATTAGACTCATGACTCCATATTTTAGACTAGACTCAATCCTAGTCTAGGGATCCCGGTTTCCAGAAGTTAACATTCCCATATCGACCAACAGTAATAGAAAAGACTCCAGTTCTATCCACGTCGATAGGGTATCGATCACCAGTAATAGAAAAAATACCAATTCTATCCACATCGATATAATATCGATCACCAGTAATAGAAGAAGCTCGTATTCTATCCACATCGGTATAGTATCGATCACCAGTAATAGAAAGAACTCCGATTCTATCCACATCGATATAATATCGATTACCAGTAATAGAAGAAGTTATGATTCTATCCACATCGATACGGTACCGATCACCAGTAACAGAAGAAGCTCCGATTCTATCCACATCGATATACTATTGATCATCAGTAATAGAAAAAGTTATAATTCTATCCACATCGATAGCCAAACATCCGGTGACAGACTTTGGCACAATCACCAATACACTATCTTGTGACATCGTGCAATGTGCCCGTGGCGATCCCACCACTATCAGGCACATCTGTCACAAGATTACTCGTCTAATACCTGCTGTCTATAAATCAAGAGAACAAGTATATCAATCAAATCAATACAATAAGGTAAAGTATGTGATTTAGGGAAACTCGAGCAAAACCTCAATCGAGTTGTGCAATTCCAACTCAACATTAATTTATACATTTATCTTCTCGGTCCGACGAAGACGAAGTATTGAAGTCAACTCTGTCCATACCCAATCTGATAATGACAATCGAATAGATACAATATCAGTATATAACACAGTTCAAAACCTGTTCTGATTAATACTCAAATCAAAACATAATCTGATCAATGCCAACTGACATATGATACCACGATACCATCTCAATCAAAACCGAATCTGATCAATATCAATCAACTGATGTTTCGACGACATAACAATACAATCTCGATAATCCTGTCAATTCCAACACCACAGATATAATACCAGAACTCATAATCAATATCGGTGCAACTCATAATTTCAATAACAAAACAAATCTGATATCGAATCTCAATTAATCAATTCCAAAAATCATAACAATTACATAACCAGTCTGTTCTTTAATCTTACTTCGATTCTATGATGTCTAACATGTCAAGAACATCATATTTGACGTGTATTCAATTCCAACAACATCATAATTTCAGAACATGTCAAAACGTAACAAAACTTACGTCACGTTGTAGCCTACGTCAATAGGAACACAGTACTGAAGTCGGATTTAAATCAGACGGAGGGATCTCGTAAAAATCGAAATTCTACGATTTGGAACCCTTTTCCCCTTTCCTCGAGTTTCTCCCTCGATTTCCTTCAAGATTTACGTTTGTATGTATATATATATATATATCAAATCGCATGCCAATGAAACGTGGCTGATTTTTAATCTGCATGTCTCGCGCATATGCGCGACCCCAACCGGCGCATATGCGCAAGACCTACTGGTCTCGATGCGCTGCTTCACAACTGCTGGCGCATATGCGCGCCTCAACTTCGCGCATATGCGCCAAAGGTTCTGTCTCAAAACTTTGGCTACAGGACTACTCGCGCATATGCGCGCACTGACATCGCGCATATGCGCGAGACACCATTTCTCGGCGCGTGTGTCTCGACATCTCTCGCGCATATGCGCGCCTCACCTCGGCGCATATGCGCGAGGTTCTCTGGACAAGGCATACTACAGCTCGCGCATATGCGCGCAATCACTCCGCGCATATGCGCGGGATCTTCTGCCCAACTCGCGCACAGCTCGTGCATTACGTCGCGCATGTGTGCGAGTGGCACCTCCCTCGCACCTAATTCGTGTCTTTTCTCGTCTGTCCCGGTCTGATCTGTTCAGTCTTTATCACCTCAATTAATCAAGAAATCATCCCAGATTACTCTTTGATTACGGTAAATATACCCAAATCATTTTCGATTACGGTAATCAAATTTTCGGGCCTTACAATTCAACTGTTGTGTAGAAGGCGGAGTCCACTGCGAGAGAATCCGATTCTCCCTAAGATACTCTTGGGACTCGGCACTCAAGTATTCACCACCTCTGTAAGGCTTGAGATTTATTAGTCTTCATTGATGTGATATTCGGAAGACATGAGTATGCATGACATGTAATGAGAGGCACTGAATGAGATTATGAAGGGTTGCATAAAGTCTAGACTGCACCCGCGCTACGAACAAGACCGCACCCGCGGTTGATGGACAGAGAGTTGGAGATTATTTACCGAAGTGACAGCGCACCCGCGGTGAAGAAGTACTGCACGCGCGGTGTATGGACAGTAGGGTATGAAAGTTGCTACTGGAGATTGAGCGCACCCGCGGTTCTACTACAGTAGAGGCAGCGCACGCGCGGTGCAAGACAGAGCGCACCCGCGGTCGTTGTTTCTGAAATTTTGGATGATGATCAGTACGCCTAGCGCACCCGTGGTGTGAGAAATACCGCACCCGCGGTGAAACGTGCAGTAAGCACATTCAGCCATGTGCCTTACATGCAAGGTGATCTATATATATATATATGTATATGAAATCTTCATTTTTCCTTAAGCAAGAAACAAGAATTCCCTCAGAAATCTTACAAGTTTGATGTGGTGCTAGATTTGAGATTTTATACCAACCAGTTATCAGAATTTAAATCCGAGCACAGTTCTACGATCCTCTTGGCGACAGCTACAACTGGACGTAAGTTTTGTTTCGTTTAGACATGATTTGAAATTATGTTAGTATCAGAATCGAATATGAATCAGATATGATGTTTCTGATACAGTAGACATCGTATAACTGAAGTCTGATTAAAGAATAGATTGTTTATGAAATTGTTATGAATTTCAGAGTTGATTTAGGTGAGATTCTATATCAGAGTTGTGTTATTATTCAAATTTTGAGTTGTACTGGTACTGGTTATGAATTCTGGTATTATATATGTGATGTTGAGATAGACGAGGTTATCGTGACTGTATTGCTATGTTGTCGAAACATCAGTAAATTGATATTGATCAGATTCAGTAATGATTTCGATTGTATCGTGATATTATTGATATGAATTAGATTGTACCTTGTTCAGATATGGATCAGATTACATACCGATTTGAGTATTGATCAGAACAGGTCTTGAATTGAGTTATATACTGATATGGTATTTATATGATTGTCATTATAAGATTTGGATATGGACAGATTGGAATACAAGACTTCATCTTCATCAGACCGAGAATAGAAAGGTATAAATCGATGTCAATTGGGAGATCGACTTGAGTTAGATTTAACTCGAGTTTCCCTAAACCACATACTTGTATGGTATTGTTTTTATACCTTTGTGTTTTAATGAGTATGTTTATTCTATTAAATTAGAAGTAGAAAGCAGAGAGCTATTAAGTAAGAGTCACTGACAGAGGGGTTAGATTTTGACAGACTTGTCACTGACCCATTGCACATTGTCAGAATAGGCTTAGTCATGGTAGATACGCCAAGGCACTGGACGTTTGTTGTATCGATGTGCTTAAGATATAGATATTGTTCTTATTGTAGATTATTCGATACAGCTAGAGCAAAGTCCAGAAATAAGAACGTACCGCCACTGCGACTGGTAGTAGTAGGTGGGAGACTTGTTACGTTCTTATTCACCGGGATCCCTAGACTAGATTAGAATGAGAGATGAGTCGAGTCTTAGATATCGAGACTAGAACTGGATTTACAGATGTGTATTGATTTATGTTTCGTAGAGTACGATTCATGTTTTATTTACAGACTGGTATTGATACATGTTGTTTGATTATGCTACATGTGATAAGATGTAATTCATGCTTTTATGTTATTTAAGTTAACTGCATGTATACATTATTTATACTGGGATTTATTCTCACCGGAGTATCAGACTATTGTCTTGTTTGTATGTGTGCATGAAAGCAGGTGGGAGAAGATCGGGGTCAAGAAGATGATGAGAGATCGAGATTAGAGTGGTGATTCCGGACTTGGATGTAGACTTTGTTTAATATTTTAAATTTAATAGTTAAACCTTCGATTAGTTAGAACTAGAAGCATGTTGTACAAGATTTGTATTATTATACTGGTTTGTATAATAAGTTGATTCCATTACCTTCCGCATTTTAAAGAAAAATTTTTAGACCCTGTTTATCTTAATTGATATTTAAATCCCAAAGATAATTTAGTAGATGATTAGCGTCCGGGTCCCCACAACAGGTGGTATCAGAGCGATAGATCCTTTAGATTGAGATAGAAGAGAATGAGCGGGGTAGACTGAGTTTTCTTTCCTTGCATGTGATTGCTAGCATGAGATTTCTTTTAATGTTGATTTACATTGTGTATGCTAGCATGAGATTATGTTTTACTGCTTTGAAATACATGGTTACCTGATTATCTGATTTGAGTTGGTAGTATGTATTATTGAGTATGAATCAGATCTGATTCATGATCAGCAGTAAGATGATCAGAGAAAGAATGGGACAGATTTGTAGTATTCGAGTACTAATGTTTTGATAAGCAGATATACCGCCACGGAGAATTCCAGAAAGGGGTAGTACTTCGACTGAACAGATAGATATATCAGAAACTCAGATGGAAATACAGTTGAAAGAATTTCAGTTATTTTAGTCGCCGATTCTGAGTGGTGTCGAGATGTCTGAAGATTGTGAGAACTTGTTTGATGACATAGAAATACTGTTTGATTTACTTAATTATTCAGATGAGCAGAGAATTAAACTGATATTCCACCAGTTACGAGAGACTGCCAGAAGTTGGTGGATTACAAGTAAAAGAATGCTAGAACAAAGAGGTACAGTGATTTAGTGGGAAATATTCAGAACTGAATTTTATCGAAGATTTTTCTCAGTTTCGTACCGGGAGGACAAGAAAGCAGAATTTGTGAATTTGAGACAAGGCCAACTGAATATTGAAGAATATGTTGCGAAATTCTCTACTCTACTGCGTTTCGCTCCTAATGTAATTGGGATTGATGAAGCTGTAGCGGATCAGTTCATCAGAGGATTGAACTCGGAGATAGTTGCATTGATGAATATGCAGCGACCTTATCATTTTGCTGATGCCTTGAGTAAAGCAAAGAGAGCGGAGGCGAGTCTGATTAGACAAATAAACAGGGTGTGTGCGATGCAACCCCAGACACAGCAATCCCCTCTCCGATTTGATCGCGGTAGTACGAGTGGAAAGCAAGATTTGCTGAAAGCTCGAAATAAGCCATTCAACAAGTTAGGGAGCGGACTGAGTGGTTCGTCTAGCTCCAGTGGTTCAAGCCTGAGTTATACTGGAGTATATTGCAGAACTTGCGGAGGGAGACATCCCACAGAGCAATGCCAGGGAGTGACTGGTAGTTGCCATATTTGTAGACAGCCGGGACACTTTGCTAGAGTTTGTCCTCAGAGAAGTTCCCGAAGATTTTAGGGAGCAGAAGACCGAGGAACAGACACCAGACACACCTGATGATAGAGTGGCAGGTATTGTTTTTTTTTATGATTATATTGCATAGGTATTGATATATACTAATGCATTCCCTACGATTATCTTTGACTGAGTTGCATTGAGATATGTTGTATCTGTTGAGGCTGATTGTACTGTAGTATTGATTCCCTTACTTGTTGGGAAAGAAAGATTGATATCAGAGATTTCTGTGAAATATTGTATACTACAGTAAGATGAGAATGAGGTCGAGTTAAATTATGATGTACTTGTGTTTTTTGATCTGATTGCATTATTGACATTAATATGCTGAACAAGTACAAAACTATTATAGATGCCTTTTAGGAGAATATAAGATTCAGACCAGATATGGCTGATAAGTAGAGATTTCACGGTAAGGATTCTAGATTCAGAATTCCTTGGATATCTGTATTGTCTATGAATCGATTATTACAGAAAGGAGCAGATAGCATCCTTATGTATTCAGTAGACATACTGAAATCGAGCCTAGCATTGGCAGATTTGCCAGTGATGTACGAGTTGGCTGATAATTGCCAGATAAGATTTCAGATTTGCTTTATATCAGAAAGATAAGATTCAAGAATTGTTTTGTATTAGGAAGATAGATTTCAGAATTGAATTGATACCAGGTACTGGTTGTGTTTTAGAATTTAGTACATAATGATATTGAATGTGCAGAATGTCACTGAATGAAGTGAAAGAATTGAAAGATCAGTAGAAGAGTACCGACCAGGAGTTACATCTGATTTAATGTTTCTCTTTGGCATGTTTCAGTATGTTCAGAGATATTATGATGATTTCATGCTCGTTGTATCTATGATGTTGTGATATACTTACAGCATCTGATTGACTGAATCGAATATCTGAAGAGTGTATTGAATACTCTGAGAACTGTGATTATTGTATACAGAAATTATTCGGATATGAATCCTGCTTAAAAACAGATTGTAGTCAGAATAAGCGATATCTGAAGTCAATATACCGATTGATTTTTACACAGTTGAGCTTGTGATCAGTGACTGAGAACGATATCGATATCACAAATATCAGAGAATTTATTGTGTCAGAGTGGGCAGATTATATTATCCGATGTTTGATACAGATTATTCAAACCGAATAAGAACTGAATTCAAGAATTACGGCAGTTCATAGATTTAACTAGAATGTTAAGAACTTAAATTCGATAATCAGAGCAGAACATCGATCAGAATGGCAGATATGTGATTTTGTTACTGTATGAGACTGATTATCGTGTGATATCAAATATTTCAGAATTGCACGACATAATTTGATATTGATAGTCAGAACAGAATACCAGGTAGGTATTTTTTCTTTAATTTATATTATTAACTAATTGTTTATACCAAATAGTTCAAATTGGAAATGACAGATAGGGTTAGAAGCGCACAGAAATGGATTCAGTAGTCGTTCATGTAACAGAAAGTAGATGATAATTCGAAAAGATAGTTTTGATATAGACAGATTAAATCAGTTATGGCAGAATTTATGCTGAAATGTTGGCAGAATTGTACTGAAATGTCTGAACCGCCAATAAATGAAGATAGAAAGACAGAGATCAGAAGATTTATTACAGAATTTTTATATTCTTGACTAGACATGAGGAGTATATTTCGATGAATTTCGTAATAAGATCACTGCAATACTTTCCATATTGTGATGTAATATGATTGTGATTGACAGATTGTTCAATCTATATCTAGTAGTTTGTACCAGATAACGTACAAACATGACCAAATGACACAGATCGATGTCAGAAAAATGGTCAGAATAACTAGAATGCCGAAGTAGAGTATATCAGATTGTGATTTTGATTGAGTTTGTAATTGTGGCAGAACAAACCATGAACCAATTCAAATATTACCCACAGATTGACAGATAGCCAGAGTGTACTATCCAGACATTAGAAGATAATTATGGAGTTGTAGTGCTGGATGCTAGCACTAGTTAATATGACATATTGTCATCCTATGAATTATAGTATGATAATAGCCATCAGAAGAGTAATGAGATAGTTGCAGATAAGATATTGTACAGTGAGTACCACAGATTTCTTTCATATAGAGATGATATCATTGAGGTATATGAACTTTAATCTAAATTGATCAGAGATATGACAAAGAAAATGTAGCTAATTCAGAAGAGAATGAAGATAGCTCAGACCAGACAGACTTAATACGCCAACGTCGGATGATGACGATTGGTATTTGGGGCCGAAGATTTAATATATCCTTGACTGGGATAAACAGATCTGATATCAGCGAATGATATTGATTTGGTATGAGCTGTTGATTGGTATATACAGATGTTGTATAGCCAGTATTGTGAGATTGATTCGGTCAGAGTTATTTCGAAGGGTATTATGATATTATGCTCTTGAATTATTATTCCAATTTAGAATCACAGATCCGTACAAGAAAGATATTTTCATAATGAAGACTATTCTATTATTGAAAATACAGTAAGTTGAAAGGGCCTCAAAGAGATTATCTGAAAGACAAAATTTTTCATGAGATTAAGATTTCAAAATGGATTCATTGAGATGAGTTTTTGATTTAAACTCTATTATACATATCTTTTGATATAGTGCTTGTCATATATTAATTTATAGATTGTTTGTGATTTCGAGGACGAAATCCTTTCTTAGAGGGAGAGAAATGTAAGGCTTGAGATTTATTAGTCTTCATTGATGTGATATTCGGAAGACATGAGTATGCATGACATGTAATGAGAGGCACTGAATGAGATTATGAAGGCTTGCATAAAGTCTAGACCGCACCCGCGCTACGAACAAGACCGCACCCGCGGTTGATGGACAGAGAGTTGGAGATTATTTACAGAAGTGACACCGCACCCGCGGTGAAGAAGTACTGCACCCGCGGTGTATTGACAGTAGGGTATGAAAGTTGCTACTGGAGATTGAGCGCACCCGCGGTGCTAGACAGACCGCACCCGCGGTTCTACTACAGTAGAGGCAGCGCACCCGCGGTGCAAGACAGAGCGCACCCGCGGTCGCTGTTTCTGAAATTTTGGATGATGATCAGTACACCTAGCGCACCCGCGGTGTGAGAAATACCGCACCCGCGGTGAAACGTGCAGTAAGCACATTCAGCCATGTGCCTTACATGCAAGGTGATCTATATATATATATACGAAATTTTCATTCTTCCTTAAGCAAGAAACGAGAATTCCCTCAGAAATCTTCCAAGTTTGATGTGGTGCTAGATTTGAGATTTTATACCAACCAGTTATAAGAATTTAAATCCGAGCACAGTTCTACGATCCTCTTGGCGACAGCTACAACTGGACGTAAGTTTTGTTACGTTTAGACATGATTTGAAATTATGTTAGTATCAGAATCGAATATGAATCAGATATGATGTTTCTGAAACAGTAGACATCGTATAACTGAAGTTAAATTAAAGAATAGATTGTTTATGAAATTGTTATGAATTTCAGAGTTGATTTAGTTGAGATTCTATATCAGAGTTGTGTTATTATTCAAATTATGAGTTGTACTGGTACTGGTTATGAATTCTGGTATTATATCTGTGATGTTGAGACAGACGGGGTTATCGTGACTGTACTGCTATGCCGTCGAAACATCAGTAAATTGATATTGATCAGATTCAGTAATGATTTCGATTGTATCGTTATATTATTGATATGAATTAAATTGTACCTTGTTCAGATATGGATCAGATTACATACCGATTTGAGTATTGATCAGAACAGATCTTGAATTGAGTTATATACTGATATGGTATTTATATGATTGTCATTATCAGATTTGGATATGGACAGATTGGAATACAAGACTTCATCTTCATCAGACCGAGAAGAGAAAGGTATAAATCGATGTCAATTGGGAGATCGACTTGAGTTAGATTTAACTCGAGTTTCCCTAAACCACATACTTCTATGGTATTGTTTTTATACCTTTGTGTTTTAATGAGTATGTTTATTCTATTAAATTAGAAGTAGAAAGCAGAGAGCTATTAAGTAAGAGTCACTGACAGAGGGGTTAGATTTTGACAGACTTGTCACTGACCCATTGCACATTGTCAGAATAGGCTTAGTCTTGGTAGATACGCCAAGGCACTGGACGTTTGGTGTATCGATGTGCTTAAGATACAGATATTGTTCTTATTGTAGATTATTCGATACAGATAGACCAAAGTCCAGAAATAAGAACGTACCGCCACTGCGATTGGTAGTAGTAGGTGGGAGACTTGTTATGTTCTTATTCACTGGGATCCCTAAACTAGATTAGAATGAGAGATGAGTCGAGTCTTAGATATCGAGACTAGAACTGGATTTACAGATGTGTATTGATTTATGTTTCGTAGAGTACGATTCATGTTTTATTTACAGACTGGTATTGATACATGTTGTTTGATTATGCTACATGTGATAAGATGTAATTCATGCTTTTATGTTAATTCAGTTAACTGCATGTATATATTTTTTATACTGGGATTTATTCTCACCGGAGTATCCGGCTGTTATCTTGTTTGTATGTGTGCATGAAAACAGGTGGGACAAGATCGGGGTCAAGAAGATGATGAGAGATCGAGATTAGAGTGGTGATTCCGGACTTGGATGTAGACTTGGTTTAATACTTGAAATTTAGTAGTTAAAGTTTCGATTAGTTTGAACTAGAAGCATGTTGTACAAGATTTGTATTATTATACTGGTTTGTATAATAGATTGATTCCATTACCTTCCGCATTTTAAAGAAAACTTTTTAGACCCTGTTTATCTTAATTGATAATTAAATCCCAAAGATGATTAGCGTCTGGGTCCCCACAACCTCGATCCGATCGAAGTGACTTGATGCTCCGTCCCAAATGTTTCTCTACTTCACTTCTAAATTCTTTGAACCTTTCAAAGGCTTCAAACTTGTATTTCATCAAATACACATGCCCATACCTCGAAAAGTCATTGGTAAAGGTGATGAAGTAAGCATGTCCATGCTTAGTGGTGATGCTAAGTGGACCGCACGCATCGGTATTGATCAAATCCAATAAACTTTTGGCTCGCTCCACATGGCCCTTAAAGGGAATTTTGGTCATGTAAGGCCTTAGATTTATTAGTCTTCATTGATGCGATATTCAAAGGTATGAGAATGCATGACATGTAATGAGAAGAAATAAATGAGATGGGGGAAGGAGAGACATGAAAAATTAGAATTTTGAATGAAGGGCAGACCGGACCCGCACCATGAAAGATACCGCACCCGCGATGCATGGACAGAAAATTGGTCATTTTTACAGTAGGGTCACCGCACCCGCGGTCCAAGAAAGAGTGCACCCGCGGTTGATGGACAGAGAGTTGGAAATTATTTACAGAAATGACACCGCACCCGCAGTTCAAACATAACCGCACCAGCGTTGATGTCACCGCACCCGCGGTCTTATATGTAGCGCACCTGCGGTCGTCGATTTTGGAAAATGAATGGAATGCCGAAGCTTGAGCGCACCTGCGGTCTAGAGGGAGCGCACCCGCTGTGCTGCATGCGAGAAAGCCACCTTTGTTTCTCAAGTTGACACATGGCATGGTGTATATATAGAAATGTGCTGATTCATTTCTCTCCACTTCCATCAGCTGAGAAACGAGGGAGAGTGGGGAGAAGCTTCAATTCCTTATGCTTCAAGGTTATGATTTTGACAGAATTACACATCCAAACTTCATCCCAAGTATAGATTCTTGCTCCTTGCATCATAGGCTACAAGAGGATGTAAGTATGGTTCAATTATAGCATGTTTCGAAATCTACATGTTGAAGAAATTGTGATGTTAATTGAGATATGTGTTCTTGAGTAGCTAGGAACCGAAATACCGTGAACAGATTTATTATCGGATATTGTATGCGATTTATATGACATTCTAGAATGTATTGGGTGGAACTTATGCAGATTTTTAGAATTTGAAATGGTTATGATATTGATTATTACGTGGAGACATGTTTCTTGTAATTGTTATTGTTATGAAATTGACAGGTATCGAGAAATTACGTCGTTATGCCGTCAAATGGTACCGAGGTCAAGTATTGAATTGGATATGTGTTGATTCAGATTAGAGATAGATAGAATACGTATCTACGTTTCCATTTCAGATTTGATATTGACAGAGTCGTCATCGAGACTTCGACATCGACAGACATTGTGCGACGAAAGGTATAATTCATGTTTTGTTTGGGGAAGACACAACTCAAATGAGATTCAATTTGAGTTTCCCAACCAAATCACATACTAGAATTGTTGTCTATCTTTTGATATGAACTTGATTTGTCTATAGAATTATATTCAAATCTCTTGATATGATGATGCCTTGTTTATAGATTTATATTCAAGCCTTTGAGATAGGAGAGTCATTGGCAGACTTGCCAAACTAGAAGTTCGGTGTATCGACGCTTCGGATCAGATTCAATCCGATTGTAGACATTCGATAAAGACAGGGCCGAAGTCTAGGAATAAGACGTACAATTAACCTGATTGGGAGGGTAGGTGACAGACAGTGACGTCTTATTCACACCGGGATCCCTAGAGTAGAGTCGAGTCGAGTCAAGACATGATTTGATTTGAATTGCATGCTCATATAGATTGGTTTCTTAGACTATGGAACCCATTGTTATTGCTTTCATGCATGATTTATGATTATGTATTAGCATGCATACATGTTTTATACTGGGACTTGTTCTCACCGGAGTTTCCGGCTGTTGTTATGTCTGTATGTGTGCATAACAACAGGTGGGGCAGGATCTGGGTCAAGACAGAGATGAGCTCGAGATAGCGTGGTGACTTCGGGCGCAGAAGATTACTAGTTGTTTCTTACTAGACTTGTACTACTTGTGGTTGTAGTTTGTATTAAACACTGGTTTATATGAATGTATTAGAACAAGACATGTAATTATGTTTATTGAAATAAAATGAAGAACTATCTTGTGCGGTTTATATACATTTGAATTAATGTTAAAAAGCAAAATTTTGACCCACATTTTTGAATAAAGATCCGATTAATCCCGAAAATAATTGAGTTAGAGCCCGGGTCCCCACAACAGGTGGTATCAGAGCAGTAGTTTCTGTAGAGTGAGATAGAATGGAATGAGCGGGGTAGATCGAGTCTTCTTCCTTGCTTTTGATGTGCTAGCATGATTTATTGCTTTCCCTATTACATGTTGTATTGTTATCTGAATTGATTTACAGCATGTACTTGTAAAGACTGAATCAGAACCGATTCTGGATCATAGGTATATGATCAGAGGAGGTCTGAGACAGATTGTATAGATTGTATACTAATCTGTTTGATAATCAGATATGCCGCCTAGAAGAATACCACAACCAGCTGCAGGTCAAGTGCTAGAACAAGGTAGTACGTCATGTACTCAGATGGATGTTACTGCGACACCAATTGAGACTTTGTTGAAGAGGTTTCAATAATTCCATCCACCTACCTTGAAGGGCACAGAAAATGCAGTGGATTGTGAGAGCTGGTTAGACGATATAGAGATGTTGTTTGAATCTCTGGCTTATATAGACGAACGGAGAGTGAAGTTGATTGGGCATCAATTACACGAAGTGGCAAAAAGTTGGTGTCTTACAACGAAATGAGCCTTGGAGCATAGAGGTATGGATTTTACTTGGAAAGTATTTAATGATGAATTTTATCAACGTTTCTTTCCAGTGTCGTATCGAAAAGACAAAAGGGCCGAATTTGCCAATTTGAGACAGGGGCAGTGGAACATAGAAGAGTATGTTGCCAAGTTTTCTTCTTTGCTCCGATTTGCGCCGCACGTTGCAGGAAATGACGAAGCGGTCGCCGATCAATTCATCAATGGTTTGAATCCGGACATTTTTACTTTGGTGAACACGGGACGACCCAACACTTTTTCTGATGCACTGAATAGAGCGAAAGGAGCAGAAGCTGGCTTGATTAGGCAGCCAGGAGCTTCCTATAGCATTCAAAGTCAGAGACATCCATAGCCCGCCGCACAGTTTCCACCACCTCCTCCTCGATTTAATAGTGGAAGCAGTAGTAGTGGCAAGAAAGAATCTTTGAAAGCTAGAGGCAAACAGTTCAAGAGATCAGGGAGCAGTTCGTCGAGCTCTAGTGGGTCACGACAGAGAGGTCCCGGCCTGAGTACAGAGTATACTGGTGTTTATTGCAGTTCTTGTCGTGGCAGGCATGCCACTGAGCAGTGTCAGGGAGTCATGGGCCGATGCAATATTTGTAGACAGCAGGGACACTTTGCCAGAGTCTGTCCACAGAGAGGTGCACAGCAAGCTCAGAGTATTGGGGCATCTGGTTCAGTATCTCAGCCGAGCGGCAAGCATCATTTGTTCATTCCTTCCAGCCGCCACGTGCATCGTCCCAGTCCCGAGCCAGAGGTAGCCAGACAGTGAGCCAACCTCCCAGACAGCAGGCTCGAGTGTTCGCACTGACAGAGGAGCAGGCCCAAGATGCACCAAACGATGTGATTGCAGGTAACTGTTTTCTTTGTGGTTATCCTGCCTATGTATTGATAGATACAGGTGCATCACATACATTCATATCAGAACGTTTTGCATTGATACATGCATTGCCTGTCGAGCCATTGTCTGTTGTAGTGTCTATTTCTTCTCTGTTGGGAAGTGGTTTGATATCTGTGACATCAGTTATACATTGTATACTACAGTTTGAGGGACATGAGATTGATTTAGACTGTGTTGTACTTGGCTTATCTGATTTTGATTGTATTGTCGGGATTGACATGTTAACCAAGTACAGAGCCACCGTAGACTGTTTTCACAAGATTGTCAGATTTAGACCTGAAATGACAGAAGAATGGAAATTCTACGGTAAGGGTTCCAGATCTCGGATTCCCTTAGTGTCTGCTTTGACTATGAGTAGATTGCTGCAGAAAGGAGTAGAGAAGTTCCTTATTTATTCTGTAGACCTACATAAATCGAGCCCAGCATTGGCAGATTTGCCAGTAGTACGGGAGTTTGCAGATGTATTTCCAGATGAGATCCTAGGGTTACCCCCAGCCTGAGAGATAGATTTCAGCATAGATCTTGTGCCAGGTACTGTTCCTATATCTCGAGCTCCGTATAGGATGGCGCCAATAGAGTTGAAAGAATTGAAAGCACAATTAGAAGATGTTCTAACCAAGGGATACATTAGACCGAGTGTGTCTCCTTGGGGCGCTCCAGTACTTTTTGTACGAAAAAAAGACGGTTCGATGAGATTGTGTATCGACTATCGGCAACTGAATAAGGCAACGATAAAGAACAAGTATCCTTTGCCTCGTATCGACGACCTATTTGATCAGTTGCAGGGATCTTCTATCTATTCCAAGATTGATTTGCGATCGGGATATCACCAACTCAGAGTTCGAGATGTTGATATACCGAAGACAGCATTCCGAACCAGGTATGGACATTATGAGTTTGTTGTCATGCCTTTTGGTTTAACGAATGCTCCAGCGGTGTTTATGGGGTTGATGAATCGTGTCTTTCAGAGGTATTTAGATGAGTTTGTGATTGTTTTTATCGATGATGTTTTGGTGTATTCCAAGAGTATGACTGAGCATGCCGATCATTTGAGAATTGTGTTGCAAATGTTGAGAAATGAAAGACTATTTGCTAAACTATCGAAGTGTGAGTTTTGGATGAGACAGGTTGTCTTCTTGGGTCATATCATATCTGGAGACGGTATTTCTGTAGATCCGAGTAAAGTTGAAGCTGTGATCAGTTGGCCGAGACCGACTTCTGTGCCAGAGATACGCAGTTTCATGGGTCTGGCAGGGTACTATCGACGATTCATTAAAGATTTCTCCAGCATTACGAAGCCGATTACCCAGTTGACACAGAAGAATGTACCATTTGTGTGGTCTGAGGATTGTGAGTCTTACTTCATAGAGTTGAAGAAGAGGCTGACCAGTGCACCTGTCCTGATGATTCCTTCAGGTACTGGTGATTTCGTTGTGTATTGTGATGCATCTCACAGAGGGCTAGGATGTGTTCTTATGCAGCGAGGTCATGTGATTCCTTATGCCTCTAGACAGCTGAAGCCACACGAGATTCGATACCCCATTCATGATCTTGAATTGGCGGCTATTGTTTTTGCATTGAAGATTTGGCGTCACTATCTTTATGGCAAGAAATTTGAGATCTACTCTGACCATAAAATCCTGAAGTATCTGTTTTCTCAGTCAGAGTTGAACATGAGGCAGTGTAGATTGCTTGATCGACTAAAAGATTTTGATTGCGAGATCAAGTACTATCCAGGGAAGTCAAATGCAGCAGCAGATGCCTTGAATCGAAAGGTTTGTGCCCTATCCTTATCGACGATAGGTGTTTCGAATTTAGTTGAAGATTGTTGTTTGTCTGGTTTAAGATTTGACACAGATAGTAGACCATTAAGACTTGCCACGATTCAAGTTGAGCCAGATTTGATTATGAAAATTAAAGAAGCTCAAAGAACAGATGAGAATATACAGCACTCAATTCAGATGGTCAGATCAAGACATCAGTCTGATATCGGGTACATGATTTTGTCCTGTATGTGAATAACAATATTGTAGTGCCAGATGTTTCAGAGTTGAAACAACAAATATTGTCAGCAGCGCACTGTAGTCGGTTCAGCATTCATCCTTGTGGCAGGAAGATGTATAACGATCTAAAGACACAGTTCTGTTGGAAACAGATGAAGTCAGACATTGCCGAATTTGTGTCTAAGTGTTTAAATTGCCAACAGGTGAAGGCTGAGAGAAAGAAGCCCGGAGGTTTACTTCAGAGTTTGTCTATTCCAGAATGGAAATGGGATCACATTTCCATGGATTTCGTGACGAAGTTACCTCGATCATCCCGAGGCTGTGACGCGATTTGGGTCATTATTGACAGATTAACCAAATCAGCGTGTTTTATTCTTTTACAGAATGACATACCGACACGATCAGATGGCTGAGATATATGTCAGAGAGGTAGTCAGATTGCATGGTGTGCCGAAGTCCATCGTATCAGACCGTGATCCACGATTCACTTCTCACTTTTGGCACAGTCTGCAGCAGGCTTTAGGTACGACATTGCATCTGAGCACTGCTTATCATCCCCAGACAGACGGACAGTCAGAGCGGACTATCCAGACTTTAGAGGACATGTTGAGAGCTGTAGTACTAGACTTTGGCACTCGTTGGCAAGATTCCCTACCGTTGTGTATATTCTCGTACAACAACAGCTATCAAACGAGCATAGAGATGGCACCGTTTGAAGCATTATATGGCAAGAAGTGCAGATCTCCTCTATACTGGGATGATATATCTGAGGTACCAGAACTTGGGCCTGATATGATTCGTGAAATGACTGAGAAGGTAAAGATAATTCAGAAGATGATGAAGACAGCACAGGATAGGCAAGCCAAGTATGCCAATATCAGACGTAGACCGCTAGTATTTGAACAAGGAGACAGAGTGTTTTTGAAGATTTCTCCTTTCAGAGGCGTTGTCAGATTTGGCAAACGCGGGAAGTTGTCTCATAGATACATCGGTCCTTATGAGATACTTGAAAAGATTGGCGATCGAGCCTATCGACTTGTTCTTCCTCCTTCTCTATCTAGAATACATGACGTATTTCATGTATCAATGCTGCGTAGATATATGCCTGATGCTTCTCATGTCAGTCAGCCTTACGAAGCTGAGCTTGATCAGACTTTGAGTTATACTGAGCAACCGATACAGATTCTTGATTGAAAAGAAAAACAGCTCAGAACGAAGACTATTCCACTAGTGAAAGTTCAGTGGAGTCGTCATGGCACTGAAGAAGCGACTTGGGAGACAGAAGCAGATATGAGACAGAGATATCCCGAGTTGTTTACATGATGTGAGTATTTATTCAGCTTTTGATTATATTATTTTTCATTTATGATATGATTGATGGCCTGCTATTTCGAGGACGAAATCATTTCTTAGAGGGAGGGAAATTTAAGGCCTGAGATTTATTAGTCTTCATTGATGCGATATTCAAAGATATGAGAATGTATGACATGTAATGAGAAGCAATAAATGAGATGGGGGAAGGAGAGACATGAAAAATTAGAATTTTGAATGAAGGGCAGACCGCACCCGCACCATGAAAGATACCGCACCCGCGGTGCATGGACAGAAAATTTGTCATTTTTACAGTAGGGTCACCGCACCCGCGGTCCAAGAAAGAGTGCACCCGCGGTTGATGGACAGAGAGTTGGAAATTATTTACAGAAATGACACCGCACCCGCAGTTCAAACGTAACCGCACCCGCGTTGATGTCACCGCACCCGCGGTCTTATATGTAGCGCACCCGCGGTCGTCGATTTTGGAAAATGAATGGACTGCCGAAGCTTGAGCGCACCTGCAGTCTAGAGGGAGCGCACCCGCGGTGCTGCATGCGAGAAAGCCACCTTTGTTTCTCAAGTTCACACATGGCATGGTATATATATAGAAATGTGCTGATTCATTTCTCTCCACTTCCATCAGCTGAGAAACGAGGGAGAGTGGGGAGAAGCTTCAATTCCTTATGCTTTAAGGTTATGATTTTGAAAGAATTACACATCCAAACTTCATCCCAAGTATAGATTCTTGCTCCTTGCATCATAGGCTACAAGAGGATGTAAGTATGGTTCAATTATAGCATGTTTCGAAATCTACATGTTGAAGAAATTGTGATGTTAATTGAGATGTGTTCTTGAGTAGCTAGGAACCGAAATACCGTGAATAGATTTATTATCGGATATTGTATGCGATTTATAGGACATTCTAGAATGTATTGTGTGGAACTTATGCAGATTTTCAGAATTTGAAATGGTTATGATATTGATTATGACGTGGAGACATGATTCTTGTAATTGTTATTGTTATGAAATTGACCGGTATCGAGAAATTACGTCGTTATGCCGTCAAATGGTACCGAGGTCAAGTATTGAATTGGATATGTGTTGATTGAGATTAGAGATTGATAGCATACGTATCAACATTTCCATTTCTGATTTGATATTGACAGAGTCTTCATCGAGACTTCGACATCGACAGACATTGTGCGACGAAAGGTATAATTCATGTTTTGTTTGGGGAAGACACAACTCAAATGAGATTCAATTTGAGTTTCCCAACCAAATCACATACTAGAATTGTTGTCTATCTTTTGATATGAACTTGATTTGTCTATAGAATTATATTCAAATCTCTTGATATGATGATGCCTTGTTTATAGATTTATATTCAACCCTTTGAGATAGGAGAGTCATTGGCAGACTTGCCAAACTAGACGTTCGGTGTATCGACGCTTCGGATCAGATTCAATCCGATTGTAGACATTCGATACAGACAGGGCCGAAGTCTAGGAATAAGACGTACAGTTACCCCGATTGGGAGGGTAGGTGAAAGATAGTGACGTCTTATTCACACCGGGATCCCTAGAGTAGAGTCGAGTCAAGTCAAGACATGATTTGATTTGAATTGCATGCTCATATAGATTGGTTTCATAGACTATGGAACCCATTGTTATTGCTTTCATGCATGATTTATGATTATGTATTAGCATGCATACATGTTTTATACTGGGATTTGTTCTCACCGGAGTTTCCGGCTGTTGTTATGTCTGTATGTGTGCATAACAACAGGTGGGGCAGGATCTGGGTCAAGGCAGAGATGAGCTCGAGATAGCGTGGTGACTTCGGGCGCAGAAGATTACTAGTTGTTTCTTACTAGACTTGTACTACTTGTGGTTGTAGTTTGTATTAAACACTGGTTTATATGAATGTATTAGAACAAGACATGTAATTATGTTTATTGAAATAAAATGAAGAACTATCTTGTGCGGTTTATATACATTTGAATTAATGTTAAAAAGCAAAATTTTGACCCACATTTTTGAATAAAGATCCGATTAATCCCGAAAAGAATTGAGTTAGAGCCCGGGTCCCCACAGGTCATCTTTCCTTTTAGACAGGATTCACAAGTCGTGAGAGCATTAATATCAGACATATCAAACATGCCCACTCCCACTGGCTTGTTCATCCTTCTTAGGGAAATATGTCCTAATCGAGCATGCCATAATAGTGCCGTATTAAGAGTATCTTGCTTTCGCTTGTTTGTTGTTGCTATTGCTTGGATATTGTTTAGTGGAATATCTTTTAATTTTAAGTTATAGAGATCGTTTTCAGGTTCTCCAGTACCAATCAAACATTCATTCTTGTAATGTTGCAAACACCTATGCTAAATAAACATGAATATCCATCTTTATCAAGCATAGAAAAGGAAACAATATTTTTCACCAAATCTGGTATAAACAAAACATCTCTTAAAATCAACTTAAAATCATTGCTCAAAAGCAAGTAAAAATCTCCTACGGCCTTGGCAGCAACTCTTGCTCCATTGCCTTTCCACAAGAAGGTCTCACTTTCCCTAAGCCTCCTACTTCTTCTCATCACCTGTAAATCAATACATAGATGTGAGCCACAGCCGGTATCCAATACCCAAGAAGTAGAGTTAATTGAAATTTTCGCTTCAATATAGAACATACCATTTTCAGAACCCTTCTGGGCAAGATATTTTCTGCAGTTACACCTCCAATGTCCACAGTTCTTGCAGTGATGACATATGTTAACAGTCTTGTAGGCTTTAACTGGTGTAGCTACCACAGCGGGACTCAGATCTTTCCTCTTCAAGGGCACGTTATTCTTGGGACGTTGGAAAGAACGCTTCTTTTTCTTCCCATGTGGACCAGTCTTCGCACCAGATGAAGAACCCACATAAAGAACCGGCTTCTCTTTCTTGATGGTGGACTCAAAGGTAACAAGCATGTTCACCAACTCCTCAAGCGTAGGCTCTAGATTCTTCATGTTGAAATTCACCACAAAAAGATTAAATGAGCTAGGCAGCGACAAGAGCAACACGTCAATGGTCAACTCCAAAGGCAACGTAAGATCAATGCCAACAAGCTTTTCCACGAGCCCAATCAACTTTAGACCATGCTCATGGACCGAAGCCCCATCTCGCATGCGCAAAGTGATTAGATCCTTGATGGTAGCATGCCTAAGAGGTCGAGTCTGCTAACCAAAGAGCTCCTTGAGATGTAAATGAATGTCAGCAGCACTCTTTGCATCCTCAAAACGCCTCTGAAGCTCATCATTCATAGAAGCCTGCATATAACACTTAGCTCCCAAGTCATGGTCACACCAATCCTTGTAAGTCTGCAATTCCTCAGGATTACAGTTAGTCGCAGCCTCAATAGGGGGCGACTCAGTATGTGTATACGCTATCCTTTCCGAATTCAAGACTATTTTCATATTTCTTAGCCAATTGAGGTAATTAGGTCCGGTTAATACATGTTTGTCGAGTATTTCAGATAGCGGATTGCGAATCGAGGACACTGTCAAAAATTGTAGTAAAAAGAAAAACAGATAAATGTTAATGATTATTTTAAAATATTTAGTAAGATATAAAGTATGGACTTTTACTTCATAAATTTTCGCTCCCACTGTTTTGATATTTTTCACTACCCTCTAGTGAAAACGGGAAACTCCTTTCCTCAGTAGGTACGTAAGGTCCAATTAGCAAATCATGATCCAGAATAATATTAGCGAATCACAATTCCTAAAAGGTAGTTTTCAATTGCATCACCATGCAACCTCTATGTAAACTTTTGTCTCACGTTTGATTATGACCCAATAATATGACGTCGTTCATCTTTACGTGTCAAGCCTTACCCATCGATGTTGAACCTTAATGGACGGTCGCCATGAGTTCCTTCAATAATATGAGCCAAAATCATGGGAGTTCCACGTAGTTCACATCACCATGTCAATAGATGTCACAGCTTTACGGTGTCTAGGGCCCCCCCAATAATATGAGCCAAGCCTCGAACACGTTTAGCGTTCATCATGCACCCATTGTTGATGGAAGATATGGAAATTATAAACACCTTTATAATTCCCCTTTTCGAGCTTGATATTAATTTTGAATCTTATTCAAAATTAGGGTTTTTAATTTTGAAAGGTCTCATCATTAATTTTGTTTAAAAGCTCGTCATGTTTGATCGTATGTTTGTCGGATTCATGCAACTTTGTTATTATCATAATAATAACGCACATACTCATTATTTATAACATATCATACATATATTATAAACAGTAAACAAAACAAGGATGATTAATTGCCGCAATACTAATGGCCCGTGTGAGCTAAGCACGGGTCTAAGTCCAATCCTAAGGAAATGCATGGGATGCAAATGCAACTTTTACATAAGCCTTCAATATTTACATGTCTTCTATCATCATAATCATTAAGGCCACCATTTTCCATTCTTGATCTTCCACTATACTAATATTTACAAATAAATATCCATGAAAAATAGGGATACATCTCATGGGATGGGAACGTGCCATAAACCAAGCCACTTTATAAATTGATAATTATTACAATAATTCAACACAAAATATCCTAGCATACATCAAGCAAATTGGGCTTGGGTTTTTTTATCATCCTTCATGCATAATATCACATATCATACACCATCAATTAATTATCACAATAAGCAATTGATTCAATATTATATATCATGATCTAATCACTAACCGTCACGATTATAAACTAAATTAACTAAGCATACAAACTCCTTTGTCTACTATCTATTTAATTTATTTATAACTGAATTTATTGTAAATCACCATTTACTATAAATAATTAAAGTCC
Source organism: Primulina tabacum (assembly GCF_025594145.1). Taxonomy (NCBI): domain Eukaryota; kingdom Viridiplantae; phylum Streptophyta; class Magnoliopsida; order Lamiales; family Gesneriaceae; genus Primulina; species Primulina tabacum. Next base: position 30,819,888 of record NC_134551.1, read on the forward strand.
AACTTCAATTATTTATTTTAGGCGAAAAAATGTACAACTTTTGTAAATTTAAACTTAATGGCCCAAAAAATCATTTTTCACCAAAAACATTTTGGCCCATTTAAATTTAAAAAATTAAGTCAACCATCCAATGGCCCCACAACTCAAGGCCTATGACACTTTGATATTCCAAAACACTTTTGGAAACCCTAGTCGTCATTGCCGTTGCCGGAGCTCCGTCGCCGGATTCCGGCCAACATGCACATAATTTTATTTTTTTTTGTTAAAAGCAAGGGGCTGTTCGGGCAGCCCAATAACGGAAGTTTCAAAATTATTTTTCAAGCAAGAAAATCGAGCATCCTAAACTATAGTGTGTAGCAAATACAATAAAACAAAAAATGTCATACATAGGGTGTTTTAGAATTTTATCTATCAATCATAAAAGATTGATGATGGCTCCAACTTAGTTGTCAAACAAC